>NC_051400.1:37016359-37016424 GCF_015228065.2 Penaeus monodon
GTGGAAGCGCTCGCCCACTCTGCCCCCCCCCACTTCTGCCGCCTATGATATGATTTTATATGCAA
>NC_051400.1:37016478-37016544 GCF_015228065.2 Penaeus monodon
TTGCATATATATCATATCAGAGGCGGCAGAAGTGGGGGGGGGGGGCAGAGGGGCGAGCGCTCCCCC
>NC_051400.1:37019848-37023956 GCF_015228065.2 Penaeus monodon
TATAAAACATGAGAGGAATAATTTTCTAACCATGATGGAATTACTACAGGTTCCAAAACATGACCATGCCGTTCTTTTTTTGCTAGAAAACGAGGATGAGGAGTAGATGAGACGTATGAATTATTTAGACCAAACAATGTCAGAGGAAAACATGAGAAGGCTGCCACTTAAGAAACACGCAAACCTGTGGCAAGAGCAATAAGGAATATTGCTTTGTGAAACACATCCATAGAAGATGAACTTACAGAATACCGATATGATGAGAGATCAAGAATTTTCTGTAGAGACCATGATGGAATATTATTACGAGTTGGAGGTCGCCTTTGGAAGGATAATATACAAAGCAATTCTATGGATATTTCATCCTTTTCTATTCCAAAGTAGTAGATGGTGCAAACGACTGAGAATGGAATGAATAGGAAGCCGAATGAATAAATATATTTTGAGATATAGACTTAAATTTTCTCTCTCTCATTATGAAATAGAATCTCTGATGCTTTTGGGAGAGTCTTTGAACGGGAGGGCCTTGTTTGTTTATACAATAAACCGTTGCAACATTTTCTGGCAGAACTTGAATTGACATAACTAGGAAAGAATTTCCCAGATGCAGATGATAACCACTTGTAGTTCCTTTACACGTATATGCCTTCGTCTCATTGATTTTCTCTAAAATCCCGATCCTTGGTGACCACTTGATGACTGGTAGCCCCATCCCCAGTCTAATGTATCTGTTGTTAGAGTTTAAAAAGGAATTTTGGGAACCCATGGAGACCGACATTAGACGTTTCCTCCTCAGCCACCAACGTAGATGGGAGTGGATGTGACGAGGAAAAAGTACCATTTTGTCTCGATTGTTTGAAGTGAACGCTGCACGTCCTCCGAGTTGGAGACACCTTAGATGAATTCTCCCAAAGGGAATTATTTCTGCATGATTTAATGACCCCAGAAGACTTTCCCACGACGAATTCGTTGATTGACAAAAGATTTCGGAACATTTTTTTTCCAGTACTTTTTCCGGCTGATTTAACTCAGGACAGATGTTCCTTGTTTTGTGTCCCATTGGAGCCCCAGCCACTGTAGTGACATTGTTGGTTCCGGGTGCGATTTTTGTAGATTGAAAAGGAGACCCATGGAGGTACCCACCTCTAGTGTGTGGCTTAACAACCTTTTGCAGTCTTCGTGTGACTGTCCAATTATGAGCCAATCGTCGAGAAATGTTAACACATGAACTCCTTGGAGTTTTCTTCCCACAGGTCGCATTTTGTAAATACCCTTGAAGTTGTGTTCAGTCTGAATGGAAGGATGCAAAATTGATGTCTTCTCCCCTACTGACACTCCTAGTTATGGCCTGAATCGAGGGTGTAAGGAAATATGCCAATAAGTATCTTTTAAATTGACTGAAGCAAGATCTACCCCTTGTAATATCAGACGTACTTGAGCCACAGACACCAACAGAAACCGGTATGGCTGAATAAACTTCAGTCGACTTATATCAAGGACGAGTATCGACACTGAAGAATCCTTCTTTGGTACTTCGAATAATCGGTTTAGAAATATTCATTTTCTGAAGGTCAAAGGAAACGACCCACTGAGCCCATCCCGTGGGCCATGGCTTTTGCTAACACAGGAGTTGGCCCAAATTGAGAATGTCACTTTTTTCCTGGACGAAAAAAAATCCGGGAATTGCCTCGCAATTACTGAAAGATAACTTCTCATTTACATGTATTGTATAATTTTGAAAACGGAAACTATTGATTTAAAAGCTGCACCTTCCAGCTTTCAGAGTGATCTATAAAAGTATGGGAAGATCCTGTTGAATAACTGCATTGATGACGTCCCCGTGAAGTTAAGGAGCGCTTAGGAGAATTTAACTTTAGAAGTTGATGGTGCATGATGCGATAACTGGAAAAAAAATGTTTGGAATCTTAACTTCCACAGGTTGTGGTATCTCTTTAATCAGAGACAGAACTATTTTTTTCATCTCCACAAGGTGGTCGATGAAAAGGTTTGTTACTCAAGAGATTTGATTTAATTTTCATCAGATTTTTAGGAATCGTGCTTTTACGTAGTCCTAATCTCTTTACCACTGCTTCTTCTAGAAGTTGCAAGATTGGACATAACCTCTGATACCTTCTTAAAAATCAACCCAGAACCAAAGCCAGGATTCTGGCAAGTTGCTTTTTTCTGACAGTAATAGAAGTTGAGCAAGTATTAACACTATCGATAAAGTATTCAATGACTGTCGAGCGGTGAAGCAGGCTGTATAATCCGCCAACAAGAATCTGTTGTCGGGTATTCTTAATCGAGGAGAAAATTTCTAGAGCTGAAAGAAACTGAGAAAGTATCATTTGTTCAGAATCCATAGGCCACTGTAGACCACACACAGATGACACAGGCCCTGCAGTTTAACTAGGTTTAGCAGCATATTTGTGTGTAGCGCGAACAAGCCACCAATTCCGTAAATCGTCCACGGGTATTAAAGGTGATATCTGAGGAGTCAAAATGTGCGTGGCGAAGCCGGGCTGACTCGAAACGGACTAATGGAGATTCAGCTGGTGGTGTTACTAATGAAGTAATGGCTGGCAACGCTTGTGTCATGTGAGTTGTAGCTGAAGCACGCCGAACACATGAAATTTTTGGCGATACTTTCTTAGGTCGCCATAAAACACATTCTGTTCCCAAGTTCTCGAAGGTTCTGACTTCCACATAGTCAATAAGAACGAGATCTTCCTGACCTCCTTTAAATACTCTATCATAAACAACGAATTCTACAGCATTTTTTGCTCTACTTGCCAATGTGCTGGAATTTCCATCCAACCTCCACTTGGATGTTGAAGGGCTCTTCTGCAACATGGCTAATTTCTAGTTTTGTATCATGTTTGTCTAAAGGAGAAGTCAAATTGTTCTTGTTGTAAGATGTCTGAATAGAACAGCTATATTCAGATTCAAGATTTTGACCTCTATCATCATGCCTCTGTGGCTGCGAAAGAGAAGATAAAATTTTTTTCTGAGGAGGCGAGTAAACGCAGGATGTATCATTTTGTTGATGACAAGGGACTTCCTGCAATTGATTATGATCTTTGTGATGATTTTAGAAAAGAGTGACAGGATGAATGCTTTTTAGGTGAAAGTTCAACCATTACAGTTAGTAACTCAATCAATCTTGTTCGCTTTTTGTCCCGAGATAAATGTTTTCCATGATAAGCCTTTCTAGGCGATTTACAAAAAGCTAGGGACTGAACTGGAATTGGTGAAGCAGAAACAGAAGATTCCGAGGAAAGCGCGACACCTTTTTGGCCACGTGAGGCTGAAGCCATGAAAAGCCTATAAAGTTCTGAAGATCCTCAAGGAAGAACAGATCCAGACTCTCTTGCCTTCCTAGCTGCTCTTAAATATTGTTTCTTGATTAGCTTCCGTTCTTTCGACAGAGGATCGTCTGGAAGTTGCATTTGGCAAGTTGAACATTGTCGAGGAACAACCCGAAGCACAGGGGTATGTTTAGGGCAATGATCGTGCGCTACAGATCTGAATCTTTTCCTGCAGGTCCTTCAGCAGTGTCCCCCCCACACACACACACAAGAAAAAAAAAGCTCACTCATTATATGGGTGAAGTCTTTCTTTTTCCGAGAGATTATGGGTCCCTAAATTAGTTTAAATGGAAAAGGCCATGTTTCTCGCAGCTCGGAAATGGCCATGGGCCTTTTACGTAAGTAAGGGCATGCCACGAACCATTCGACTGTGGAAGAAAACGGTATCGTACAGCATGCCAGTTTCACTACTCCGCATATGCTGACTAACGGAGTGCTTGAAGTACTCAATGCACAATGAACGTCCATAGAATGCACTAAAAATATTGCCACATACGCTTAATACACTTTTCACTTCATGTTAACAATAGAAAATCCGCCAAGAGACGGAAGGTACTTACTATGATAACTGTAGATGTTATCAACCTTTGATATGTAGCAAACACCGTGAACCGATTTTTTTTTCTATACACGGATATATATATATATATTTTTTTTTTTCTGAAACTGTAGCAAGCGCCCGTTCTCTTCAGCGATTTTGAGAATCTGAGTCAGCGAGCCGGTGCGCCGTGTGCGTAAGG
>NC_051400.1:37024930-37025794 GCF_015228065.2 Penaeus monodon
TATGCAACACAAACTTGAAGGAAAATATATATACTTGAAAAGAAATATGTACTGCATATTGCACCTGAAACACAAAATAACAATTAGGTCACCTTTCACTGATTTCATCCAGTGCCCCTTCTGAAGAGGTGCAATAATAACCTTGTGTGAGTTAAACAGGGTTATACAATATGTATTGTACATTATTCATAAATAAAACAATTCTGGACTTAACACTTTTACAAATTTATTTTCACAGAACATTACATAGTAAGCAGATGTAGTTTCTTTAATTATTTTATCATATGGCAAAATACATATGCATGCATACTGGAAACACTATATATTTTAAATATAGATGTTGTAAGTATTTCAGTAATAAAAAAGAAATTTTTTAAAATATATATGAATTGCTTGCTTACTTCAGTTATAATATAGTTCATGGTATATAAATGTTTACTTAAATTCTAACAATGCTCACTCACTGTAATACATTCAGACCAATGTAAACATGTAATGACTTGGTAATTATAAAGAAAAATCCTTGAAGCAAAACAAAGTCTAACCTTTTATAACAGCAATTGGACGTAACTTAATACATTTCTTACTGATACCAGCTGCATGACAGGTGTCAACAACATCCGTTACATTTTTATATGATTCCGGTGCCTCCTCCATCACTAATTTTGGCGAAGCTACTCTAATGCTTATGCCTTGCTGCTCAAGCCTATTAAGGACATCTGTGTAGTCCAGGTTCCTCCTTGATTTGGCACGAGAAAGGGCACGTCCCTGCAAAGCATACAGAGAGGAAATTAATAATTTTTATATTACCAATCAGCCTGCAATGACCAAGAAAATATTAAGTACCAGAATAGGAGGGCCATT
>NC_051400.1:37026090-37027126 GCF_015228065.2 Penaeus monodon
CATACTACAAATGCAATATATCATGTCTACTACTTACTGCGCCATGGCAAGTTGACCCAAACGTTTCCATCATGCCCTGTTCTGTACCCGTAAGTACATAGGAACAGGTGCCCATTGTTCCTCCAATAAGGACAGGTTGGCCAGTCAACTGATAGTCTACCGGAATCAGTGGATGATGTGGTGGAAAAGCACGTGTAGAACCCTGAAAGACATTTCAGTGATAAATTATCGTTTGTGAACATTGCTATAGTGTCTGCTTCGTGTAATGTCAACAATAGCCTGTGTTTGTGTATTCTTTAAAGAATTATGTAAACTACCTAAGGATATAATCACTAAATCCTGAGAAATACTGCTTGGAGCTTGGTCTATTATCAAATGAAAGTAAACATGAAACACTGAATAGATGAAATGTAAAAAACTGACTGTAAATACATAATAACAATAGAGAAACCATTTAAACTTTTCATTGATACTGCCTAATGCAGCCCCTCTCTGGTCTGGTATTTTTATATTTCCTAAATCACAATTTCCATAACCAAAAAGATAATTTCAAAGATGAAATATGAAAAACTTGTAATTTATCTTTAAATGATTCTGCAATGATTTTATTACATGCACTCTACAGCAATGTATGAGAAAACATCTGTGCTCAAAACATGACAAAACAAAGCAAAGTACACAAGAGACATTGCTTCTCTGAAAAGAGCAGGTGGACAAGACAGAACATGTGAGGCTGAATGAGATTCTCTTGTTCTGATAAATTCCTCATCTTGCCTAACATGAAACTGATACTCTCTTCAGCATGGCTAACTGCCATGCATCACACCCTGTCCACAAAAATTTAATAACTAAATATTTACAAGTTCTTATCCATATTCCTATATCTACATCAATAGAACTATAGTAATTCAATTATATTTTCATTTACCAAGTAAATTAGATAGGGCAAAACACACATCTTCCGACAGATATTAGTTGTCATGTTCCCAAAAACAATACTTGATATTTGGATAAATTGGGGAAGGAATGGGAAGGG
>NC_051400.1:37027341-37027792 GCF_015228065.2 Penaeus monodon
CTTACCTTCCTATGAACCAGCAACGTACGTAGTTTCCCTTCTACCCAGTGTTGTTCAATCTTGGCAATATTGTGTGAAACATCATATATCACATGCATGTCAAGGTCATCAGGACTCGTTTGAAACATTTTAGCGAAGGCCTGAAATAGTTAAAATTTATACATTTGTTAATATGACAAAAATTCAGTCAACTCTTTAATTAACCAATTTTCCCTAACCAAAACCCTTTACTAACCAGAAAGTTCCTAATCCAAAATAAACAGGTATTGTATTAACCCTAAGCCTTCAAGATGATGTAGGGTTCACACCATGGCTGACTTAGTTGTGGCGCTGGGTGACAGGTTATTCAAGTCGTGGCTGACTTGAGAACAGTCATGTTACGATGATGCATGAATTACATTTTATGCTGTTTTTTATAAGGATCCCTCATGTCCATGCCATGTGCCCTGAG
>NC_051400.1:37027881-37027959 GCF_015228065.2 Penaeus monodon
TGCCATGCATTGAAGATGTCACACAACAAAACATGGTGTTCTCTTGCTGTTGATGTGAACCTACAAGTAACCTACACT
>NC_051400.1:37028074-37028322 GCF_015228065.2 Penaeus monodon
CCTTGTATATCTTTGCATGCAATCCCTTATTTCATAAAAATAAGATGTGAAAATGAGATTTTTTGTAGTTTTTCTGTCAATAAAGCCAAATTCCAACAGAAGGAAATGGACTTTGCAACCAAAAAGCATATCATGCATCTCTGTATATGTGGCACATGAATTGGTGTGGCACAGCGAGTGCTATCCACTGGCCATGTCTCAAGATGTCCCTTTAGGTAAGCCAAGTTAATTGTGCATACTACCCAGAC
>NC_051400.1:37028362-37030053 GCF_015228065.2 Penaeus monodon
TAAAACGTATGATGAAAAGAAAATAGTAACCATTATGTCTACACGTAATTTTTAATTTCAAATCACAATAATTGTTTCACTGACAACACTTTCACGAGCTGAGGACTGGTAGCTCTCCTGTATGTGAGAATGGGGTAGTTTGTGAGATAAAATTAGTTGTTGTGAGGAGGAAATGTCTAATGTTGCTCTCCATGGGTTCCCAAAACTTCTTCTTTAACTCTAACAACTGATGGGGCTACCAGTCATCAAGAATTCATCAAGGATCAGGATTTTGGAGAAAATCGAAGGAATATAAATGTATGGGAACTACAAGTGGCTATCAAGGCTAGACTGGTCAATTCAAGTTCTGTCAGACAATGTTGCAAATGTTTATTGTATAATCGAACAAGGCTACTCCTGTTCAAAGGCTCTCCCCTAAAAGCATCAGATTCTTTTTTGTATTGTGAGGCAACATCGACCTCATTTAACTGCACCTCACCCAGAAGGGAAAAAAAATTCATTGTGCAGATGCATTATCAGGAAGTGTTTCTGAAGCTCACACAAAAGTACGGTCATCCCAAGATCAATCTTTTTGCGTCTCACTCCAATCACAGAATCGAGATATATTTGACAAGATTAGAGATGACTGTAGGAGGAGGTCCAGGTCCAGATGTTTTTCTAGAGGACTGGAAGAGATGGCAGTCATTATACCGGTTTCCCCCTCCGCTAACGTTAATAATGCTTTGGGTGATCAATTACTTGAGGTCTTACAAAGGAAAAGTTTTATTGATTGCCCCTCTGTGGGAAGCACAACCATGGACAGTATCTTCTTCACCAGTGTCCTCATCCACTACCACTGTCAGGGAAGGTGCTTCAGGAAACTCTAATGGACTGTGTCACAGAATACTTGTATCTACACGCGTGGAGTCTCTATGTACAGCCTTAAGCAAAAATTTTCATCCTTTATATGTAGAGGACCTTGTCAAAGGACATAGACCTTCTACCATTAGACAGTATCAATCAGCATGGTTGAAATTCAAAAAGTGACCTGTGCTGGAACATTTTCTTTTATATAATGTCTGGATGAAAAAAGAAAAGAAAAAAAGGTTGAAGGAATAAAAAGATACAGATAAATACAAACAACATGTGTGAAATAGACAAACTAAAGGTTTGCAAAGACAAGACTTGTGTTTCTTATCAACTGCCACTTTTACTCATTTTCCTTAACACTAACATCCTTGTTCAATGAACCTTCTTTATAAAAGGTCTATGTTACTCATCTTGATCTTCTTGATCAACACTGTATTAACTACTTACCACAAATAATATCTTTCCTGGTCTAATAATAACATATGTAAGCCTACTAAATAATTCACATACTTTCTTCCAAGTGCAACAACTGACAATGCATATTGTCAGTTGTTGTTTGATTGAGAAACTGTTTCGAGTTTCCAACAGTATTTCTGGTGACACAGCATTAATAATATTTTTTCAGTAGTCATAACAGTGATCACTGCTTTTCAGTACCTATGCATATCTCATTCCTCATTATTCTTGTTTCCCTCTATTATCTAACCATATCCATCTTTCTCTCTCCCTCCCTCTCCTCTTTTGCTTCCTACTTCATCCTTCCTACTTTAATTAGCCACTTCTCTTCTTTCTACCCCTATATCTACCCCTACTCTCTCTCATTTCTTCCATAACAGTAAATG
>NC_051400.1:37031541-37031800 GCF_015228065.2 Penaeus monodon
ATACCCTAATATTAAATCTTATTACTCATATCCCAAGAAAACTACATCCTTTTTAGTTCTTCCCCTTTCAATTTCACATTAACATGGGAACATATTTGAGTGGCAATACCTGTGTTGTTAACATTCTGTACATAATTGTTTAACAATATATTATTTCCTTATAAGTCTGACATGGATAATGGTTTTAACATGTTTATAGCCACTACTTCATAAATATCAACATATATTTCCTATGTTAAAATCAAGGGACTTAGCACAA
>NC_051400.1:37031853-37033321 GCF_015228065.2 Penaeus monodon
TTCTGTATATATGAATGACATTTTTCCTTCTTTTTATATGTATGTCTGCTAGTGCAGTGACAAACCATGCATACTCTAGATAGTGCCATGTCTTTCAAAGAATAAAGGCATGGCTAAATATGTTTATATATACATAAAAAAAAAATCTATGGGTGAACACGTGTTTCAGGAGTCAAATGAACTGAATCAAGTATAGCTGGAAGAGCAAAAAGTCATACATGCAAATTCTACTTTAAATTAATAGGCCCTCCAGTATTTTTTATATGTAATGTCTAATGTTTTTTAATAAAACCTCTGATCAACCCTTATGATATCATTAGAGTCTGGACTTAAAATCAAAACTTCCCACCATTGCAACAAGAGTTGAGATTGCATTTTTGCTTTATAAGCACACAAAATATGTTTGTTTCTCAAAGGCATAATCTTCAATATACTCTCATGACTATAAAAGGGGCATAAAATCAGAGCTTGTCCTCTGATCTGGTTGCCTGTGGTGTGTAGCCTGAGCGGAGGTCCCTGGCAGTGGCCACTCACCACTACAGATACCAAATGGAAAGATGGTGCATGAACCTCTGAAGAAACCATCACTAGTGGGTGTTTTCCCTTTTTTGTTGCTAAAACTTTTCTTTTGAAAATTAAAAACTCCACATAAATAAATAAAGTTGCTACAATATGTAGGAAAAGACTTGCACAAGATTCTTATTCTACTTCCTTTCTGCTCCAATAAAGAAAGAAATATTGTAGACAACAGAACATTACAAAAAGAGTCTGTCACTGGCCAGTATTTTCATTATTCCTGATCAATCACTTATCCACAAATGCAGGCAACTTCACAAAAGCAGTTAAACAATTACCTGTCGGCTTAGGAACGTCATGGATGACCGATTGACCCAGGCGAAATTAGCTGCTGCTGCCATTGACTTGAGGTAGTCCTGGCCTTCAGGGGAATTGATCCTGGCACATGCCAACTGTCGATCATTTGTGTCAATGCCATCTCTCTTCATGGCTTTTTCCATGGCAACAAGTGCATCTGTGATTATAAAGTGACATTTAGAGATAAACCACATGTAGGTAAGCAAACAAAATACACACATAATCAAAAACAGAACTGATGAAAACAGATATATACAACCACTTTAGGTTCTACATATCATACTACTAATACAAAATAAATATCTAGTATTAGTTACTGAACAAATTGAAATCACAAAATAGTATCCGTTATATTCTCAGTACTCATAAAAATACCAAATTCTTGAAATAGAATATAAAGCAACCTGTAGCTACTTGATGGCCAAATCCCCTGGAGCCCGAGTGAATCATGACACACACTTGGCCTTTCTCCTCGATTCCCATCTTGCTGGCTGCCCACTTGTCGTATATTTCGTCCACCACCTGGATCTCTGCATAATGGTTGCCAGCACCCAGAGTACCTAGCTGTTGTGTTTACAAAAAACAGTATCAGACT
>NC_051400.1:37033365-37033635 GCF_015228065.2 Penaeus monodon
CACATAAATTGTTGCTATTATTATGAAATGTATCATATTTATCAAACTGCCTTCTATCATTTGATTGTAAAATTCTCATGCCTCCTCCATACCTGTGGCAGCCCCCTTTTCTTAGCTCGCATTGAAACTTTGGCAGGATCAGCTTGAGCCATTCTCCCATACTCTTCACAGTGTTCCTTATCCTCAGCCCATATATAACCTGGAAAAAAGTTCATGTCTGTTGTAGGTTTTAATTACATATTACCCCACTGGAACTAGGTACATACAATG
>NC_051400.1:37034718-37035725 GCF_015228065.2 Penaeus monodon
CCTGACCCGCAAAAATGAACAGTTCATACAATCTATTCATACCTTCTCTTAGCGACCAGTCCATGCCCATCTCTAGGGCTTCCTCCAAGTCTCGTGCCGTCATGGGGATGATACCTTTTGAACCAACACCCACAGGAATGTGATCAAACATTGATTGGGCCAGCTGTTCCTGTTGTCATACAAAGAATGACATTCAGTATCATAATAGGGTAAGTGTGGAATTATGATATTATAAGCAGTGGATGAGAAGTCTGTTTTGTAGATATTCCTTCCTTTTTCTTATAAACCGTGACTTTATATGTCTTATTAAGACATTTCTTAGTATTCTATAACCTACTTAAAAAGTACCCTTCGCATTAAACATCTAAAAGCAAAACAAGATTATAACTTGTGGTGCCTGACTTTTAAGATAAAAATGACAGACACATAGAATGATACTATTTAAATTGAATGAGCAAAGCTAAAGATGGACACTTACTACAGCAATACACTGTGACAATCTTTTCTCAAATGTCAGACATCAAAATGTTACCCACATCATTATATTTGGTATTATTTTAAATTCCGGCATACATCTAGCAAAGGTAAACAGTACGATCAGGCAAGGGAAAGATGACTTGTTCAACCAAGTCTCATCTATAGTATAGGCAAGTGGCAATTAGCCATAGGTATGTGAAGGAATACACCATTCAAACATGTCATTTTCATCTAGACATCTGACATCTTTTGTGACTGATGAAATGCAAGGATAGATATGTTTGTTTATTATCTCTGAGAAAATTAAATGCTTGCTAATACACTGACTTCATACTCTGAATAGGATCCAAGGTTTTCTATTACTGTTTCTAAATTTTTGATGTTAATGATTCCAACATTTCACAAATACTGTTTGATTCCCTAGGGCATACTCTCCCAAACATGGAAAGCATAATTAATCAAACAGTTATTTAGATTTGCACTACAGTCACATTATTGTCATATATACTCCCAATATATGAGCTCAAATG
>NC_051400.1:37036800-37037130 GCF_015228065.2 Penaeus monodon
TCGACTGTGCTTGCCAAATGCCTCAAGACTATTTATTGTCGCTGACTATCAGATAATTCCTCTCTCAGGGGAAGAATCATTGAGCTTTGGATGGTCAGTCCAAGGCAATGGTGCAAAATTCCTGTGCTCTTCTTTCAGGACTTCTGCACAGGCTAACACATTTTCATGACAGAATTAATTATATGTTCAATTTTATTATATATCCCAGTTAAACTAGAATAGATGTAACAACAAATAATCACTGTTGGTGATTAACATGTCTACCTATAGTCATTTTACTGTTTTATCCCTTTTGAGGAACAAGATGTTATGTGAGTAAAACCACATGGT
>NC_051400.1:37037913-37038190 GCF_015228065.2 Penaeus monodon
AAGCACTAGTACTTTTCTGATGCAAATGAAAAATGGTACTACCTAATCATAAAAAACTAGACCTACTATTCATTTTCATGATCATATCCACCATGTGAAATATTTCTAAAACCTCCTGGTGTTTTATAGTCTATTTATTTCTAACTTATTTCTTTGTAATCTTTAAAATCTAATATAAGAAAAGTATTTCTTTATAGAATACATGAATCTATCAATATCATGTATTATTTACTTTGTAATGTATGCAAGCTCATGTCTGAAACTGAAAATTTACAGT
>NC_051400.1:37038624-37039024 GCF_015228065.2 Penaeus monodon
AATTATCCAGCTAGTGAAAATTCAATATCTAAAGCACATAAAGGTATATCAGGTCTTTGAACCTTCTGACTTTACCTTTTTATAATATAACAAAAACACTCAAATAATATTCTATTCAATTACACACCTTAATAGGCGTAACATCGTTTTCCATCAAGTTGGTACGAAGAAGACGAACTCCACAGTTTATGTCAAAACCTACACCTCCAGGAGACACTACGGCTTTTGGATTATCCATATCGAAAGCTGCCATATTACCTGTGAGAAAAAAAGTGTCAACATAATATAAATATTATAACTAAATTGTATGAATATATATTCTATTTTCTTTCCAAAGATTGAAAATAAAATGGAGTGCTCAATTATATATTGCTTTAACATAAGTAATTATATACTATGG
>NC_051400.1:37039231-37039873 GCF_015228065.2 Penaeus monodon
GAAAGGGGTAAAAAGGTTTAAAATTCTTATGTATAAATAGGGAAAACAGCATTTTGCCCATCAGAGTGGCCACTCATGTAAGCCTCGAGCCCGTAATTTGGGATATGTGACTGCCATGAAGCAACCAGATCTAATTGAAAGATGTAGTAGACCTTATTCAAGAAAAGTAAAATTTGTAACATGCTTATCACAGGTCTCAGAGTGTATTCATCTCTACACAGCATTTTTGTACATATGATACTCAAATACTAAAAATATGGATGTTTAACTTAGCTTCAGGCATTTAATATTATTAACATTACCCAAATTAGAAAGAAACTTTATTCTTTATGTTAAACATTTAGATACATTACTCTTCTCCTAACATGGCTATAATCACTGTCAGACTCACCAATTGCAAAGCCATAGCCAGAGTGGACATCAGGTAGTCCTACCGACCTCCCAACAATGCCAGGTAAAGCTGCAACATTTGCAATTTGCTTCATAGCTGGCAAAAAGCCCCCCACCATACCAGGACGACAGGCATTTCGTAGCTCCTCAAACATGAGTTTCTCTAAGTGATCGTTCACATAAAATATTCCATCCACCTTGAAAGAAATCAATGAGATTATAGTAGAAATTATGCTGAATTTCGGCTTGTAC
>NC_051400.1:37039929-37040038 GCF_015228065.2 Penaeus monodon
CCTTTTCAAGTAATTCTCTTTTATTCAAATCATCTGTACTAGATACAACAAGAAAATAAAATAATAACAATATTAGCCAAGGTCTTTCTTCTGAACTTCTTTCTTCTCT
>NC_051400.1:37040174-37040446 GCF_015228065.2 Penaeus monodon
CGAGACAACAAAACTCACATTCATGTTGGGCTGGAACCCCTTCTTGATTCGCCAGCAGTTCGGCATGATGCGCTCGAGGAACTTGAGCTCGTCATTGTACTGTCGAACAACCATCTTTCTCCAAGCAGTAGGTCTATTAAAGAAAATATTACAATTACTATCATATTTTTCCATTCCTCCTTCTAGTAAAGAAAAGACTGTGATAACTATGAGATGGGTGGTTGAAAAAAGAAGAAAAACATGCATTTCAGAAAAGAATATTATCAAAAAAC
>NC_051400.1:37041094-37041506 GCF_015228065.2 Penaeus monodon
AAACTTAAAAGTAGAAATATTTGACTAAACATAATGACAAAAATAGCTTTAAATTTTAAAAATAGAATAAAACTCAATAAAAATATGTGTTAAAGCAATAAAGCTAATAGGCACATTTCTACTCCAAATACAATGCTACTGAAACAACAAATAGCAAATTGTATAAAAGATCATAACTCCTTTTAAGAGACAAAAGAACACTGGCACACAGAGCTACTGAAACAAGAATAAACTTAAACCTAGACACAACTCCAAATGTATTACCAAATATATCCCCAAAACCCCCATGGTATGATATAGCAGGGAACACACAAACTTTAGGGAAAATACAAAAAAAAAAATACTCCTCAAATCATAGTTCAAAAACATCAAGAAATAATAAATACTACTTATAAAACTTTAAGAGAACTTT
>NC_051400.1:37041763-37041991 GCF_015228065.2 Penaeus monodon
CCCTTCTTTGTATGGAGGTGACATTTTTAATCAGCTCTTTTTCTTGTGTTTTCTTTGTTGCCCGTGTTTCAGATCCATACAACCGTGCCAGTCTCACCACCGTTTTACAAACCCCACCCTTGGACCTTGCACCCACATTCCCCCATCACACAATACTGTGTAAGCAAAATTCACAAAAACAAGACTACAGTGGGTATTGTAATCACCTGGCACCAATGGGTTAATCAC
>NC_051400.1:37042605-37042769 GCF_015228065.2 Penaeus monodon
GAAAGAAAGATATTATGAGGAAGTAATTCTGGAATTGTTTAGCAAGTTTCTTCATCTATATCCTCCAACCCATCCCAATTACCCCACCTCTTATGCATCTTCATCTCCCTGAGCCAATCATACAGGCAAATCCTGATTTTATTCCTGTCTCTTTTCTTCTTATG
>NC_051400.1:37042818-37043203 GCF_015228065.2 Penaeus monodon
ATCAGACTAAGAATTAGACACATATAGGCTAGAAATATGCTTTGTGTTCCATCTAAATGTATATGAGCCTTGTGATCTAATGATGATAATAATCATATTAGAATCAAGTAGTAGAGATTTGCTGTCCTTGGTCTGTGAGCTGTAGTTAAAGAAATGAATGAACTATATCCTAGGCATATAAGCTACAACAAGTGATCTATGACACAAACACCATCTAAAACCAGGAGCTTCGCCCTTAGATGCCCTACCAATTGCCACATTTCCCTAGCCAGAGGTTCTGTCCCTGACATCCTTCCAATTGTCCTTTCTCCTTAGCCAGTGCACTCCATTTCAATACTTCTTTACCTGTGTATTGTGATACAGAACTAGATGATATATCACAGTA
>NC_051400.1:37044592-37045074 GCF_015228065.2 Penaeus monodon
GTTAAACACATAATATACTTGAGACAGAATATTCAACTTTTCAATTCTAACCTACAAAATTATAAAATTCAACCAAATCACTTGTAACCAATGTAAATATACACCATACCTTCCAAAATTCCCTAGTAAACATGAATTTGCCAATCAAGTTTTATTTCGATAGAATCATTGAAAAATCATGAATGGTAATAATCACGCAATTTGACGTTACTAAAACAAACAAACAATAATGAGAAAACCACTAAAACACTATTTTGGTTACAACTTATAAATATATTTTGTTATCCAACAACATGGTGAATTACAAAGGGACTGAATGCTTATATATTTGAATAACAACATTAAGAATAAACAGATTTACCAACGAAAATGCAGGCCGTGCTCTGGTCTGACAGCAGTCAACACTAGCAGCTGCGGGATCCGGCCGTTCTCGAGGCTTGAATCCTCTGGTCGTTCGTGAATCCGACTGTGACGTCACACTG
>NC_051400.1:37045362-37045481 GCF_015228065.2 Penaeus monodon
GAGGGAATGTAAAATGGAAAGGAGGATGGGTAATCGGAAAAAGAGTGGGGCTCAGAAAGAGAAGAGGAATGGGAGAGAGGGAAAAGGACATTGGAGCGAAGGAGGTGGGGGAAAGTTTA
>NC_051400.1:37046199-37046313 GCF_015228065.2 Penaeus monodon
CCAAATGTGTAACTTGTTTCTGTCAAGTAGGATATTAAAACAAATAACTTTTTTAAACTTGTGATAAAGAAATATGTATTTTTGAAATGAATAATCATGTGTATGAATCCAAGC
>NC_051400.1:37046489-37046621 GCF_015228065.2 Penaeus monodon
AGAGTAGATGCCTTTAACATGTAGGTTCATCAACAAAGGTCCAATATACAAACTGAATGCAAACGCCTTACTTAGCCCCAAGTCTCAGGCATGGCTTCGAAAAGGATTTACTAAACCAAAATCAGTCTTAAG
>NC_051400.1:37049531-37052196 GCF_015228065.2 Penaeus monodon
AGATGGGTAAGAATATTGGATAAACATCTAGTGATCATAAGGAATGGAGAAATATTTCATATGGATTAAAAAGATGGAACACAAAACTTAAACAATAATGAGTCTTCAAGATGAAAGTTTTCCGTCGCGCCCTCCTCTTTCCCTCCTCCTTTCTCTGTCTAAGCACCATCTTCCCTGCGGCTTCAAAAGAGTAATAAAGACTGTGTATGACATATCATAAGCCGCAAACTCGGAACAAAAAACATGCTCATTATAAAAGGTTTGTAGCCAGAGGACAGAACAGTTTGAGAGATGATTTATAAAATATTATCAGGATCAAAAGCTCAAAACCTGTCATTATTTCAAGCGCCAAGTAACGTTAAGTGACAACAACAGGACTTTTATATAACATTCATTCTAACCATGGTTGTTTTATGATAATACGTTCGTTATGATTCTGTATGATCAATGATATCAACTGTCAATTATAGAAAGGCAATGTTTGAAATTAACAAAATGAGCAAAAATGTAATATTTGAAAAGTGCGCGCATTTAATATTACTTTTGAAAGATGCATCCCCCACAGGCTAAAAGACGCTGTTATCTTTATTGATTTTTGAAATTACGCCGTAACAAGCCTTGTCATCACCCTCTCGCGCTCTATAATCCTAATAGAGATGGCATCAGGACTATTGCTCTCCTACAAAAGTCAAAAGATTTTGAGTACGTGACAAGATCGCGTACTACTTTACTCCGCTCGCCATGTTTCTATAATCTCGACCAATCAGAGCGCCACATACTCTTTGTGTTTCTAAAATTTTAGCCAATGCTGGCGTCTCTTGCAAACCCTTTCTCGGGGAACCTGACCAATCAAATCGCCGAATATCCTATGTTTTTCCAAAATCTAATCCAATAGGAGTTTCGCTAACATACCTCTTCTTAGAAATTTTAACCAACCACAGTGTCGCATACTTTCTGTGTTTCCAAAATTTGAACCAATGAAAATATCTTTTACAAATCCCTTCTTAGAAGATCCGACCAATCACAGCGTCTTTAGCTCGTGACAAGTTGTTATTGTGGCTGAGCGGAGTGAGGAGAGCAGAGTGCACGATGGCTGTCGGGAATTTTTGACTATTTACGTGCTCTCTTCTCTGAATTTGTTCTGCATTTATGATGCAGGTAAGTCGTGAAGTGTTGCTCGATCAGGAATTATAACGGTGGGCGAGGAAAAATCTCGGAATACGCCGAAAAACTTAACCGAGGTTGGGAGGCAAGAAATTCTCCCAAGTTTAGTTTAGTGGGGAATCGGTCGAGAATTTTAGAGTTAAAATCAAAAGTGTGTGGGGAGTTTCACATGGAAAGTACTCATTAAGAGGGTATTCATTTCGGGATCATCTGGACACCGAGAATAGCAAGCTCGTGGCAAACTAGACCAGTGAGAGCTCTCACCTTCCTTCACCCTTTTGCAGAAACGAACTTCATATTCCCTCACTTGTTAAGAGTGAATTTCCTCACCCTTTGAGGTCATTTAGGGTGGCTCATTGCAGGCACTTGATCACAGCATTGCACGCGCACCATGGCTACCCGAAACGGTCGTTTTCGTTTCTCGAAATGGGTTCTTTGGCAAACACTATATATGTTGGCATAGTAGTTGACTTGTGAATATATATAGCAAAAAGTAGGGAACTACTTCACAGTAGACTATGTTAGTACCAGTGATTTAAAATAGTGATTTGTAAATCATATTGGAAGCTGTGAGCTAAGTCATGGGATGAGCTATTTTTTGGACAAAGTGAATGTGATTTAGTTAATTATTACAAAGTTAATGGGATTTATCTGTAATCATCTGCTGTAGGTCCAAAAGCATTATTCTAGTAAATTATTTTGAAATGAATAATGGTCATAACCAGACTTACTGGATTGAGTGCAGACAAGGGGGATATACTGGGTATATGTGGTTATGTTATCATTAGAGCAAGAGCCCAATGGGAATATATGTTTTTCTTATTATTACAGTGATTATGTTCTCTCCAGATTGATTTGAAACTTGCAATGAACTATGATCTGTTATGGAAGGCCTTCAGTCTTCAATCAAATATGATATTGTTGTAGTGTCAGGCAATCTCGGTAGCATATGTGCTGCGTGCTCTTGCAAATGCCAAAAAAACTCAGCCCATATATATTCCTGTCATGAAGATGATAGAACTTGGGACTGATTACTTTTTTGATGATAGATACTAGAGAGATTTATGAGTTCTGCCTTGTCATAGTAGTATTGGAGGTTTGTAAACCTCATCTGGAGCATTGACATACACAGAGGCCTTGGCAATTGGTGTGTACCTGAGTGGAATATGTGTGGATGTTTTCAAAATTTATCTTGTATAATAAACTTATTGGCAAGAGTATGATGACCTTATTGGTAAGGGAAAGGATAAATCAGGATGTATACCCTATAAATATTAATCATATAGGGTATTCAAAACCTTAATCTTTTTGCCTTTTATCAATACTAAAAGAATAATTCTAACTGAAATGCCTAGTGGAGGAAGGATAAGTAAAGTGAGATTAAGTGTGGTATATATATTGCATACTGATGTGCCCGTTTTGAGGGAAGGATACCATTGATTTTATTAGTTTTCAAGCTATTAAAGTTATGAGGTTGTCAAGGGTACCAGTGAGGCTCTAT
>NC_051400.1:37052329-37054264 GCF_015228065.2 Penaeus monodon
GTGCTGAGCTACATTCTCTTTTACCAGACACATCTTTAGCCCTTGTAAATCAAAAACAAGTCTTTCAGTCAGAGGTATGACAACTCAAACCTTCTTGCTTTTACAATTGAGCAGGACTGTTTCATGTCAAGAAGTTCAAAAATTCATACTAATAGTGTAAATTAGTTCCGTATGTTTATGAATCTATTTAACAGCTCTGCTCTTTTTGCCTTTGTAGTTTGTAAACTGCATACTGATTGTTGTCAGAGGCAGCTGTAATTAAAGGCTGCTAAGGTAAATGTTAGGATGAATAGTAAGATGAAATTGAGATTTGCAACAATTGAAAGGTCTCTCTTTCTTGTTTTTATGAGTTCATATAGGATAAATACACAGAATGAGGTCTTTGAATGAATATTTTATATATTCCATAGGTGTTACATGTTGCAGACATTTCTGTCTTTTTTTATTTTGCAGTATTGTTTTGAAAAGTTATGAAGAACTCTCTCCATAGAGTAAAGACCATAATTATATATAAGAAAAGGATTACTAATTATGATAGTAAAAAACAGTTTGACTAGAAGGGTGTGGACAGTGCCTAACTGTTGCCAGTCTCCAGAATTTACATTTCATGAAATAAAATGGATTAAGTATTCGATAATTAGCTCATGAAATGATTGACATGGTAAAAATGTGGAAGTTTTACTTACCGTCTCATTTTACTTTTTTCATTGTGGGTGATTAAACTGACATTTGATTTGTTATTCCAGAGGATGGATATTCCTGAAGGAGCAGTTGTACAGCCACATAAAAAGAAGGTTAGTGTCGAGGATGAATAGTTGTATACATACCAGTCAGTGTCAGCTCCTGCTTGAGATTTATATATGGAAGTGTAGATGTAATTTCTCACACGCAAGACCTGTTTCGCTGGGTTTGATTGAATATATTCAATTTTTTTTTGTGTAAGAAGTATTGTTTATTTACATTCTCTCACAGTCTAAAATTAAAGCTAATAAATCCCAAGTTTGTTGTCAAGTTCAAAATTCCTATATAAGTATTGTCTTACATTGTTTCGATTCTGCATGTACAATTCAAAGAAGGACTTAGAATCTTACATGGGATTTTTTTGTCAGGATTGTTCTTGGCCTACATTTTTTTTTCTCTATTTTCATTGAAAAGAGAATTAGTTGAAAAAAAAGAAGAAGGGGGAGGTAGAGAGAAGGTATCACTGAATGCAGTGTACCATCTTTGCAGCTATATTCTCTTTTACCAAACACATCTTTAGCCCTTGTAAATCAAAACTCTTCTTTCATTCAGGTTCTTTGTCAATTTTAATACAGTGAACTTCAGCTCTGTTACGATCGCAGGGAGAACACGAATTTCTTCGCAAACAATAATTTGCAGCTTGAGAGACAGGGGCACAGCCATTAGGTTGTGTATGTTCTTGGACCCTCGTTGAGATGTGGTTACCACAGGTAATTAAATCTTGAAGTTCAGCTTTTCCCCTCAAAAAGGATATGCACATCTGCACTGAGCAACCCAGTGGTGACCTAACACTGCACAGTTTCTTTACCGTTGCTTGTCATTTGCAAATACCGTATGGCCATGTAATAGGCCTTTGATGACTTGGAAAGATGACCACATTCCAATGAAGATAATAGACCTAAGCTTACCATATATGGAGATAGGATGTAAATACATGTGGTGATCACTTGTTAGTTATTTTCACCTCAAAAGAATTCTCTTATGACATGGCCCTTTCTTTACCTGCAGCCTGAGGACCCCCCTTTCCTGACCGTTGGTACTGAGGTGTCAGCCAAGTACAAGGGTGCTTTCTGTGAGGCAAAGGTCCACAAGGTTGTCAAATCAGTCAAGGTTAAAGTAAGTAATATTTTGTATACCTTTTCTCTGTATTTCGTCATATTTTGGCATATTCATGACATATGCAAAGGAATGAAG
>NC_051400.1:37054313-37056151 GCF_015228065.2 Penaeus monodon
CAGGTAACCTTTAAACTAGGCTTAGGCTCAGCAGTTGTACCTGATGACTTGGTTAAAGGTGTTTTGAAAATTGGTGCCCAAGTCAAAGCGAGCCATCCAGATAAAAATCAGTTTGTAGATGCCATTGTAAACAAAATTCAAGATTGCAGTCAGTATACAGTTGGTGAGTTTCTGTGCTTTTATTTTAGTGTTTTGTTAGTTGCTGAGGTGTAATTTATAGTGACTCAGTAACTGAGAAGCTGGCTTTACAGGCCTGATGATCAGTGTGTTTACTTTTATATTATTGTTGTATATTTTATGATTATATTGCAAATGGTTTATCATAGATGGCAAAATTGGGTGTAGATTAGAAGGGAATTTTATATTTGTAAATGACTTAACTCATTTTAATCACCCCAATATTTCCAAAACAAAAATTTCAGTCTTTGATGATGGTGACATAACAACACTCCGCCGAACATCCCTGTGCCTGAAGAGTGGAAGGCACTTTGCTGAGAGTGAGACCCTAGACCAGCTGCCTCTCACTCACCCAGAACACTTTGGGACCCCTGTGGTTGGAGGAAGGCGAGGGCGCAGGTCTAGACCACATGCGTACGTCATATTTACACTTATAAAATGATAATGAGGCTGTAGGGGTAGAACATATTGAAATTTATGTAAATTGTTGGATATGTATATTTTTTTTCTCTTAAAAGACAGTAGGAACTAATAATAGAAATGTAATACCTATTTTGTTAGTGTGTAGATTAGCCTTTCGGTGTCCCAGAGTGTTGAAATTGTAAACATGATATTCATTTCCTTGATTGTATTTTTATTTTCTGATTCAGAGATGGTGAAGATTCTGGAGAAGAGGATGATGATGTCCACAAGAGGCATCGCTCAAGACGTGAGGAGTGGGAGTCGGATATTGGCAAAGTTGTTTGTGTGGAGCTCGGGGACAAGAAAAAGCAGAAGGACAACTGGTTCCCAGGGCTTGTGGTTGCTCCGACGGCCCAAGACTCTGTCAAGATTGAGACCAAAAAGGACTACCTGGTCAGGTCATTTCAGGATGGAAGATAGTAAGTGCTAACATGGGCAAAGTAACAAGGATGAGTTTTATTTAAGTGTTAATGCAAAAGGTTTATGTCTTTATTATGTGTACATTGACATCTGTAGTTTTGTTTCTTTTCCCTTCTTTTGTTTTAGTGATTATTAATGTTAAAGTTAGGCACTGGCCCTTTGTCAGACTAAATAATATAAATGAATCAAGATATTGACACAACCATTGGAAATTCATTGAAGGAGACAGGTAAAAATATTTATAGAAATTGATAGTCTGAAACATTGGGAATACTGAAGACTATGAGAATAATTTTTTCTAATGAATTAGGAAAGACTTGTATTTTAATTCTATGATTGGGTTTTACTTAGTTCTATGAAGATTTTTAGCATCCTTTTCACCTTGTATGTGGCATATTTTTAATCTTCACAGATTTGACCTTGTAAATGTGACCTTGATAGTAATATGGGAAGGTAGATGTGTGGATGAGGAAAATGTAAGGAACAGAAAAGGTGTTATTTATTGATAATGGGTTCATAATAATGAACAGATGATTATTTCCACTTTTGCACGCTGTATTGTTTTCATTATTTATTTACAGTAGTTTGCCATTTATCTCTGCTGATGGTTGGTATTTGGAATCAGAATGTAGTTACACGGTTGACCTTCTTGTCTCTCTCTTTGTGCATGATGGTTTTCAGTTCAGATATATTGAGTTTTACGGTGGAATCTCCTCTTAACTTTTCAAAGCTATGCAGCCTAAAGGATGTGTATTCATTAGAGTATGTATTTTCCTAAT
>NC_051400.1:37056190-37056472 GCF_015228065.2 Penaeus monodon
AGATCACAGTTCCATGCTGGATATGTTTTTGTGGGTCATTGTTGCTAAGCAAGTGGTAAAAGCTATCATGATTGGGAAAATGCATACACACATGACAGTATTATTCTGTGTTAAAATCTCATCTGTTTGTATTTGTTAATTTATTTGGCATACTTTTGCTTTTAGATTTAACTAACCTTTAAGTAAATCTTGCCAAAACATTATGCTAAAGCCATCCTTGAAAAGGAGTTTTTCCTATATTTGTTTTTAATGATTTTTGATATTGTGTAAATATTATAGGTT
>NC_051400.1:37059835-37060778 GCF_015228065.2 Penaeus monodon
CCTTGGGCCTTGGACAGTGATTGAAGTGGTGTGCATAATTCATTATCATCCCCAGTTACACGGTACCAAAGAAAGAAGCTTCGCCTTTTAGCCGTGAGGTCGGGAGCAAGGTTTCTCAGAGTGCTCTCAAGACGGCTGTAGAAAAGGCCCTGCTCTTCATGACAAACGATGAGCTGCCACCCCATTGGGACCGCGACCTTCTCTTTGGCACAAACGTTTCTGACGATGATTCAGATAGGGACGGGTCGGACTCTGACGTAAGTGTCGTGAGTATTGTCAGATGTTGGTTAATTCTCTGGCAGTTGTTATACATAAGTATGTATGCATATTTAAATATGTTTTCCTCCTTTTTTCTACTTTTTCAATGCTTCATTTAAGAAAATTAATTCTTTGTCTACTGTCCCATTTCTGAGATTCCCAAATTGTCTGGCTTTGCAGAGTTCTGATGATGAGCCAAGAGAGGAGAAGGATCATTTTGTTGCACAACTGTACAAGTTCATGGAGGAGTGTGGAACCCCAATTAATAGTGGACCAACTGTAGGGAACAAGGATTTGGACTTGTACAAGCTTTTTAAGGTTGGTGGTTTTCCCTTTTGTTGAGGAAAACTTGTATGCACTGAATTATCACTGCACATTTGGAGCAGTTTAGCTGTATCTTTGGAATGTGAAATGCATTAGCTCTTTATATGAGATGTTGAAATATATGCTTATGATAGTTACAGCTAGAATATGGTGGGATTAAAAGTAATACATGTAATGACATTGTTCATGTAGTTAACTCTAAAATGCTGGGAACTTTGGTATTATTCACCATAGTTCTTAGACTTCAAAATTAGCATTAGACAGAAAAAAGACATCTGTGACTTGTCCCTTTGCCACATTTCAGATTTAATGATGGTAAAAGCTTAAACATGTTGATATTGACTCTGAATATTATTTATTG
>NC_051400.1:37061538-37061718 GCF_015228065.2 Penaeus monodon
TATGAAAATTTTATGAAAATTTTTTGAAAAACATTCTTTTATCTTTTTAAAGAAAAACATATTGAATTTATTATTGAATATTATTGAAATTCCCCTTTATTTGAATATTTTGAAATTATATGAAAATTATAAAATTTTACCCTTTTGATTATATTTTATATGAAAACCTTTTTTTGAAAA
>NC_051400.1:37062202-37063160 GCF_015228065.2 Penaeus monodon
CAATAAATAATATTCAGAGTCAATATCAACATGTTTAAGCTTTTTACCATCATTAAATCTGAAATGGGGGCAAAGGGACAAGTCACAGATGTCTTTTTTCTGTCTAATGCTAATTTTGAAGTCTAAGAACTAGGGTGAATAATACCAAAGTTCCCAGCATTTTAGAGTTAACTACATGAACAATGTCTTACATGTATTAAACTTTTAACCCCAAACCATATTCTAGCTGAAACTATCATAAGCTTTATTTCAACATCTCATATAAAGAGCTAATGCATTTCCCCTTCCAAAAAATACGCTAAACTGCTCCAAATTTTGCAGTGATAATTCAGTGCATACAAGTTTTCCTCAAAAAAAGGAAAACCACCAACCTTAAAAAGCTTGTACAAGCCCAAAATCCTTGTTCCCTACAGTTGGTCCACTATTAATTGGGGTTCCACACTCCTCCATGAACTTGTACAGTTGTGCAACAAATGATCCTTCTCCTCTCTTGGCTCTCATCAGAACTCTGCAAGCCAGACAATTTGGAATCTCAAAATGGGACAGTAGACAAGAATTAATTTTCTTAAATGAAGCCCTTGAAAAAGTAGAAAAAAGGAGGAAACTATTTTTAAAAATGCATACATACTTATGTATAACACTGCCAGAGAATTAACCCAAAATCTGCAATACTCACGACACTTACGTCAGAGTCCGACCCTCCCTATCTGAATCATCGTCAGAAACGTTTGTGGGCCAAGAGAAAGGTCGCGGTCCCAATGGGGTGGCAGCTCATCGTTTGTCATGAAGAGCAGGGCCCTTTTCTACAGCCGTCTTGAGAGCACTCTGAGAAACCTTGCTCCCGACCCTCACGGCTAAAAGGCGAAGCTTTTTTCTTTGGTACCGTGTAACTGGGATGATAATGAATTATGCACACCACTTCAATCACTGTCCCAAGGCCCAAGGATAAACAAAAAAG
>NC_051400.1:37065751-37066193 GCF_015228065.2 Penaeus monodon
TTCTTTAATACTATTACAAATTTTTTACTACTTATACTACTATTTTCCTACTACCCCCTACTACCCTTTTTAAAATTTTTAAAATTTTATTTTAAAAATTTCTCTATTATTTAAAATATTTCTATTTATAAGGTCTGTTATTTTTTTTTATTTTTATTTAATTTTTTTTTTTTTTTATTTTTTTTATTTTTTAATTTTTTAATTTTTATTTTTTAAAATTTATTATTTTTTTATTTTTATATTTAAATTTTTATTATTTTTATTTTATTTATTTTGTTGTTATTTTTATTTTCTTTTTTTATTTTTTTTTTTTTTCTTTTTATTTTTTTTTTAAAATTTTTTTTTTTTTATTATTTGGGAATTTTTTTAAGTTTTATTATTTTAAACCTTTCCCTTTTGGGATTGGGGAAAAGGGGTTCCCCCTTTTCCCCTTTTTTCAACC
>NC_051400.1:37066377-37067350 GCF_015228065.2 Penaeus monodon
TTTTTCCCCCAAAAAAAATTTCGTGCAAAAACCCTTTTTTGGAAAAAAAATTTTTTTAATTTCAAAAAATTTTTTTTGGTTTTTTTTGGGGGTTTTTTTAAAACCCCAATTAAAAAAAAAAATTTTTTTAAAATTTTTTTTTTTAATTTTAAAATTTTTTTTTTAAATTTATTTTTTTTTTTTTTTTAAATTTTTTTTTTTTATTTTTTTTTTTTTTTAAATTTTTTTTTTTATTTTTATTTTTTAATTTAATTTGTTTATTTAAATTTAAAAAATTTTTTTAATTTTCCCAAAAAATTCCCTTTTTTTCTTTTATTTAAATTTTTTTTTTTTTTTATAATTTTTTTTTTTTAAAAGGGGACATTTTTGGGGGTTTTTTCCAAAATTTACGTCAAAAATTCGGGGGGGCCAGGGGGGTTTTTTGGAATTTGGGGGGTTTTAAAAATTTTTTTTAAAAATCCCTTTCCCCTTTTTTCAAACCCCCAAGGATTTTTTGGAAATTTTGGGGGTTTAAAGGGGGTTTGGAGTTTTTTGGGGGAAAAAGGGGATTTTTAAAATTTTTTTTTTTAAATTTTTTAAAGGCCCCTTTTTTAAAAATTTTTCTTTAAAAAATTTTTGGTTTTTCCCTTTGGTTTAAAAATTTTTGGGGAAAGGGTTTTTTTTGCCAAAAAGGGGGAATTTTTGGAAAAATTTTTAGAATGGGAAAAAATTTTACACAGGGGGGTTGGGGGTTTTTTTTTTTGGGGTTTTTGGGAAAAATTAAATATTTTTTAAAAAAAGCATTTTTAAAAAAAAGGTTTAAAAAAAAATTAAGGGGGAAAAGGGGAAAAATTTGGGGGAAAAAAGAATTTTAAAAAAAAAAAAAGGGTTTTGACCCAAATTAAAACAAAACCCCAAAAAAAAAAATTTTTAAAAAAAAAAGGGGGAAAAAGAATTTTTAAGGGGAAAAAAAAAGGGGAATTTAAAAGGGGGG
>NC_051400.1:37067524-37067895 GCF_015228065.2 Penaeus monodon
TTTTTAAATTTCATCAATATAATTTTTTTAAAAAATTATTATTTAAAATATATTAAAATTTAAATTTAATGTTATTAAAACTATATAATTTATTTTTTTTTTTTTAATATTTAAATTTTAAAAAATTTCAAATCTTTAAAATTTTTTAAATTTTTTTTATCCCTTTTTTTACCCCCCCAATTACAAAATTCATTTTTTTTAAAAATAATTTTCCCCCCCCTTTTTTAAATATTTTTTTAAATTTTTTGTTAAAATTTTTTTTTTAATTTAAAAAATAAAATTTTTTGACCCTTTAAAAAAAAAAATTTTTTTTTCCCTTTTTTTCAAAATTTTCCCATAATTTTTAAATTTTAATTTTTAAAAAATTTTTT
>NC_051400.1:37068399-37068528 GCF_015228065.2 Penaeus monodon
GGGGGGGGGGTTTTTTTTTTTTTTTAAAAAAAAAAAAAAAAAAAAAAAAAAATATTTAAAAAAATTTAAAAGAAAAGGGGTTTTAATAAAAAAAATTTAAAAAAAAAATTTAAAAGAAATAATTTTTTT
>NC_051400.1:37069066-37069226 GCF_015228065.2 Penaeus monodon
TTTTAAAAAATTTTAAAATTTTAAAAAAAAAATTTTTTTTTTGGGGGGTTTTTAAAAAATTTTTGAAAAAATTTATATTTGGAAAAAAAAAATAAATAAAAAATTATAATATATAAAAAAAATGATAAAGTTTTTTAAAAATTTTTAAAATAAAAATTTT
>NC_051400.1:37069429-37069943 GCF_015228065.2 Penaeus monodon
TTTTAAAATTTTTAAATTTTTAAATTTTTAAAAAATTAAAATTAAAAAAATAAAAATATAAATATTAAAATATTTATTTTAATATTATAATTTTATTATTATATTATTATATTATCTATATTATTATATATTATTAAAATATTTTATAATATATATATATATATTATATAAATATTATATTTAAATTTTTTTATATGATATTATATAAAAATTTTAAAAATTTTATTAATTAATATTTTAAATAATTTTATATATATTTATAAATTTTTTATATATAATATATATATATATATTAAAATAATATATATATATTAATATTATAATTTTAAAATTTTTTATTTTATTTTATATTATTTTGATATAATATTATAAAAAAAAAAAAAATATAAATTTTTAAAATTTTTTTTAAATATTAAAATAATAAAATAAAAATTAATTTATAATATTTAAAAATATAATAAAAAAAAAAAAATTTTTTTTAATATAAAATTTTTTAAAAATATATTTCATTATA
>NC_051400.1:37071908-37072128 GCF_015228065.2 Penaeus monodon
ATATATGTGTTCCTATGATGTCCACTAAAGAAAACTCTTAAACGAGTTTGTCATTTGAGATAGAAATTAGGCAAATTGGTGTTGAAAATATTTTGAGACATCCACCGCAATGGAAGTTGTGTCATGGGCACCACAAGTGCTTTGCCACCAAGGAGGCAAGCACTAGGTCCGCTAGGGACATGTTTATCCTACTACTTGAGTATATGTTGATGAAAGTTTC
>NC_051400.1:37072205-37072413 GCF_015228065.2 Penaeus monodon
TCCATTGAAAATTCAATGAATATGAAATTTGTAGTCAGATAGGCTTAGTAATTTAATTCCATAGTTATTTGTGGAGCATCTTTGTGTGTGTGAAAAAAGTATAGAAAAAAATAGTGTATGTACACATTTAATCCTGTTGGTACTTGGCTAATTGTCTACTACATAGAACTAAAGGAAGGAGCTATAACTGAGCTTCACTGCACTCTCT
>NC_051400.1:37072457-37073923 GCF_015228065.2 Penaeus monodon
GTCTGTCTTGCTCTTCATCTTGTAAATTCTTTTAGGATAACATGGCATTGTTCTGTATTTCAGGTGGTTCAGAAATTGGGAGGTTTTAACCGTGTAATGAACCAGAACCAATGGAAAGTAGTGTCCAATAAAATGCAACTTCAGTCTCTTGGCTCTCAGGCTCCTAACCACATCAAAGCTGCATATAAGAGGTATGTTGTTTTGCAAGTATATTATATATTATCTTCATTCATAAAAAAAAGTTTTACACCTACACTATTTAGCAAAATTGCTCGTAAAGATCTATTTTCAAAGAAGTTATTGTAATGACTAACATGTAAACCTTTCTTTAGACTTAGCAGTGTAACAGGTTTCTAATCAGAATGAGAAAAGTGCATACTCTTTGAGCATATGTTATGTGACAGAAAATAATAAATTTTCCCCCATTTATAGATATCTCCAAAGTTTTGAGGACTTTTACCGCAAGTTGGGGTGCACAATGGTGAGCAATCCACGTGGTTCAAGGACGAGGCACCGCTCGGGTAGAAGCTTGATCAGGGACTGTGACCGAACACCCAGGGCTTCCAAGAAAAAAGATAATGACAGCTGTGAGTCGACAGAAGATGAGAATGAGAAAAAGGAGGAAGGAGGAGGAGGGCAAGAAAGGAGAGAAAAGAAAAGGGGAGAAGGAAGAG
Source organism: Penaeus monodon (assembly GCF_015228065.2). Taxonomy (NCBI): domain Eukaryota; kingdom Metazoa; phylum Arthropoda; class Malacostraca; order Decapoda; family Penaeidae; genus Penaeus; species Penaeus monodon. Next base: position 37,073,132 of record NC_051400.1, read on the forward strand.
AGCAAGAAAGAGTCTGAGAAGAAGGAGCCAGAAAAGAAGGAAAGTGATAAAAAGGACAATGAAAAGAAGAAGGAAGACTCAAAAAGTTCTAGGTATGTGTTCTTACAGATTGCAATGTAAATAACCTTGTCTTAAATCCAAGATTTTTTTTTTTTGCTAAGGAAAGAAATTAATTAGAAGAAAGTATAAGCAGGGACTATCTTCATCTATACTTATTGTAAGGCAAATGGATTTTTTTTTATAATAAGCACAATTACATAGTTGAAAATATTAGATTTATTTCATGATATTTCATGTTATTTCGGAGTTTCTTTTTTTTTTTTTCCATTATATGAAAATGGGGTATTTATATTTTTTCTTATTTTGATAGAAATGTAAAACAAGAGAGCAAATCTCAGAACTCCCCTGAGAGAGAGTCAACAGGAGTCAAAGAGAGATCACGAGAAGCTGCAGGGAGCCGGGAGAGGTCACGGGAGCCAGCCATGACAAGGGAGCGATCAAGGGAGCCTGTGGTGATGCGGGAGAGGTCTCGGGAACCAACTGCAGGGAAGGACAAGTCACGGGATTCATCATCAACTAGCAAAGAGCGGAATCGTGCAGACACCAGTGGGAAGGACCAGACAGCCAGTGAAGCAGGGGTGAAAGAACGTGGAAGGGAGCCACGCACACCCCGCTCGGAGGCTAAGAACCGCGCCGCCAAGGTGGAGGCAGCCGAGGTAAAGACTCGTTCCAGCGCTAAGGAGGAAAAGCAAGAAGCTACCCCAGAGGTCAAGACACGTTCCAGCACTAGGG
>NC_051400.1:37073987-37074295 GCF_015228065.2 Penaeus monodon
GATTGAAATGGTATGTGTATGATGCTAATGTTTGGGTGCTGCAGGATCTTAAGATGGAAGAGGCTTTATACAGGTCTCCAAGGGGACCCTCTCATTATTAATTTCTAAATTGAAGTATCGGTATGAATAAACATCTGTACAAGGGCAGAAAAAGGAAAAAGTGATATTTAAATGTGATCATATAAATGCATGCAGCTTTTTTATTAACTTTTATTAAAGGTGATGGCAAGTTCCAAGAAATGTATACATTATTTTACTTAATTTTGGCAGCATTGGGGTTATATGATGAATTCAGGTCATTGGATCTA
>NC_051400.1:37074927-37075096 GCF_015228065.2 Penaeus monodon
AAGATTTCAAGATGTGTATATCACTTTACCCAGATCCAAGGTGTTAGAGGTTACGATTGAAATTCATATGTAAAGTAAATTTTACATCTGCCCATGAAGTATTGCTGCCATGCAACAAATTAGTGTTTCGGGAAAAGTGCGAGAAGTCTCAACTGAAGTCACAGACCTA
>NC_051400.1:37075518-37076185 GCF_015228065.2 Penaeus monodon
GAAAAAGCTAATATACTGCGAAGTGACTTAGTAATATGCAATAATGTGTGTGGATGGGGAAAGGGAGACAAGAAAAGATGGAGTGTTTCTTTTTGTGAAATCTTCATATTTGCCAGAATTATTACTGCACACTCACTTTGTCCCATTCATAAGAAAATAGAGACGGTGAACATGATTGTATTGTTGGCTCAGAGTGGGGAGGGCCTACAAGGGTAATAGGAGTATGGGTGTGATATGGGTTTGGCTGAAGTCATGTCATTCATGAGGTAGCCACCACAAATGTTTCAGTGACAACAGAAACCTGTAGGATAATGTACAGGATATTTTCTCTTTGTAGGCTCAAACAAGATCCTCCAGGCATCGGGAGGAGAGCCGTGAGAAGGATGAATCAACCAAGAAGACAGCCACCCCAACCCGTAAAACCAAGAATGAGAGAGCAGCCATGTCCCTCATCTGTGTGAAGGCTGAGGATGACACAGAGGGTGATGATGAAACGGCCTCTTCGTCCTCGACCACACCAACCCCAGTCAGCTCAACACACTCAGGGGCCTCTGTAGCAGCAAGCCCTGCCAGTGAGAAAAAAGCAAGCAAAAGTAAGAACAAAGGTCAGAAGGCAGTGGCAGTTACAACAGCAGCACCAATCCCAGCAGAAGACTCTCCTGGGGCC
>NC_051400.1:37076222-37076796 GCF_015228065.2 Penaeus monodon
TGGAGCCACCCATGTGAGTTGCTTTATCCCTTTTTTGTGTTTTTGTAAAATTGAATAATATATTGATCTAAAGTGGGTATAAATACAACTCTCTTGTCTTCCTCTCATGCTTTACTCTTTTCTAACTTTCTTGTCATATCGTTTTAACTCTCCCTACTCTGTTCTCTATCTGCCTCTCCTGTTTTGTAAGTTTTCTGGTCTGACAATCCCTTCCCTTCTCTCTCGCTTTTCTATTTTTTCTACCTTTCTCTCTCTGTCATTCCTCATTTTTTTCTCTTGTCAACCTCTTCCCTCCTTGCATAAGTTTGTGACAGCCTGTGAAGTCAACTTTGGCTGCAGGATTGACCGATCAAACTCTCTCCCCACCAGGGGCAAGGCCCTTCTTCCCAGCTCATGTCCCCGTCAGTGTTGGAGACAAGTTGCGTGTGCTATATGGACCCAATGCCAAAGAATCAAAAGTGACCTATGAAGCTAAGGTCAGGAAAGGGATATGTCATTTTCTGGTATTTTGCCAGAATTGGGGGGGGAAAAGGGAAAATTTTTTTTTTTGGGGGGGCCCCCAAAAAGGGGGGGG
>NC_051400.1:37076822-37076930 GCF_015228065.2 Penaeus monodon
TTTTTAAAAAAATTTTTTTTTTCCCCCCCCCCGGGTTGGAAGGGGGGAAAAAAAAAAAACCCACCCCCCGAAAAAAAAAAGGGAAACTAAACCCTTTCCCCCTCTTTT
>NC_051400.1:37076985-37077118 GCF_015228065.2 Penaeus monodon
AAAGGGGGTTTTGGGGCCAAAAAACCCCGGGGAAAAAAAAAAAAAAGGGAAAACCGGGGGCCCCCGGGGGGAAAAAAAATTTTGGAAAATTTTCCCCCCCCGGGGCCCCCAAAAAAAATTTTTTTAAAGTGGG
>NC_051400.1:37077223-37077302 GCF_015228065.2 Penaeus monodon
CCCCCCTTTTCCCCTTTTTCCCCCCCAAATTTTTTTTTCCCGGGGGAAAAAACCCCCCCCGGGTTTTTTTTTTTTTTTT
>NC_051400.1:37077330-37077742 GCF_015228065.2 Penaeus monodon
TTTTTTTTTTTCCCCTTTTTTTGGGGGGGGAAAAAAAAAATTTTTTTTTTAAAAAAACCCCCCCCAAAAAAAACCCTTTTTTTTTGGGGAAAAAAGGGGGGGAAAAAAAATTTGGTTTTTTTACCCGGTTTAAAAAAAAAAACCAAAGTTTTAAAAGGGGGGGTTTTTTTTTTTGGGGGAAAAAAAATGTTTGGTTTTTAAAAAAAATTTTTTAAATTTTTATTTTTTTTAAAAAAAAGGGGTTTTTTTTAAAAAAGGAAAATTTTTCAAAATTAAAAAAGGGGGGAAAAGGGGGGGCCCCCCCCCCCGGGGGGGAAAAAAAAAGAAAGAAAGGGAAAAAAAGGGCCCCCCAAAAAAACCCCCAAAAAAAGGGAAAAAAAAAAGGGAAAAATTTAAACCCCCGGGTTTTTTT
>NC_051400.1:37077969-37078065 GCF_015228065.2 Penaeus monodon
TTTTTTTTTTTAAAAATTTTTAAAATTTTTAATAAAAATATATAAATATTAAATAAAAAAATTTTTTTTTTTTTTTTAAAAATATTTTAAAAAAAA
>NC_051400.1:37078120-37078191 GCF_015228065.2 Penaeus monodon
TTTAAAAAAAAAAAAATTTTTCTTAAAAAAAATTTTAAAATTTTTTTAATTTTAAAAAAAATTTTTTTTTT
>NC_051400.1:37078294-37078382 GCF_015228065.2 Penaeus monodon
TATATATATTATTTAAAATATATATATATATATATTTAAAAAATTTTTTAAATTTTTTATATTTTAAAAAAATTTATATTAAAAAAAA
>NC_051400.1:37078591-37079169 GCF_015228065.2 Penaeus monodon
CCTTTTTTAAAAAATTTTTTTAAAAAAAAATTTAAAAAAAATTTTTTTTTTTTTTTATATATTAAATTTTTTTTTTCCCATTAAATATTTTATAATTTTTTTTTTTTTTTAAAAAATAATTTTTTAAAAAAAAAATTTTTTTTTTCCATATTTTTGTTTTATATAATTTTTTTAAAAAATTTTTTATAATTTTTTAAAAAAAATTTTTTTTTTTTTTTTTTAAAAATTATTTTTTTTTAAAAAAAAAATTTTTTTTTAAAAAAAAAATTATTTTTTTTATATTTATAAAACCAAAATATTTTTTCCATATATAAAATTTTTTTAAAAAAAATTTTTTTTTTATTTAAAATTTTTATATAAAACCCCCCTTTTTAAAATTTTTTTTTTATTTAAAAATTTATTTTTTAAAATAAAATTTTTAAAATAAAATATAAAATTTTTTATATAATTAATATATAAATTATTAATAAAAATAATAAAAATATAATTTTATTTATTTTTTTTAATTTTTAAAAAAAATTTTTTAAAAATATATTAAAAAATATATATATATATATATATTATATAAAATTTTTTTT
>NC_051400.1:37079219-37079541 GCF_015228065.2 Penaeus monodon
TATAATTTTATATATTTTTTAAAATATATATTTTTTTTTTTTCATTTTTTTATATTAATATAAAATTTTTTTTTTAAAAAATTTTTTAAAAATTTTTTTTTCTTTTTTTAAAAAATATATTTTTTAATATTTTATTAATTTAAAAATTTTTTTTAATTAAAACTTTTAAAATAATTATATTAAAAAATATTTAATTTAAAAATTTTAAAATATTTTAAAAAAATAAATTTTTTATTAATTTATTATAATTAAAAAAAAAAAAATTTTTTTATTCTTTTATTTTTTAAAATAAAAAATTTTTTTTTTTTTTTAAAAAAAAAAA
>NC_051400.1:37079616-37080055 GCF_015228065.2 Penaeus monodon
ATATGTAAAAATTTTTTTAATTTAAAATTAAAAATTTAAAAATTGGGAAAAAATTTTTAAAAAATGTAATTTTGTATATATATTATATTTTTTTTAAAAAAAATTTTATTAAAGTATAAAATTTTTTAAAAATTTAAAAAAAAAAATTAGGGAAAATTTAAAATTTGATTAAAATTTTTTTTTAATATTAAAATTTTTTTTTTAAAATTAAAAAATTTTTGGGGGTTTTTTTTTTTTGTTTTTTGGGGTTTTTGTAATTTGGGGGGTTTTTTTTTTTTTTTTTTTATAAAATTTTTTTTTTTTTTTGGGGGTGGTTTTTTGTGTGTGGGTTTTTGTGGTTTTTGGGGTGTGGTTTTTTTGGGGGGGGGTTTTTGGGGTGTGGTTTTTGGGGTGGGTTTTTTTTTTTTGTGTGTGTGTGGTTTTTTTTTTTTTTTTTTTT
>NC_051400.1:37080265-37080541 GCF_015228065.2 Penaeus monodon
CCCCCCTTTTTTCTCCCCCAAAAAAAAACCCCCCCCCCCAAAGGGAAATTAAAAAAGGGCCCCCCCGGGGGTTAAAGGGGGAGGGGCCCCGGGGGGGGGGGGGAAAAAGGGGTTTAAAAAGGGGGGGGGAAAAAACCCGGGAAAAAAAATTTTTCAAAAAACCCCCCCTTTTTTTAAAAAAGGGGGGGAAAAAAATTTTTTTTTTTTTAAAAAAAAATTTTTTGAAATTTTTTTAAAAAAATTTTTTTATCAGGAAAAAGATTTTTCCAAAAAAAA
>NC_051400.1:37080654-37081251 GCF_015228065.2 Penaeus monodon
CCCCCCCCCAAAAAAAAGGGTTTTGGTTTGAAAATTTTTGGCCAAAAATTTTAGGGAAAATTTTTTAAAAAAAAAGGGGGAAAAAAAGGGGGGAAAAAAAAAAAAAAGGGAAACCCTTTTTAAAATTTTTTTAAAACCCCTTTTTTTGGGGGTTTTTTAAAAAAAAAAAAGAAACCGGGCCCGGGGGGGGGAAAAAAAGGAAATTTTCCCCGGAAAAAACCCCCCCCCGGGAAAAAACCCAAATTTAAAAAAGGGGGAAAAAAAAAAAAAAAGGGCCGGGGGAAAAAAACCCCCCAAAAAAAAATTTTAAAACCCCCATTTTAAAAAACCCGTTATTTCCTGCTCCACTTTCCCTGACGTTTTTTTCCCTTATCTTCTTCAAAGGTCACAACAGCCTCCTCACCAAAGACAAGTGCTACCAAGCGTGGCCGCCCCCCAGGTGGAATGCGTGAGCGGCGTGAGAGTGATCGTAGTGAGCGGAGTGACACCAGTGGCACAAGCAGTGTCTCAGGCCCTAGCACAAGAGCAGCGCGTGAGAGGCAAGTGCAGCAACCGGACAGTCCATCACCCAGTGAGCAGAGGCGGCCACGCCGCATT
>NC_051400.1:37081275-37083432 GCF_015228065.2 Penaeus monodon
AGCACACTTGGTATGTACTAGCCTTGGGATATTGGGGAATATTGTATGCAAATCATGACTTTAAGAATAATATTGGTACTAAAAATAATATCAGTGTTAATATGATAGATGTACTTTTGAATGATTTTTTTAACTGCTTTCATTCTTGAATACTCCACTCCATTGAAGCAGTTTTAGGTCATTGCAAATATTCCAGATTACTAATGTTGAGTATCATGGAAATTAGAATGTGTTGTCAGAGACAAAAATAGTTATATCTATTGTATGTATTGCACAAAGCTTTATTTATGTAGAAAAGTGGTCCACCACTCAATTTTTCAAATCTAAGGTGTATTAGATAACGTAATATATTATTCCAGACACAACAGAAAGTGATAGCGAGGAGTATGAATCTGATGCTGACACTGGCTCTGAAAAGTCCCGCACCAGATCAAGCACAGAAAAGGCTCCAGCCACAGCCTCGGTTTCTGCTTCATCTACTCCTGTGTCTGAACCTTCTACTACTGTAAGTACTGTGTCTGAAAAAACTGTAAAAGAGACACCAGCAAAGGTGCAAGTGGTAGAAGTAAAGGAAGAGAAGGTGGAGCAGGAACCATGTGGGAAGGACATTGATCTGAATGCCATTATATCTGAGATGAAGGGTTTGGATAAACCAATAAAGAAGGAAGAGGACCGTGTAGTTGTGAAGGAAACAGCTCCTAGAATACTATCTCCAGTGATGCAGACATCCTTCACCACTCCTGAGAAAAAGACTCCTGAGTTGCAAGCCAAGAAAGTCCTAGAGATTACCCCTAAAAAACCAGTCCCAGAATCTCCAGGGAAAAACATCACCCAAGACCCCATAAAACTACTCTCTCCGAAAGCTGAGTCTTTGGAAGATGATGTGTATGAATTTAAAGAGCCAGAGCCTTTTGATTTTGGAGAGATTCGTGCCAGGAAGGACACACGAACCAAAGCAAGCATGGGGGCCCTAGCATCAGATGAAGCTGAGGCAGATACCAAAGTTAAGAAGAAGGGTCGACCAAGAAAGGATGTGAAGGAGGGAGATGGTGACAAGACTGAGTCTGACAGTGATACTGCCCCAAGCCCTCAGAAGAGAATAATGCTTCCCAGGGAGGCCAGAGAGTCACCTGTCAAGTGGCCAATTGGTGATTTGAAGGAGGTGGCTCCCCAGCCAGAAGTCAGTACAACACCAGAGAAAAAGGAAGCAGTTACAGTAACCACTATTATTTCCCCCGTTCGTAAAGTCTTGATCAAGAGAGAGACACCAGTCAAGAGCGAGCAGGCCACGGTTCAGCCCACAGAAGTCAAGGTGAGCAAGCAAGAATCGCCAAAGTGTCAATCTCCAAAGCAGAATCAGCAGGAAATCCCTGCACCAAGTTTGCCAATGAAAGAACCAGTAAGAATCAATGTCACACAAATAAAAGCCAAGCCAGTGAATACCAGCGACAGAGGCATAGCTATCCCCAAGCCAAGTGGACCTACATCTCACTTACTTGCTCAAGCTGTTATGCCTGTAATTGAATCTAAAGCTCTTGCTAAGCCTGTTCCTAAGCCAACATTTGATGCCAAAGTGGATAAACCTCCACCTTCTGTCAAGTCCGAAGACAAAGTTGAGGCCAAGGTTATTCCCTTTTCCCAGAGACAGCAACATATATTCCCACATCTCCTGAACCGGCCAGAGACCAGTGATAAGGCAAAGGATGTACCACAACGAATTACAGCTTCTGCCATCCAGTCACCACCAAGGGATTCTACACCAGTGCTGGAATCTACATCTTTAAGCCAGAGTGGGTCAGATGTGGAGAGAATCAAGAGGGAATCCTCAGTGGAGGAGACCATAGAAGCAGTCATCAAGCGAGCCCGACAAGACAAGCCGGAGGTAAAGGAAGATGACGATAAGTCTGAAGGGAAGGCAAGTCCCGACAAGAAGCGGAGGACATCAGGGAGAGGAAAGAAGGTTTTGAGCCGTGAGTTCCTCCCAGACACATCTGAGGAATCAGACTCTGATGGTAGGCTCTCCAGACCTGAGACAGAGCGAAGGACACGAAGACCCAGGCTGGTTGTAGATGGAGAGCATGCCATGATCAAGCGGGCACAGAGACTGGTGTCTGACACAGAAAAGAAAAGTGGCCGGAGAAGAGAGGCAGAAGTATG
>NC_051400.1:37083522-37084701 GCF_015228065.2 Penaeus monodon
GACAGAGAAGGGAACAGTCCCACCACCTACAAGTCTAAGTAAGGGGAAACTCTCAAGAAGACTGGAGGCTGAAGACCAGAAAGAAGGGGAAGAGGCAGAGGTGGAAGGGGTCCGCCACATCAGGAAAAAACCTCGTGCCTCAGCATCAGCCACACCCAAAAGGTATGAGGAAGAGGGCCTTGGTGACCTCCTTTGTGAGGAAACTATCCCGCCTGGGAGTCCCATGACCCATGATGCCATCACAGCAGAGGCTGAGCTTCCCCAGCGACCAGATATGAAGCATGAGATGCCTTTTGCCAGTGTACCCACTGGAAGCAGCTTCGGGAAGAGAGGGCCTGTGCCGCCAGGGGGACCACAGCCACCTTCAAATCCAACACAACCTCATGTGGCACAGTCGCAGCCCTCCCCTCAGCATCAGCAGATGCACCAGTTGACCAAGCAGCCACAGCCACAGCTTCCCCCACAGCAGAAGCATCAGATCTTAGTTCCTCAGCAGAAAATACATCCCAAAACAGTACAACAGCAGCAGCAACAACAACAAAAACATGAGCAGCAGCACCATAAGCAGCAACAGCCACCACAACAACAACCACAACAGCAGCAACAACAACAACAGCAGCAGCACCACCACCAACAACAGCCAAAGCAGCAACAGCAGCACCAGCAACCACAACAACAGCTACAGCAGCCATCCCCATCGCAGCCACATCAGCATCACCAGCCACATCTTCATCCACATCTTCATCATCCGTCTCAGTCTCAACTTCAACCTCAGTCTCAACCTCAGGCTCAACCTCAGGCTCTTGCTCTTCCTCTCCCACAACTCCATCACCAACAGCAGCAGCAACAACAGCAACAGCAACTACTTCACCATCAGCCACAACAGCAACATAAATCACAACCAAAGCAGCAACAGTTGCACCCACAACAAAGAACACTTCAACAACAGCAGTTGCCTTTACAGCAGCAACAGCAACCCCAGCAATCAGCACAGCTTCAGCAGCTACAGCAGGTGCCACAGCAATCACCACCACCTCAACATCACCAGCCACAGTTACCACATCAGTCCCCTAAGCAGCAGCAACAACAGATGTCACAGTTACCACAACAGCAGCAGCTGCAGCAGTCACCACAACAGCAGTCTCCAACACAACCCCCCTCGCAACCACTGCCTCCTCC
>NC_051400.1:37084871-37085413 GCF_015228065.2 Penaeus monodon
AGCATGGTTTCCAGGTGTCACAAGCAGGCCAGCATCTGAACCAGCAGAAGATTCAGCATCCACAGCACCAGAAGCAACAGCTGTATCCTGCAACTCAGTCTGATCACCAGCAGGTGCAGCACCAACAGCAGCAACAGTCTTACCAGCGGTCTCACCTCCAACAGCACCAACACTCCCAGCAGCACCAACAGTTATCCCAGGACCAGCATCAGCACCCACCTCCCCCTCAGCCACACCAGGTAACCCCAAGACATGCACCAGGCATCAGCAATGCAGTCATAAGCCCTAACCTTGCTGTTGTAGCAGCTGTGGCAGCTGCAGTAAGTCCAAGAAACTGTGGGGCTGTAGCAAGTGGATCCACAGCCTCACCATCAGGTGGGACAGGTGCTACTAGTGCTCTGCCAGGGACAGGAGGAGCAGCTGGAGCCCAGGCACACTCAACAGCCCAGGCCACCATAGACAACACTCCACCTACAACGCCTGAAAGCATTATTTCAAATATTTCAGATTCAGTCAAAGGGTGAGTGATCTAAATTTTACTC
>NC_051400.1:37085810-37086426 GCF_015228065.2 Penaeus monodon
TTCCTCCTTCAGGGACAATGAGGTTTCAAAGCTGGATGAGTCCAGTAAATCTGGAAGAGATTCATCAGAAGTAGAATTAGAAAGTCTAGCTGACAATAGTAAGATGGATCAGTTTTCTGAAGGTGAGATCCAGCTCATTTATTTTAAGTTGTGATTGTTTTTGTTTTCAGTTACTTAGTTTTCTATTCTCTTACTAAGATGTCTTGGAAACCCTGAAGGTATTAGAAGGCCTTTATATTGCAGGTTTGTGGCTGATTGCTTCTTGGGATGTGAAGATGTGAAGGGCATGTACTACTGCCCTAACTCCCATTCTTTTCATGGGCTTGCAAATATCTTTTCCTAGAGTTTTCTTTCAGAATATCTAAAGCCTTTTAGGGCTTGATATGAATTAATCTTGTTAAAAGTTAAGAAAGTTCCTCATGATCATTAAAATCAGGTAGATGATAATCCTGTTCTTGCAATGAGATTTTCACAAAAAATTTTTTATACTAAAAGCTTAGAATGAGAAATTGTTTATTAAGAAGTAATTTATATTACACTGGAATTTTGCTGATGTAGGTCTGAGCACCCTACAGAAAGTTAATCTGTGAGATTGGGGTGAAGTAACCTTCATATA
>NC_051400.1:37086730-37087209 GCF_015228065.2 Penaeus monodon
TTCTCCTTGGAGGATGTCAGATGTAATATACCTATCTTGAGTGTCTGTTAATTTTCTATTCAGTAAATGTCTTTTTATATACATATTTTATATATTATATTTTACTGGGATATATTGTAATTTTCCTACTGATTTATTGACACCCATACTCTCCTGTAGATTCCAACACAATGGACAGTACGCTGGGGAGTGAGCCCCGGCGCCGTGGGAGGTTGGTCACACCTGTAAAGCGACCTCATGAGAGCCACACAGGCCACCTCCCTCAGGTAAGCCTGGCTGATGGCGAGGGCTCAGAGACAGAGGAGGGGCACTCCGCAGCGGCCGTCCCTAAGAAAAGGCGGAGAGGCCCCAGGGCTCGCGCCAGCAATGACCCTGACGAGGAAGACAGCAGCAGCAAGAAACTCAGCAGCCAAGGCAACTACTCAGGCAGGAGAAGAAACCGGCATCCATCAGCAAGAGGAGGTAAGGATGGAACAAAT
>NC_051400.1:37087488-37087894 GCF_015228065.2 Penaeus monodon
AAATACCATTACTTGTATGGTTTATTTCTTATTCAACTTAAATCTGACATATTTGCCAGACAGAAATCATGTGCATGTGGTAAAATTAAAAATTAGCTATTATCATATAAGACTGTCATCATTCACTGATTAGCCAATCCTGCAGAAGCTCTTATTACAGATAATAATGAATTGTACCTGGAACTATGATAATTTTCAGTCAATACTATACATTATTGTGTACTGTTTAGTCAATCGAACACTGAAAGTATGAAGACCTTTGAAAGGTATTCATCATGAATTCTGAAGCAGTACATTGACTGTTTTATATAATTTATTCATAATCTTTTCAGCTTATTAGCTGTAGACACTGAAACAAAACACATCTACCCATAGTAGTTCACCATTTAGCTTTTTTTTTTTTTAT
>NC_051400.1:37087929-37088221 GCF_015228065.2 Penaeus monodon
ATTTTAAAGAGATCCCCAAAACAATCTCTTTTTGAAGAATTATATTTGTGAATTATGAACAAGAATTTATTGAAAGTCAAATTCTAACAACTTGAAGAATGTTATGCTTACCTTAATTGTTTAAAAATTTCTCATATTAAAACTGAAATTATTTGTTTCTAACTTCTGTAGATACTTTTCTACTAATATTGTACCATTTTTATAAACACATTGTTGATAGCTGATGAGAACCAACTCCCTTACTGCAATTAATTCACATTATTTACTTGCCAGCTTGAAGATTTGAGGATAA
>NC_051400.1:37088300-37089338 GCF_015228065.2 Penaeus monodon
CTTTTGTTATAGGCCAGAAAATTATAAATATTGGCAATGACAATCCAACAATGTCATTAAAGATTCTTTTAACAAGTTTTTTTTAATCACTGGTCACTTCCTATTTCCAGCTTTAGCTTTACTAAATGATGCATACTGATTAGATACACATTATACTGCCATTAGAAACAATATATTACCATTGGAGGTATTCTAAGAGTGGTGAAAAGAAAGGAAGAGAGCTGTATATCGCTGTTATCAGAGTCAACAAAATAGTCAAAATGCCTAATCATTAATAGGATAAATTTACCCAATTTCATATTCACTGAAGAAATTAGGATATTGGATTTAGCAAAACTACACTTACACTACTTCTTAATTCATAGAACATTTATTTATGTGCACATGGGCGATGTGAAATAAAGATAAAATATAATGCCATGGTTGAAATCTCTGAACAAATTCCTGAGACTGATAGAGGTGGTACACTATATAAAAAAACTGGATGGGGCACCATCCCCCTAGTAAGCATTACATCAACTTTTGTACTTTTGTCTAATATTGACTCTTCTTTTCCTCTATTTTTCTGCAGGTCCCATTTTTCTTTTTTGAAGGTACAAATAAGATATTTTATTGAAAAGACAGTTAATCAGAAAATAGGATTTCAGATTTAGAACACAGTAGGAATGAAGTTGTTGCTAATGCTGAATGTAGTTATTGCAAGCCATACCATGCACTCTGACTGCTACTAAGTATTAGCATTTTTTTGTCTACTTTATTAGTCTACATACAAAGTGTAATATAAGAGAGATTACATGTCCTACTGATATAAAAATGGTGTATCATTGTGATTAAAACAAACTCAGAATAAAGCAACAAGCACTGATAATGTTATCTAAAATTCATCATGGGATTCCTTTTCATCTTTACATGTTCTTATTTCTGTCTTCTCATCTAAGTGGAAAATATGACCAACATGAAATCTGAACATAGGTATGTTTAAATCATGACTTACAACATCGCATTTCTCGATTTTGTCCAAGGTAATGTATGTGCAAG
>NC_051400.1:37089406-37089803 GCF_015228065.2 Penaeus monodon
ACACACACGTTTGATGCCTAACAACATTATCCCTTCTGCAATAAAGTCATAACTGACATACAAGGATGCTGGTCAATCTTTTTTTCAAATACCTGGTTTCCCCCCCCCCCATGAATCTGTAAGATTTCAATAGCTTTTCATTAAAAGATGAATTAAATAGGACTTATTAGGCCTTCTTTGGTAGCAATAAATTGAAATACAAATTCAAGTATCTATCATTTATTTTTACTTATTTTTTTTTGTCTTGGAAATATTGCTAAGTGCTGTAAAATAACAAGAAATTGAAGTCAAAAGCTATCAGTAATGTGACATGCTTTAGTCCCTTGAGGTAATTTGAACTGCATTAAAATTTGTAACACTACACTTGTAACCAGGGTACATCCAACACATCCGCATC
>NC_051400.1:37090138-37090220 GCF_015228065.2 Penaeus monodon
TTGGAACACTCCATCACTTATAAAATCGAAATCCTTGTCCCCCCTCAAAAATAGGGTGGCAAGAAGAAAAACCCTCAGATAC
>NC_051400.1:37090255-37090648 GCF_015228065.2 Penaeus monodon
AAAGGAAATGAATCCCTCAAATTTGAACTCTTCATTACCTTTCTTCTCTGCTCCTCTTATGGATGACCAAAACACCGGTTGTTTCTGGCTTGGCTATCATGTTTTCACCAATGGTAGAGGAAAGCCAGATTATGAAGGTAAATTTATTTACTCAAGCACAACTGATGGGCATGCTTCATTATCTTCCATGTAGTGAACAAAATGTCTACATTATATTTTTGTGCTGACCAGGGCTGACTTGTTGATTCCTGTACAGTTGAGATAGTATTATTTTTGTTAGTTCTACATATTTCCTATATATATATGTGTGTATGTATAATCATACAATGATACCCACACTGATAATTAGAGAGAATGCAGGTTTGTATTTTTTTCTTCAGTAAATATACATTT
>NC_051400.1:37090814-37090892 GCF_015228065.2 Penaeus monodon
CTATATCAACAAAATTGTCTTTCTACTGGAATGGGGAAGCTAGCATTCACAAAAAGAGCTACCAAATTTGCAAATATT
>NC_051400.1:37090938-37091251 GCF_015228065.2 Penaeus monodon
CCTTCCTCTTTCCTGACTTCTTTCCAAGGCTGGATATTGATACAAAAAACTGAAATGAAAAATCTTCCTACTGATTTAACATTCCAAAACTCAGGCGCGTATGTGGCCAAACTTTTTTTTGCAAGTCAAACCATAAAAATATACTTAATCAAAATCTATAACAATATTTACTTTCACTCCCATAAATGAAAATAAAAATAAGTGCTTAACTAGTGACACTCACAGAGGTCACTTTACCTACTCTTAAATACAAATGTGTGAGTGTACACTTTATATATTAAGATTACTGATATTACAATAAATTTACTTCACC
>NC_051400.1:37091294-37091381 GCF_015228065.2 Penaeus monodon
GGCCTATGGTTGTTCATAATGAAATGTGAAGGTGACACTGATATTCTTCATCTTTAATACATAAATGCTTTGATTTTTTTTTAAACA
>NC_051400.1:37092395-37092518 GCF_015228065.2 Penaeus monodon
AAAATACCTCATAATAAATCATATCTTAACTCTCCCTTGCATTTCTTCATTACAGCATATATGACAAAATTGCTTGCACATGCATGCGTGAATGCATACAACGCACACACACGCATGCACACA
>NC_051400.1:37092712-37093592 GCF_015228065.2 Penaeus monodon
AATCACTGCACTTTATTTTCATGATTAAATGTTAACTATTTTTAAATCAATATCTTAATTTTAGTTACACCGATTCTGTATCTAATTAGGTTTACCTTTTCATCACTTATATATCTCTTAAGATTTAAATGTGTGCATGTACATCTGTATACACTAATGACAGATCTTCTGCTTGCTTTTAAAGTATAAGTAAAAATGCATTAATTCTACAGAAAGTAGTTGGGATGGAGATAAATAAATTTACTGTTGTAGACTTTTAACGAAACAAATTTGAAATTCCTTCACACTATATACCCTGACACAAAATGAGAAACTGACTACTGTTAAACTTCCTATTTGTACGAAGTGGTGTTATCATAAAGCCTATAACTATGCAGTGAAAAATACATTAATTCTTGCAATGAAAAGGAAAGAAATCATTTGAATATATTTACTCGAAGAAGAAGTTCCAGACAAAAAAATAACACTTGGGGAGAAGCTCAAGGATGGGATTCATGCTGTTTAACAATGAGAACTGTTCATCTGATCTTGCAAAAAAGTATGTGGCTGAAAAGAGAAGTCAACTGGAATTTTGGCCCACAGGCACTGACATCTGATTGCAAGACATTAATCTCAATGGAAAGACTTCATCTTCTAATATTGAACATGTTCTTTGTAATGTATTCCAGAAATAAAACATGGAAAAGAGTAATTATGCATGATAGTAAATGTCAAATTCAGCTGTAATATCTCAAAATCACCATGAAACGGTAATATCAAAGTATACACTGACACTGTCACTGCTTCGTTTATATGACCAATCAGTTACTTTCTGGTTAAAATGGCTGAGGTGAATACTGAAGTCCTTGATGATTTTCATTCCTTCATCTCACTCTTCTTC
>NC_051400.1:37093633-37094092 GCF_015228065.2 Penaeus monodon
AATTGATATGACTTAATTTTAGCAACTGCTTTGTCACATAGTTTTCCTGAGACTTCATTATCATGCAACTCCTCCAAAATTTTAACATATTTGTTACATTTCCATTGAATAGTTTATGCAAGAAACACAGAAAACTGATTATAAAAATACATTAAACACAAAATTCTGTGTTCTTATAAATACCTACAATGAAAAAATCTTAAATGTTCACACAGACCAATACTGCCTCCTACTCATACCTTGTTTTTTCCAGAAACTAATATTTAATTTTAAAGGAACCATTGACAAAGGGAAGGGAAAGTGGCATTTCTACATGGGTGATAGCAGCCCTCCCCCTCCCAATTCTTACTACACATTAATAGCACAACCAGGGGAAAATGGCACTCTCTCCCCTGTACTGAATTCATTCTAGTAATGACCCTGAGATGGGGGAGAAAGGATGAAGAGCAGGAGGGCGTG
>NC_051400.1:37094160-37094292 GCF_015228065.2 Penaeus monodon
TACATTTTTGAAGATATAATAGACAAAATACATACAATGTAACTACCTCTTCTCTTTGTCAAACTTTACAATTCAGCTCTCCCTGAAAAATGAACTTGCTTAATAGCTAGCACACACAAACTATACATGAGA
>NC_051400.1:37095039-37095542 GCF_015228065.2 Penaeus monodon
CTTCTGTATTCATTTTTTTTTCTTTTTCTTTAAGTAGATAAAATTGCTTGCCAAAGCACTTAAGTATATTCCCTTTCATTTTATTTCTGAAGTTAACATAGCCTTGGACTTCGGTATTTACAAGTCTACTAACTTCATTTCCTTATAGTTACTGTATTTACAAAAAAGAAATCATAAATACTGAAGTGCTATAAGAAGCCCAGCACAGTGACAATTATTTACAGAAAATGGATTCCTCTATTTGCAGCTTCCAAGATTTCTCTTAATTTTTAAACTATACAATTCAAATTGTCCTTAACATAAGTGCTGAAACTGAATCCATGTCTGATACAGTAACTTTTAAAAGCATTTATTTGTTGCATTTTCATATGAAAATCTTTATTCCAGGAAACTATACAATATATGACAGCATGACAAGTAACAATTTCTGTTAAGGATAGATAATCTGATGGCGTTTTCAATAATTTATATATGTATATAAAGAAGGAGAGAAGAAAGAAGAA
>NC_051400.1:37095597-37096372 GCF_015228065.2 Penaeus monodon
TTTAACAATGAAGAAGAAATAAAAAAGAAAGAATAAAAAAATATACATTAAATGGTATGATTGCGATTATGGTAATGCTTGCATGGGTACTGAGACCAGGCATTAAAAATATGATAAATAAATAACCATGAAAAATATACAAAATGAATTTCTACCTATATATCAACCTTCCCTTAACATTGTAAATGAATAACAGCCAGAGCAAAAAGGTGCAAAAACTGTTCTTGGCAAAAGCTTAATGACAGTCAGTTCAACTGTTCTTAAGGTTCCCCATACTTACACTACGTCAATATCAATACAAACACAAGTGAAGATCTTTACAAAATACACAAGAAACTCATGGTCATTTTTATGCATTATTTAAATATGGAATGCAGAAAACAAATCTGTCTTACGCACATGGCAGTTAGCTACCACCAGCAAGTCAGTCCTGGTCTTCACAAGTCTTTATTAAATAGTAGAATCACAAACTATACAGCTATGTACAATGTCGTCAACTAGGGAACTGTTGACGACTTAGCACAACCTTTCTCATGTGGAGAACTGCTGACTGCTTCACTAAAAAAGTTTCATCCTTTTCACAGGGTACAGATCACTGCCCTTTGAGTCAGCAGTGTATCTGACTATTCATTGGAGTTGGTGTTCATACTGAGTAATAATATCTGCTGCTGGAAAACTATGCAACTCATCCTGTGGTGTTAAAGAACATAATGGATTTTCAGAGTTCACAAAATAATTTCCATTTCAATGCAATTTTTCCAAGGAAAGATAAGTA
>NC_051400.1:37096402-37097823 GCF_015228065.2 Penaeus monodon
AAAAAGTTGCCAAATACATAATGGGAATATCACTGAAGGTTATATAAACAAAGAAACCCAAACTGATGGTCTACAGGCCTATCGGCCAAATACTTTTAACACTTTTTATTAAAAAAAGATTCTAAACCTAATATTGATTAACATTTCCTTAGTTGAAAATCGTTGGTCAATATGGAAAGTTTAATGTATGGCAAACAAGCCATACCTGTTGTAAACAGCTGAGTAGCAATCCCAGCTGAAAACTGAGAATCTGAAGAGCAATTCCAATAGAGAAACAATATTCACATGGCGAGCATTTATAATGTCCTGTTTCTGCTTTGAAGCACCAGCAGAGCAAGTATATTGCTACTTGAGATGCTCCTGCTATTCCACTGCATAACTATATTACACATTTCCAAGAGTTAATGCCAACATTTTTTTTCTATTTTTCTTCAACCAGTTTTTTTCCTTGAAAACTCTTGGTCATTTCTGAAAAATTAATTTCTAAACGCATGAGTTATTTAAGAGTACACCATAAAAAGGTTAAGTCTTAAATACTCAACTATAATCTTCTACAGTCATCAAATTATTGTTAAGTTGGTGGAATTAACAGAGGTGTCAACCTAAAGAAAAAGTATCTTCTACTGTGGACAAACAGAACCCTCTGCTGTGGTCTGATGCATGACAACTGGAAGTTAGGACTTGTGCTAATCTTAACAGGAGATCAGCTCAGTTGACACTTGTAACACTACAGATAGGGCACCACTGATGTGCCACACTTGCACTTATGCTCAGTCATGACAGTTATTTAGTTCTCAGTAGAATAGGATAATTTTTTTTCTCTCTTAATTCGGAGCTGGCCAAATGAACAGAGTGCCATCAAGCAGCAGGGCCAACAGTTGTACAACTTGCCGACAACATGCATTGGCAAGGGACGATTTCACAGCCAAAATGTAACATTTACATCCATAAGTTTCATACACAAATGTACAGCAACAACAAGAACTCTCACTGAACTATAATAAATATAAACACAGCTATAGTTATATGTACAAAACATGTCAAATAAAAGGACTTAGGTGATATCTGAGTTGAGTTGTGTACAAGGAACAGAGCCGACATTAATAAAATATTTTTGGTAATTCTTATACATTATTTTCCACACTGTTCTTCGAACGCAGCCATCAAGTCGCTTTGGCGATTCATGTCTATCTGACCCGCCATCTGAAATAAGAGAAAAAAAATATAATATATCAAGCCCAAAACAAATAGTACATTTATCTATTACAAAACTAACATAACTGAAGAAAAAAGATCACAAGCATATTTTACAGCTACTCAAGATATCTTTTCTGATCTACAACCATCTTGCCATATGAAGAATAACTGGGTTTCACTTATCACTCAAACAATAACACACACACTTCACAATCCCATTTTTT
>NC_051400.1:37098008-37098638 GCF_015228065.2 Penaeus monodon
TTCTTGTTCTCTCAGCTTTTGTCTGTCGCGGTCACTTTGCTTTGCATTGTCTATGGAAGAGGTTGGAGTGGCAGGGGGATGTGAGCTGGGGGGTCCTGCAGGCGTTGCCAGCTGGGGGTGGGGCGAAGTTGAGGCTGTCATAGGAGTGGCCACTTTTGCACTTGACGGCGGCCGCTCCCGTATAGCAACCGGTTCTCGTCTGGGGGTGGGGGATTATAACAAGCTACATTTTCAGATTTATAATAAAGACATTTTATGTATATCTATGCACATGTTTACATGTATATTGTAATTTTAGGCAAGCAGGTGCTGTTATATGTACACCCCACTTGCAAATATCTTTGACATACCTTTGAACTTCTTGAGTGGCCCGAATTTCTTTAGCTTGTTCCATTGCCCTGTCCAAAGCTTCCTCCTCTAACCGTGCACGCTCTCTCTCTGCTTCTTGTCTTGCACGTTCCTTCTCAACTTGCTCCTTCTGCTGCCTTCTCTGCTCTTGCTGCTCAATGATCTGACGTTGCTATTGGGAGGCATTTTTTTTAGGAGCAATGACTAGGTGAAATTAAATGGATAAATCCATCCATTTATGAGTTCTCTCTTCTATTCTGCTACATTAATGTACATATTTGT
>NC_051400.1:37098924-37099698 GCF_015228065.2 Penaeus monodon
CACTAATATCACATTTGTTACAGAGAAGCACATACCCTTGCTTCTTTTTCCTTGGCAACTCTCTTGAACTGGGCAAAGGAATCACTGGCTGAGGTTTTCAGAGAGGTCGAGGCTGTGGGTGAAGGGACGGCACTCTGCGCTAGGGATGACCATGAACTGAGGTTCTTGGGTGTTGGTTTGGGTTTACTGAAAGAGCTTCCTCCAGATGACTTTGGGGTTTCTGGGGCAGAGGAAGGGGGCTTCTTATCCTGAGCAGCCAGGTAGCTTGCCAATGCTGAAGCCTCTGCATGTTGCCGCTGTAGGGCCTGGGCCTCTGGGTTGAGCTCCTCCTCTGACTGTTTGCGCATGATAGATGTGTCGCTTTGCGTTTGTGGAATTGACGAATAATAACTTAAACTAGTATCTAAGCCTGCCGCTTTTAAGTCTGCTAGGCTAGTCTCTGGCAGATGTGATGGCATTTCTTGATGTGTGTCATGAGTTGCCATCATTGGGTTATGTGTTGGTACTGCATTGGAGGCAGCAGCAACAGAAATATTGGCACTATTCGTTGATGCAGCATCAACAAGCCCTGGCAACATGCTACCCGTGACAGCAGCACCCAGTCCCTCTAGCCCAGAGGGGCCAAGGGAGGACAGACCAGGCATGCCTGTGATTGCACCAATCCCTGCTAAGCTATGCACCAATGACTGGGCCATACCCAGTGGCATGTCGGCTGAGAAGCCATTTGAAACCGATGGGTGTGGTAAACCCCCTGACATATTATGACTCATGGCA
>NC_051400.1:37099748-37099847 GCF_015228065.2 Penaeus monodon
TAATTGTTCTAACTGTTCCTGTAGTTGTAAATGCTGTTGCTGTTGATGGTGGATATGCTGTTCTTCTGAGGTTGGAGGGAGAGCATGAGAAGTATGTTC
>NC_051400.1:37100120-37100582 GCF_015228065.2 Penaeus monodon
AAGTTTTTGCTGTTCTAAAAGTTGCTTCTGTTCTTGCAACTGCTTTTGTTGTTCTTGTAAGTATTGTTTTTGTTGTTGTATTTGCTGCTGCTTATTTTGCTGGGGCTGGGATTTAGGAACACTATTGCTAATTAAAATATTTTTCAGCTCTGACTTTTCCACATCATCAACCTTTATGTCTTCCGACACTGAAAAAAGAAGACAAAGAAAGTATGAATAGTTTGTTTATCAAGACACAGGACACTTGTTTTGTATACTAAAAAATCAAAAGCATGGTTTTGGAAGAATGCCTAAGGGAAACAAAAATTTAACCCAATACAGGTTGCAAAATATAGAACTCAACTCAATATATGATGGCTGATATTGAGAAAAACCTAACAGTTAATATACAATTCGTCTAGATAGAAAACTACTTCACAAAACTAAAAGAACTTTCATTTCCAATATATACAAGTGGAAATA
>NC_051400.1:37100999-37101308 GCF_015228065.2 Penaeus monodon
GACTGCAATGGGCTAACATATACCAATAACATTTATTTCCTAACATAAAAAGGGGTGAGAAAAGCACTGAAGATAATATGGATGCCATTACAAAATCCAAACAAAAAAAGCATGCAGCTTGCTCTTACCTGAGGATACTTTACTTCCTGAGGGCCCTAGAGTGACCTTCAAACTTTGTACGCGGCCTGTGGATTCCCCCTTGCTTGCACCTTTACCTACAAACGAAAGATTCACTAGGTTTACATAACCCTTCACCATTAACTCTAATACCATCATTGCAATCTCTGTACTACTGCTTACACTGTAAAA
>NC_051400.1:37102349-37102601 GCF_015228065.2 Penaeus monodon
TGTTCTTTATTAAAATATTTCAAAACATAAGGTCCATTTTCTCATTGCATATTTCTTACTCTGGGGGAGAGCAAACAGAGCAAAAACGGTGATCTACAAATGAAGGAGAATCCAGTCCCTCAAATCATAAATACAGCCACAGACCAAAAGGCCCTACTGAAATCTTTGTAAATGGATAAACTCGAGATTTAGCTTAATGTTACAAAAACTACCTCAAAAACCCTTCCTCCTACTACTGATGCAAACATTTGC
>NC_051400.1:37103783-37103967 GCF_015228065.2 Penaeus monodon
AATAATTTTACAGGCCCCTGAGTACATGCACTCCCTCAACAAGATTCAAGAGTGTTAGGAAATGAGATAGGAAGTTGGCTTACTTATGGCTGGCTGGACAGACTCTGCAGGATGTTTGTTGTCGCGACGTTGGACTGCGGTTGCTGGTGGGACTTGCGGCTCTCTCCTTTGCTTCCGCCTTGGA
>NC_051400.1:37104103-37105436 GCF_015228065.2 Penaeus monodon
AGACTGCTTCTGTCATGGCAACCATTATGATAAATCCCCATTCTCAAATTGCTGCAGTTGTGCTGAGTTTTTGTTACGCATGACATGAGACTACATCTGTGCCAAAAACACAAAACCTGATAAGTCTGGGATTCTCTAATATTCATTTTAACATCAGGTTCTGGGTTTAAGGCTAAATGTTAAAATGGCATTAATTACTTCCTTAGGCAATGTTGTAAACAAAGACCCTAGTACAACTTAGGCTACATTAAAATACTTGTTATTATATAGTGCCATCTGTGAACAAATCAAACACTATTCTTTTAAAACAAGATATATTCTTTTTTGTTAGAAACTTGCATGTAAAATCACCTGACAACATCACCCAATACCAGAAATAACAATTATGAACTACATAACTGGCCAGTGTCAAGTGGAACAAGAATGTGATGGAAAAGAATTTCTTTTCCATATTATGAAAGAACAAAACCTAAAGGGACTCTCTACTGCTGACAATGTAAGAACAGCAACTTTTTAGTTGAATAAATGTTCCTCAGGTCAAAGAACATTACTCCTCTGTCATATTCCAAAGCACAAGTTTTCATAATCCTATGATCTCAGAAATGTATCTGCATATGACAAAGCTTTTATATTAAAGCTATTTCTTAATACCTCCATGATAAATAAATGGAAATCCCTATAGCTAACATAACACCCAAGACTTCTTTTCAGAGGTAAAGTTTATTAATAAATTTCCATAAAATTATTTGCCTTCAATTATTCAACAGGTGATTATACAACAGGGCAGAAATAAAATGCTCTGCAATTAATATGATTGTGTATTCAAACTCACTGGTACCACATGCCATGAAGATTACCAAGGAAATTTAGTATTTGCTGGTAATTTCCACCTGTTTCAGCTGATAAACATTGTGCAGATGTATCTTACAGTTACTTTTATGCAAATTAAATGATTTAATGCATGTCACTAAACTTATCTATTGTAACAGCACAAATCAATAATCACCTCATGCTTTTATAGGCAGTCTTAATTCTGTTATGGAATATCAAGAGAAATAAGTTATTATATGCTTTCCCTACCAAAATGTTTCTTTACTAGCAGAATACTAATCTCACAGGTAAATGTTATTGATATAGTTGAAACTTTATGGAGAAATAATTACTAATTCCCTTTCTCTCATTGTCATAATCTTACAAATGAAATTCCTGTCCAGAACACACCTGTGGATTATGGATACTTAATCACTGGAAATGCTCTGCTATTGGAACATTCTAATAACAAAATCCCTGGAGTATAATTTCAGCTCTTTCAAGAAAAAAGAGTGAAAAGAAA
>NC_051400.1:37105458-37105839 GCF_015228065.2 Penaeus monodon
CTATATTGGATTGTCATTTTCATTTTTTTTTTTTTACATGAATAAATTGTCAACCTAACACACATTAACAACAAAACCCTGTAAATGAAAATAATGTTCATCAGAAATATACACTCATATATGCATAAAAAATGGCTACTCAAAATTATAAACCCCTTTATCTCCTGACACAAAACTTTAATATCCAATTTTCTGTAACCCCTCCCCTTCAAAATGACATAATTTTTGAAAACCAATTTTCCACAAGAAATAAGATCTGCTAATTCATATGTAATAGGAAGTGTGATCAATTGGCTTCCTATTGAATACAGTTACATCAACCAATATCATAATTTTATCATCCTTCCTTTGATCAAAATCACAGCAAATTATTATATGACC
>NC_051400.1:37106225-37106445 GCF_015228065.2 Penaeus monodon
AGGGACCATCAATATTATTTTGCACCAAAAATGGGCAAAACTTCATGAGTAAAATTTTCTGAATTACATGTGTTACTACCCATATTTCAATCCATTTGGCCAGTAATTTTACTTCACCGGTTTTATTTTCTGAAATACAGTGAATTGAAATATAGTGCCCTTGACGCCACAGACATGTGTTTTCGTCTTGATAATAATTGTTAATGCCATATAGTTTGTT
>NC_051400.1:37106493-37107036 GCF_015228065.2 Penaeus monodon
GCTTATATCTGTCATACTTCAAGATTGATATAATTTTACTTGTGAATGGCTCTCTGTAAAACATGAAGTTATAATTTAAATGTTGTTTTTCTTTTTTTATTGTATCTGATTCCTCTGCTCTTCCTCTAGGATGTCACAGTTTTAAGAGTTATTATATAACACACTACTTTGCTTTGACATATTTGGTACAATATACAGCTCCAGGCCTGTAGACGATAAACCACGAGAAAATGTGTCAGCAAAATGTATGACCATGTTCGTGAAAATGGTTCCTTTTCCCTTTATCCTCCTAACCCATGTGCAGGAAATACCTACCTCACCTGAATATTTTGTAAGTAAGCATGATATATCAATTAATATCTAGTATTAGACTGATATCAGACAACAAAACCTATTGATATCAGTGACCGACCAAAGAAGGTATCAGGGTGGATGGGGTCTTCTTTCTTTGTAGTAATGCAGGGGAGGCTGCAAGAATTAGGAACAATGTTTTCTATGTACCACCACATTGTTTCTGTGATATTTTACATGGACAATCCCCTT
>NC_051400.1:37107080-37107701 GCF_015228065.2 Penaeus monodon
ATAGAATCACCTACCTTCCCACTTTCCTGTCAACATGGCACTGTTTTTACACCATTCAACAACTTCCTGCAAGTCTACGCTAATCATCACTCTTTTCTTTGTGTATTTTGGCTATCATTCTTTTAATTTCTACAAAGTCCTGACACTGGCCACTATCCACATCTGTTACCCACTTCACACAATGAAATATTACATATTTATCCTCCTCATCAGAGATCGAGAGAAGGCCTTACTGCCCAATTAATCAGGAGTTCCAAACTATAATTCCAAATACATCTACTCTAGCAATATGACCAAAATTTTTGTCAATAACAATATTCTTTTACAACTGAAAGACCAAAATTACCTTCCTATTAATAGGATGCAATTTCAAAATATTGAATATAGCAAAATATGTCCTTTGGTTGATGAGAAAAAAGTAATTAATGCATTTTAACATTTAATAACATGTACACTGGCAAAAAAGAATTGCCTTTGTCACCAAAACTGAACAAACAATTTGCACAATGCCAACTGTAAAATATAGTGAACTCAAAAAGAACATCCAAAATTTGAGCAGATTTATTGTATTCTTAGGAGCGTAGTGACTGGCAATTCTAATTTACTTTAGTCCCATACATG
>NC_051400.1:37107729-37107887 GCF_015228065.2 Penaeus monodon
AATGTAAATGTACTTTGAAAATGTATAATCTATGCTAACTAGCTATGAGACATATGCATCACTTGCAATCTGGGAGGTAATTTAAGGATAAGACTAGACCTATATACACACACTGGGGGTAAATGAGATGGAAACTGATACCTTTGCAACTTTTCCTG
>NC_051400.1:37107941-37108162 GCF_015228065.2 Penaeus monodon
AAATTCTGAAAAGCACTCATATTACATATTTTTTCTTTCAAGGAAATAGCCATATTTAAAGCAATATCAAAGAATAACGTATTTTACATTATTCTTCCAATTCCATTACCTATGTACAATGTCGATACATAATCATGATAATGAAGTGGTCTTAAAAACTTGCTATTGCCCTGTACCTATTAGTAGAAGAATATACATGTACACCTATATATAAGTATGTC
>NC_051400.1:37108196-37109026 GCF_015228065.2 Penaeus monodon
TATGCAGAGCAGACCACTTCCTTAGGTACCTATATATACTATTGGAATTCTATATTACTTGTTAACAAAGGATAACAGATGGCACATGAAAAATCATACAAAACAGACCATATCCAATGTCTCTGAGAGCATTACTGCTAATTTGATATCTAAAGGGAGTCTAAGATTCATACATAAAAATGGATCAGAGTACGTGATGAATGACAAGAAATGACAAAAAACAACAAACTTAGCTTATGAAAACTAAGGGAACAAGAGAAGAGTTTACCGCAAATCCCTCCCATATACAGGTATTAAGAGACTTCAAAGGAACATGAAATACTATCAACATGCACACAGAACATTGTGCCTACTATGATTGATGATGTAGTTATGACCAAACTGCACTGGGATGATACACATAATGTACAGATAAATGCAAGGCAAATTTTTTTGTTTGACGGACTATTATCAAATACTTACAGGGAAATAAAAGAGTTAAAAGAGTTAAACATCACTCGTTTTACCAACAGTTAATCTTAATTGCTCACTGAGAAGCAACAAAACGTTTGTCTAAACTTCTGTGAGTCAAAGTGGCAGGAAGATCTCAATGTGAGAACACTGATGAGCATATCTGGGGGGGAAATTTCACACTAAGTACATATATATTAGAAAGTACTTATGAAAAATTGATGAAACTCACCTGAGAAGAGTTTTCTAACCTGGGTTTCTTGGATTTACGACTTTCTGAAAGAAAGGGATATATTTGCTTTCATGAGTAAACACTTGCCTGTCTTTTTGAAGCTAAATAGGACAGTCGCAGCTGTCTTTACTTTTCATGAAGAGAAAAG
>NC_051400.1:37109180-37109874 GCF_015228065.2 Penaeus monodon
CACGAAAAAGAGACAGGGTAGAACATTTTGGAAATTCTGTCTGTTTTATATGTATGTTTTTAACTGTCTGAATATTAATAATCATATCTGTGTGTATTTATATGTTGTTACTCTTTCCTATTGCCATTACTTTTTTGTGTGCAATACCAAGATCAATATTAAGTATTGTTTTAGAAACATTTAGTTCCTGCTTATTTCCAGTACACAAATTAGTAGAGGAATGTTTCTTTTGCAATGTCTCAGGACTTCTTTCCTCTGTCATGGGACCCCAGTTTATATAAGATCATTTTGATTAGCTGAAAGAATACCATTGTAACTAAAAATATGGTGGAACATATTCAAGGTGATCCTCATTTATGTTTTAAATGGCTTCATCTGAATTCTTCTCTCTCATGTTCTTTTAGTTATTAAATTGTCTTATAAAAAAATGGAACCTGCAAAGAGCTCTAATTATTCTTATTTGCAGCGTATATTGTTGTGTGTTTGTCCAATATGTGTGCAACTGATACTATGTATTGTATGAATTCAATAACAGGACTTACTGATGAGTTTGACTACTTTCTCATCTTGCAAGAAATCTAATCATCTATAAGACAATTCTCATACTGGACATCTTGAATTTTCTGTTTTTGCTTAAAGAAAATGTATATCTTGAATTTAAGTTTGTTTATAAACAGCACTAGTAAAATTCTTG
>NC_051400.1:37109931-37110018 GCF_015228065.2 Penaeus monodon
TTTTTTACACATTTGCATTACTTTTTCACCTATAGAATTCTTATTACCCAATATATTCTTTTAGCCTTTCAAGGTTCATATTTGTAT
>NC_051400.1:37110629-37110876 GCF_015228065.2 Penaeus monodon
AAGCATTGAAAAATAGAAAAAACTTTCCACAAATTATTCAAGGAATGGGAAAGTCATGTTAAATCAGGTAGGACAATTAGCAGGGCTTTTTTGAATTTACTGTGTGTACCGATTTGTTTCATGAGAAATATGTAGTTCTTTTTCACAAGAAATGATCTCATTTTTGAAAGAAAATATCTTATGACCTTTATTAGCAGTTTGGGGGCATTTGGAAACCTAAAGCAGGAGGGTTCCAGGAAAAAAAATC
>NC_051400.1:37110951-37111132 GCF_015228065.2 Penaeus monodon
CCTCTTACAGCCAGGCATGCCTATAGCAGTCATGAAAAATAATCTCATGACACTCACAAGGAAATGATGGGAATTCCAATATACAGAGCAAGATCTGAAAAATTTATTTACATGCCGACTCACCAGGCATTATGTCACGTAATATACAAATTATATAATTACACCACAAACACCAGTGTAT
>NC_051400.1:37111314-37111473 GCF_015228065.2 Penaeus monodon
TAAAAAAAAAAATATAATATATATTGTAGCTTCCCCCCCCCACCCATATGGGTATAGATGTATGTATATAGTCTACACAATTGTTACATTATAAATATACACAAATCTATTCACAAAATACAACATAATATTAAATTACACAACACACCAAATTACAGG
>NC_051400.1:37112269-37112348 GCF_015228065.2 Penaeus monodon
CACTGATAGTGCAGGTTGTATTGCAGAAATAGAATATCAAGAGTTAAATATCAATCACTCACCCCCCATCCCCGATGAG
>NC_051400.1:37115581-37116238 GCF_015228065.2 Penaeus monodon
TGAATTACTTTATATTATGATATATATTAAATAATACTATATACATTATAAAATATATTTATCATAAAAAATTATCATAATAAAGACAATACATTCCAATCACGGAACAATTTATACAATGTATGTATGGCATGGTATATACCCAAACACATATATTGAATATGTGACATATACATGTTATGAGGATCACCAGACCTACATACTGGAGGTTTGGATACAAGGGAATAACCCCATTATCCACCATAAAGAAATAATAAGATTAGAAGGCAAGTGTTACATTGTTTTATCCGTTCTCTTTGTTGGATCCATCAATCAGTCTGAATTTTAAGACTTACATGAGGTGCAGAACATGTTTATCACTAAAGAAAGACACAAACACATGTTATAGGACATTATGCAACAGATGTGGAGTACATACCCTTGTCTTAGTTATTTGTAACACCAGTGATCTGGCCAGGGCATCACAATAAATAATGTTAATGATTTATTTTTGAAATAGCAACTTGATCTAATAAAGACACAGACCATGATGTGTTACTGAGCAAGGGACATTCTCATTACATCTGTGAGCAAATCACATTCAATCCTATATTATCTCACTTAGCAACACCTAAGTACAAAATTAAATATTTTGCGGGATCAAATTATGGAAAGTAC
>NC_051400.1:37116266-37117549 GCF_015228065.2 Penaeus monodon
TCTTTAAATAAAGAACTTAAGCCTATTTTTAGATGGAGCTTTACAGTTATACAGTACTGGAATTATGATGCACCATTTTTTCAATACTGGTGATGAAGCAGGTACAGCACTTGGCTAACTTCCTCACTATAGTTTCCACTCATACAAACACTCACTCCTTGAGAGGTTACTGCACTATGGTGGAAGGAAGGTTTAGCTGATGTTACAAGTCTTTTATCAGATCCTCCCGCTCTCAGGTACTGGAAAGCTATACCCCTTCCACCGCAGAACAAGGTATCAGCACATTTGCCACAGCAACAAGAGTTCTAAACTGAGGACTGATGCAGCCAGTGGATGGGTCAAGTGCCCTTTGCAGCTGTGGGTTTGTGGTGATACCTTGTGGCCTATGGATCCAGACCACATGAAGCCAGTGAGTGCAAACAATGTGTTGGAGGCCAGCAAGCCGGCAGCATCATGTGCTCACTTGGTCCAAGGCAGTGTGACAGCAGAACATTTAACAACATTTTGGCCCCCAAAGAAACTTTCATGAGTAAACAGCATCCTGATCTGACAACAGAGGTGACACAGCTCATCTCTCTTCCCCTTAGTTTCCATGCCTCCCCCCACCCTCAGCCTTCCATGTTTGTTGTCCCTCCTCTGGCACTCAGGTGCAAGTGAAACAGTGAGCAATAAGCCACCATTCACATTGTCTGCCTCATGTAGATGTGACCCAGCCTGACCTCGCTCATGCCAACCAACAGCTCCACAACGCATCTCATCGCACAAACTCGCTGACCCCTGAACACATCCCTGCACTCTGGCCTGATCCTTACAATAAAATCTTTGTGCCTTGTTCTTGTGTCCACAGTGGTGGGGAGAGACAAGTCATTAACACAATAATAATAAATGTGAGTCTGAAGAGACAGGATATCTGGGAGAAAGTATATAGAAAATAATGATGCGAGGAAGACTGAGAAATTTAGTAAGAGTGGGGAAAATAAACAAAGTAGAGAAAGGCAGCACTGTCATGTTTTGGGCTCGGCATGTTATTACCAAATGCCCAGAGCTTAACTTACAATATAAATAGGTTAATGTGCCATTGCTTTTTCTGACACATTAGGAATGAACTGACTATTTACAAATGAATAATAAAATATAGAGGAAAAATAATAAAAAATGAAAAAGAATGAAAGAAAAAGAAAACATTTGAATGACATAACAATATTGGTCATGATGATACAAAAAACGCTTTATCCCGTACGAAGAGAAATGCGCATCTAACCTGCTTCCGAGTCAGAGGAATC
>NC_051400.1:37117603-37119357 GCF_015228065.2 Penaeus monodon
GCTGGATTCTGTTAAGCGGGATGTGCCCCCACCAACTGCATCCATACTCTTGTTCTCTTCTGTAAAAACAAAGAAAAGAAAAGTTTTCTTCTATTCCTCACAATCTCAGCACAGAAATACCAGACTCAAATCTCTTTAAAAATAACTCGAGATAAAAATTTACAAAGCTATGAAAAAGCAAGTTTTGAGTACTCTTCAGATGGAGGGACTGCACAAGGGAAAAGTTGAAATAATAAACAAAAAGAAAAAGTAACATGGGGAGATTCACTGCAGACTAACCTTTTTTGGGTGTCTTCTTAGCAGCTGGAGTACCTAATTGGCCAGTTACATCTTGTAATCGCTTTTCAAGTTCTTGTTTTTTCTCAGCCATAGATTCCTCCTTTGTTTTTGACACAACACTTTTCTTATCTTGTCGAGCTGTAGCAATGAAATCAAAATTTCAGATTTGAAGGTGCATGTAAAAGAAAAAGTAAAATTTAAAAGTGTAAAGGAACTTGCTCTATTGTATGTACATTTTAATGAACAGGCTGCTCCATTTCTTACTAAGGATCAGATACAGCAACCCACTACTAATTTCCCACAAACCAGTTTAAAGATGTGTACTAGTTACATTCAAATATGAAATAAATTTGTAAGATTAATATGTAACTTGATATTATTGTAAAGTATATGCCGATCAAATTATTACAATATAACTAAACAGTAGTCTCTGGGAAAAATGAATGTATAAAAAACAAAAGACTGACCTCTACTAAAGAGACAAGTCAGAATGTAAGCAATTTTAGATCTATTCTTAGCAACACTTTTTGAAAGCATACATTTAGTCACACTCAGCTTAAAGGCTTTAGGATTAATTTTACTTTTGGTTACCAAGGTAGGACACAAGTTTTCAATTTCAACTATTGCTTAGTTCCCTTAACTTTACATAAATGCAACTGAACTGACTTACCATAAGGCTTTCTTGGTTTTTTCCTGAGACATGATGCAACATACGCTTCTAGTTCTCTCAGGGTAGAGGGTTTTAAGGTTTCAAAGTCTATTTCAATCTCATCTGGATTCGAGTCTCTCAGAGAAGGTTCTCTCGTC
Source organism: Penaeus monodon (assembly GCF_015228065.2). Classification (NCBI taxonomy): domain Eukaryota; kingdom Metazoa; phylum Arthropoda; class Malacostraca; order Decapoda; family Penaeidae; genus Penaeus; species Penaeus monodon. Next base: position 37,118,690 of record NC_051400.1, read on the forward strand.
TGGATTATGTGCACCACTCGCCCCAACTTGTCGCCTGATGAAAGGAAATGCATTTACAGCTATTCTATATGAAAGATGGAAACTCTTTTATTATATAAAGAAATATGGGAAGGAAACAAGACAACACTTCACAAGCTCTGGAAGTTTTATGCCATTACCAATTCATAAAACAAGACATGTAAAGATGCATCACAAAATCTACTTACAGATATCCTTTCTCTCATACACACAAAAGCTACACTTACCAGGTAGTTTATTAATATCTAAGCTAAGTTGCCTCTTCTCATCATAAGACATGGGCTTGGCATTGTCCTCATCCTCAGAATCGAACACCATGCCTGGTGCACCACCTGCTGCCTTCTTCTTTGATTTACTAGGATTGGACCGTTGTCTCTTCTGCTTATTATTACTAGTTTTGTTCTTCTTAGGTTTAGGAGGAACTGGGCCAGGTGGGGGCGCTGCAGGAGGAACAGCAGCTGTCGCTGTTGTGACAGCTGCTGCCGTTGGGGCATTTTGGTTCACAGTGGGGGCAACTGTGTTTGGAACGTTGGGTAACTCTGACAACATCTTCTCACGGTCTTTACTTTTCTTTTTGGTCTTTTTCTTCTTTTCTTTCCCTCTTCTTAAAGATTCTTCAACCAGCAACTGCAAAGACACATAAGCACTTG
>NC_051400.1:37119398-37119494 GCF_015228065.2 Penaeus monodon
GTCTTTCCTGTCTACAAAGAAGAAATGGAGAAAGAAATGACATAACCAAAAAGCTGTATCTTGTGTGAAGTAATGCAAATAATTTCTAAGCAGCAT
>NC_051400.1:37119651-37119930 GCF_015228065.2 Penaeus monodon
CCAAAATGATAAGAATGATGATGAAAAAGGTGAAAAACCCAAAAGGCCATGAAAATTACCGAGATTTGCTGGGTTGGACCAACAGGTCACAAATCTTCACACAGGTGCCTGGGGAGGACATTTCATGGTCTTCAAAAAGAAAGCAAAAATAGTCTGAAGGTAACAATAGTGTAATTGAGACTCACTACCTCACAGTGACAGACAGACACACATGCACACACATACAAAATATAGTGAATCATCTTAATGTATGAACTAACCCATTCTGTATTCAAGTTT
>NC_051400.1:37120282-37121126 GCF_015228065.2 Penaeus monodon
TTTGTACCCTTTTAAAGATGAAGGAAATGAAAACATCACTCATACCAACAACAAAACCCTATCACAAAGAAGCTAATCCTTAAATTTCCACAGGAAAGAGAGAGAGAGCCTGCCTGATAATACCCCTCCTCCCCAGGACTCATTTAATTTTTATTTCATAAAGGGACTTCATCTAAATTACTTTGTACATTAAAGAGAGGCAACAAAACCATCACACTATTATTTATGGTAAAATTGAGTTAAATGTCTGCAAAACACCTAAAATATCAATTACCATTTGTTTTTTAACCTATTCACCAATATTCATGGATGTTCACTCATAACTATTATTACCTTTCTACAATAAATAAGAGCCCCCCCTATTATATATATGTGATGTGTGTGTGTGATCAATGAATTATTTTGTTGAGAATACCCTCCCATCCCTGGGAGGTTAAGACTACAGTCCATTAGTCTCTCTACTCTATTTCTTTTTGTTTCTCTTGCTTCCCTGATCTTTTGCCTCCAGGCCAACTGTTTGCACTTCTATTCCAGCATCACTTCTATTATCAAAAGCGCATTGCACCATACAAAAAATCAGATATGATTACTTATTGATAACTACTCAGGACAAGGCTGTGTTTTTACCTTGCTCATAAAAAGATGCAAATTCTTATTTATAAATTGTATGAATACAACGTTCTGCATTTCAGACTTGTAACTGTAGAGCAAATTCACTTTGACCTGAAATCCCCTAGAAAGATGGGTGGATGTTGTCACTCTAAACATATATTTTAATAAAATTTTGTTTTGAAAAAGAAGAAAAACATACATGAGTTTTGAAGAAAGAAGTTCTGGCACTTAC
>NC_051400.1:37121213-37121418 GCF_015228065.2 Penaeus monodon
ATTTATAATATTATCTATCTATCTATATATAAATATATATAATAAAAGATGGGAAGAGTAGAGAAAATGTAGTTGTAGAGAAAACAGCAGCACATCATATGATTTGGGCGTGCATCACTTTCTCTGTGGTTATGCATTGCTCAAAATGCTAATACAAACTGTGAAATTGCTTTATTTTTTATGACAAAAAGGACACCTTCATTTA
>NC_051400.1:37121719-37122221 GCF_015228065.2 Penaeus monodon
TTAGTTGATATTTTATCTCTACATAGAGAACTTCAACTTTCCTGAAGTTTTCAAACACAAGATTATCAATCTTTCAACTTGTTAGTGTAGTCTTGAATTTCCCTCTCACTCTAATAAGTCCGTACTTTTAAAAGCTATTTGTAAAGGAAAATTTTCGATCATTCTATATGCACAGAGGACTTCAGGTCTCAAGAAAATGAAAGAACATCAATTCAAGGATGAATTCAACTTGCACATAATTATACAAATCTGATAAAAGATAACCAACACAGGATAAACATCAGAACCAAAAGAAGAAAACATTGCAAAATACAGAAGACATGATAGAGGACCCAATGATTCCTTTTATAACCTGAAACTACTTTATAAAATCTGGTGAGAGATGAAGGAAAGAAGGAAAAATGATATGAAGAGAGAGAGAAAGAATATCAAAGACAGCAAGCTCACCTTCATCTGTTCTTGCACCTGCCGTAGCTGCTCCTGTAACTGAACTAATTTCCTT
>NC_051400.1:37122269-37122599 GCF_015228065.2 Penaeus monodon
GACTCTTCGGAATCTGTTGCTGGTTGAATTTCGAAGGGTTCATCTTCTGGCACTTTGGCATATCTGTCAATGGAAAACAATAATGAATGCTTTAACACACAGAAGAAAAAGCACACCAAAAAATTTAGTGACAGTTTCAGTTTGGCATATACCGATAACTGGTTGTTAAACATACCTCATTTCAAAGACATCTTGTAACTTTCTTGCCATGGCTACTACATCATGGTCAGGGGGATTATACTTGTAGCAATTTGTAAATATTGTTCTAACATCACCAGCAAACTCTGCACCATTCTTGTACTCTCTGTTATCCATTTTAGTCTGAGGTTG
>NC_051400.1:37122646-37123325 GCF_015228065.2 Penaeus monodon
TTAGTATTGAAAAACCATCTTTTGACATAATCTATCGTTCTACAGAGGGAAATTATAGTTGTGATATGATATTAACTTTTCTTCAATTTTCAATTCATGTGAGAATACACCATGATCTACTCATCTATAAATAAGGTACTATATTGTAAATGTCTCTAAACCAAAGACAAGACAAATGATGAAAATTACTCCTAACTCGTCTACTTGATTTTTTTTTTCTTTTAAATAAGCTAGTTTACCTTAACCGAGCCTAAATCCATTGGATGTTTGATGATCTCATGGTAGTCTGACAACCCTAAGAGATCAGCATCCACTGGCTTATAGAAGGGCCACGCATATCCCTGAAAAAGTAAGTAATCAGTTTTTCACACATTCAGAATTCCCAGGGTTCCCTTCAAGTAACAGGTCACTGGGATAGATGATAGAGATGAAGGAGGAGGAGAAAGTGTGTAGTCAAGAAAAGTGTATTAAAAAGTAGATTCTTCTATAAAATATTTTTGTATAAATAAAAAGTAGCTACACTTACAAAATGTTTTCAAGTAAATTCATCTCTTAATAATGAAGGCCAAAATACCCTGGGCACATAATAAATAATTGAAGAGATGCTGGCTAAATGCACAGATTTTCCTTAAAAGACAACCAAGTTTACTGTTTATCCAGATATTACAAAGTCTGTATT
>NC_051400.1:37123399-37123611 GCF_015228065.2 Penaeus monodon
GTAGAGATATGATAAATGTTTCCTTGCTTGGAAAAGCTGTGACACGATTGTTATCAATAGTAGACCCCCCCCCCCCCAGGCCTTTTTCCACAACATAATAAAAACTTTATCTTGCAACTGCATAACTACAGAACTTCATAGAATTTTAGAGCCAATCCACCTGTCAATACTAGCTTTGTCACTGAACTGATCAAACTTAACCCGTTATTGCC
>NC_051400.1:37123809-37124712 GCF_015228065.2 Penaeus monodon
TAACAATGATAGATTGTTATTGCATTGGTTCACTTTCATTATTATAATTATATCATAGACCTCTTCACAGATGTGGAACCAATACTAATCGATGAATGCTGTCAACGACCAATTCTCTATTTGTTACATATCAATTTCAAGTATAAAATGGTTAACAGCCACTATCAATATCAGACACTAATGTAACTATGATCTAGTTTCATTATTCAAAAGTTTGAAGAGTCACAATTTGAAACATTAAATGGTTTAAAATATTCCGTTGTTTCCAACTCTTAAAACCTAAATCAATAATTTGACGTGATTATTCTAAGATCTCAAAGACAAAACTTCCCAAAATATGTCTCGACCCAATTACAGTGAGAGCCCCCAGAGCAATACTGAACAATACATCTGGATACACGTGGAATCAGTTGCTTGAGGGAAAAATCAGAAGCATAGGGAACAAAATCATACTGCTCTTTATGCTCTTGGCTGCAACAGAGACCATTTGGTAATGTGGCTAACAAGAGGCTACTTTTGATGGCCTATTTCTCCTCAATGAATGCAGCAAGGGTCAAACAAGTCTAAAACTGTTTCAATGTGCATAACTAAAGAGCAGATCATATTAAGACATCATCTTGGCATTAGGGGTATGATGTAATGGGATGTCATATGGAGGTTCCTGGTGTGATTGGGTTAAGCGAGAAAAAGTTTGTGAGAAAGAATTCCTAATATATATGTTAAAACTAAATCACAAGACTCTTAACTCTGAATAGCAATATCTTTGGTAAATGGATCTCTATTATGTTTCCAAACCTAATGTATTACACTAGCAGTAGAGTGTAAGAATACCAAGCATAACCTCCCTAAAAATTCTCACAAGGAATTAGCCTTAAAGTTCAGAAAGGCAATAATCATACTTGT
>NC_051400.1:37124896-37125382 GCF_015228065.2 Penaeus monodon
TGCGTTGGGGTTAACATGACTTTAAATGCAAGGTGAGTAACCTTTACAATTCCAATCTGTTTTACACCAAAGGGGATGCAGGTCAAAAGGCAAACTGTGAGCCACTTGGCTTGTGCCTTAACATATGTTAATTCAATAAATCAAAGTGACTGTGGGTGACTTCAGCTATGACTTGTCTATTTAAGTCCATCAAACATTTGAAAAGTCAATAATGTGCCACTAGTCTTTGTAATTTGAAGTTACTTGCCCAGAATATGAAACTCACTAATGGGTTGATATTAATTTTTAAAGCATTTCATTTCACATACATTTATTTAAATATTGTAGCAGTATGTAGTGTCATTAATAATAAGGAAATAAACCACATAATATATTTGGAATAATCATAATCTTTATTGATCAATTATCAAATGTGTTGGCATATTATAAACATACTACTAGAAAAAGGAGAAAGATATTAATAAAGTATAATACCTGCAAACAATG
>NC_051400.1:37125409-37125896 GCF_015228065.2 Penaeus monodon
AAAAGAGAACGCCACTAAAAGACTAAAATGTCTAGTGACTTTCTCAATATAATAAAGACTTTCTTAATATATTAAAACATTTATCACTGGGAGTCTGGGAGAAATATTTGTGCTAAGGTTTTGCCATGGTTTATAACACTCAAAGAGAAATATGATACACTTACCGAATGTTTTTTTGAAAATAGTTCTTTGAGAATTTCGTTGCAATTTTTAAAAGACTCTGAAACCTTTCCCTTTGGTTTCGTACTGTGCTGTGGCTGAAAAGAAAACTTTGTATCAATACAGTTTCAAATCTTCTATGCTTTAAATTATTCCTTTGTATTTAGAGCAATTTCAAAGAAATTCACTACTAGCAAAATTAACCAACATTAAAATCAGCAAATGAAAGCAATTTCTTTTTTTGAATAACAAATGAAAATGAAAAATACATGAAATTTTACTATGTGACACAGCAAGCTTTGACCCTAAGGAAATTGTAAAGCCTCAG
>NC_051400.1:37125951-37126919 GCF_015228065.2 Penaeus monodon
TCTACACACATGGGGGAGGGGAGAGAGATATGACAAGTGAACGGTGATACTGAACAGGACCCTGGTTTGATCTAAATGAAACCTTTGTTGGATAGGGATTTATGAAATGTTTGTTGTCCTTTTAAGAAGCTGATAGCAAGCATATCCACTACAGACCTTCCCCTTCTTTTCTTCTCTTCCTCTTCATGGATTTTCAGACATACACAAAGCACAAGCACAACCATAATCAAAATATGGCATAAAAGCACTTAAAAGGCTTCACTTCAGACGAGACTCCTCTATATAGTCATTAAAAGGCTTCACTTTCTCATGTAAATATCATTTAAAGCCATGCACATCCATCAGTTTTCTCAGACCAATGCAACTATCAAATGTTTTGTGGATTTCATTTATAACACAGGCATCAATGTTTATTAATGTACTCTCAGGTGCAATGCATTAATAACACAACAATGCCTGTGTTACAGATGAGCCTCAACAAAGCATTTCATGAACATATTTTTGACAAGTGGTCCAAGAACACCTTTGGATGTGCATATCCCAATTTAACCCTTTACTTATGACAACAAACCTTTGACTTATTTGACAAAATCTGTACTTTTTTCATAAGCTTTGCTCCTAATGTACTATATTAGGCTTTCTCAACAAGAGGACATCTAATAAATAAAGTCAACGTATTAAACAGACTTGATATGAATTAACAAAAACACTAACATTTCATACCCTAAAAGATGAATTCAATTACTGTCTAAGACTTTAGACTTAGTAAAGAGCAAGATTTAGTCATAAATTTAATTCTAATAAACAATTCTTTCTTCCTGACACTGCACGTTATGGTGACAAACAGAAGATTGGTAGTTTTGCACCCAACACACACATCCAATGTTTCAATGAACAGTTGTGTAAGAACCCATTAAACAAGGAAATAAAGAGGACATAAAAGATAATGGATAAATTAAGAAAAAAAG
>NC_051400.1:37127316-37127845 GCF_015228065.2 Penaeus monodon
TCTGGTAATATAACTATGTAATTTGGATTCTCAACACCTTGGGCAAGTCATTGGCATGGGGTCTCTGAATAGTTCCTGAGGATCAAAGTTGTTGAACATGCCACATAGAGGAGAGAGATTCACCTGAGTAGTTTCCATCAAGGTTACCTGAGAATCTGGTAAATCCTTGTTGACTTTCTTTATCTGTCTGCCTGACTCTCTCCGAGAAGATATCTTGCCTATCTTTTCCCCAGGTGAAAATGATTCAAAGTTTGAGTTACCAATCATTGGAGCCATGGCATCTGCTTTCCTCTTTACACCTTTCTGAAATGACAAAGAAAAATGTATTTAGAGCAAGTGAATTGTATAAAAGGAAAAGACCCTTCCTTTCTCATCACTCAAACCTATGAAAAGCCAAAGGAGAGAAAAAGAAATTATGTACTCCATGCTTTGACTTTATGTTGATAGTGCGTCTTTTCTCTTGTATGTACAGCAATGAGTAAAAATAATCCCCTGTTTGCTGGTAGCCCATGTCTTGACATTTCTCTTG
>NC_051400.1:37128579-37129594 GCF_015228065.2 Penaeus monodon
AATGTGTATGTGTATGTATGTATACACACACAAATATGAACCATCAAAGACAGCAAGAGTCACACCTCACTGCAACATGTAACCTAGTAGTACTTACTAGCAAAATATTTGTTAGCAATTTCTTGGCTATTATTGTATTCTGAAGATGACTAAAATATTCTTGATATACATACTTGTAAGGAGCACTGCATCTGCATATGCAATTAAGTGGACCATCTCAGGGGGGGGGGGGGGGGCTTGGGTCAGGGAGGTTGAAAATGAATGATGTTGTTTCAGATTTATATACATGATTTATCCAAGTGAATATTAACTCCAGTGAAGATAAATTGAACAGTTAAACAAGGCCTTAACCCTGGACCACTATTCTGTATAAATGTGCACCTGGGTGTTTGAGTGTGGGTGTGAGTGCCCAAGAGATAAAGTGTGTGTCCAAGAGTTAGAGTATGCACCCGTGTATGTGTACTTCCATACATCCCATTTTCTGTCGAGGAGGGGGGATGGATGGTAAAAAGAAAATGAGACAGAGTTTGAGGGTAATAGTGGTATAGAGGACTCTTGATGACAGGCAAATGGGTTTCAATGTGTGTGGATGTGTTATTACATTATTGTATGGTCACGTGGACCACATGGTGACAGCACAGGACTTCATTGCCATATTATATTGTACTTTATGATGCTGTGATGATCTGATCTGAATGAAATAAAGAACAGGAGAAAGGCACTATGATTACTCGTAAAAGTTTGTTCATATTTGAGACTTCTCACAAATGACTATTTTGTTTTTGTTTTTTTCACCTGATATTAAAATGCTTTTTCCTCTAAAAGGAATGTCAGTATGAGTATAGAACAAAGTTTTTTTTAAAGATCAAAATACTGATTTTTAAATTAATTTTTATTATATTTTAAAATTATGTAACATGCAATATTCTGAAACGAATTAATAAATTTCCAAAACTAAATAGGTAGTTTTGTTTATATGACCTAGAGGTTTTCTAAACCCGTTATTGCCGGTTGT
>NC_051400.1:37129771-37129965 GCF_015228065.2 Penaeus monodon
GGAATAACAAAAGTAACATAGAAAAATAGTGATAACTTTGGTTACGTGAGAATGCTAGAGTTAACCTAGTTCAAAAAAATGGATTTTTCACTGGGGCAACAATTCCCTTAGGTTAAATTAAATAAAATTCAGCATAAAGATGTATAATAAAGTACTATTTCATCCTACCAAATTTCATTACAATCTTTAAGACT
>NC_051400.1:37130215-37130500 GCF_015228065.2 Penaeus monodon
TGGGCTCATCCGAACGTGACCCCTTTGTGATGGGGTTAACAGATTATCAAAACATATTGGATACATCTTCATCAATATAAGATCATTTGCATGTACAAATATACTTAAAGAATTCATTAATACAAAAAGAAAGGAAAATGTAACTATATATATGGCATCTAAGTGGCTACTTGTACTGATCACTTTATGTCAAAGGGTTAATGGCTCAAAATATACATTCTGATCAAACTTTCCCCTTACTGGTATTACAATTAACTAACCCAACTGCACCCAAGAGATAGTTAT
>NC_051400.1:37130522-37130661 GCF_015228065.2 Penaeus monodon
GTGGGGGGAAAGGAGGGTCACATCTCACAAGACTAAATATATGCTTTTAAATTATTCCCTTGTATTTAGAGCAATTTCAAAGAAATTCATTGCTAGCAAAATTAACCAACACTAAAATCAGCAAAGGAAAGCTATTTCT
>NC_051400.1:37130831-37130912 GCF_015228065.2 Penaeus monodon
GGTGGGGGGGGGGGGGAAAGGAGGGTCACATCTCATGAGACTAAATATATCCTCCTATGTCACATGTGATTGTAAAGGATG
>NC_051400.1:37130978-37131070 GCF_015228065.2 Penaeus monodon
TAATGACCATTTTTTTTTTCATTATTCATCAAATAATTTCATTTAACTTTCGGTCGCAGATGGCTTGATATGCAATGGCTGTGGTGACCTAG
>NC_051400.1:37131133-37131222 GCF_015228065.2 Penaeus monodon
CTGCATTGTGACAACCCTACCTTCCTCTGATAGTACCAACATAATATATTTGTTATCACTGTTAGACACAGACATTTAAAGTGAAGGAG
>NC_051400.1:37131416-37131515 GCF_015228065.2 Penaeus monodon
CTGAAATAAAAGTACAAGTAACAAGCGACTGTTGTCCCTCAAACCTTACCAAAAGTGTTTCATTTGTATTACCCCACCTTTTTTTATGTGTTGCTCCTG
>NC_051400.1:37132853-37133733 GCF_015228065.2 Penaeus monodon
ATCCAATGGGTTGACATTCTATCAATATGAACAAACAAGATAATTAGGGTGGATATAATGAACCCATGGAATAAACATAAATTATATTTTCAAGCAAAAAGTGTAAACAATCAGTGTAAACCCCTGGGAGGGAAGATACATAGGCAAATAGGTATGATAAAATAAGTGGATTTATAAAAATAAATGAATGCTAGTAATAACATAAAATGCATCAACAATGGTGACTACAATCCTAATCCATGCAATGAACCTCACCTGAGCATCATTCTGGTTCCAACCATCTATGGTAGTGGGGGTAGGATGACTGGGGGCTGGTGTGGGATGAGGGGGGTAGCCTTGGATTGATCCTCCTAGTGACACCTGGCAAGGGGGAACAACCATCTTTCAAAAACTTCTGACACATTATATGTCTTGTCATCCATTCTGTAGAATCTGATAGAGCTAAATGTCTTTTAAATGGATAACCATGCATCCATATATAAATATACATAAAACAGTAACACAAAGGCTAGCACACATGAGCACACATGTCTTTCTGTCTCACCTACCCCTTGATCCCTACTGGTCACAAACAGCTTTGAAATAACACATATTGAATTTATTTTTATGATACAAATATATATTTAGTTAATTATTTAGGTAAAGCCTATCAAAGTCTGAAGGAATAATTAGAGGAAAATTTATTTTTACATCAACAGTTCAGGAAAGTAACCCCCTTTCACCAAAAAGTCATTATTATGACCGATCAGGTAATGGATAAAAGTCTACATTCAAGGATTGGTTTGCCTGTACAAATCATGAGTCAAAATGAGGCTTGAGCTGTTAACTATTTTAGTCTAATACAATGGTCCAAGCACCTCTTCTCAAAGAATTGGCAGTC
>NC_051400.1:37134117-37134267 GCF_015228065.2 Penaeus monodon
TTGTAACATTTTTCAACCTGATTTGGACTTAATTTAAGCCTTTCTTTCTATAATTTAGTTTATTAGACAAGACACTTTCTTGCCTTCACTTTAACTATATAATACTGTAGAATTTGGAATGATAGTATATACATGGTAAGAAAAGTTACG
>NC_051400.1:37134295-37134485 GCF_015228065.2 Penaeus monodon
CATTAACCCAACTATGACAAAGGTACTTGTGAGAGAGCCATAAAATGGAAAACAGTCAACAGTCTTACATGGAAGACAATTGTGTATTTGGTTTACACTCCAAACGGGTTGCTGCAGCCTTCTCATGCATGGGTTCTCAATAGAGAGTACTTGGTGTTATAACTACCACCCATTAACCCCTTAGATCCAT
>NC_051400.1:37134712-37134803 GCF_015228065.2 Penaeus monodon
TTATCATTTTTTTAAAAATTTATTTACTTTACTCATTGTTATTGCACAGAGTTATAGATTACCCAGAGCAGGACTTGTACCCTTGGATCTT
>NC_051400.1:37135518-37135665 GCF_015228065.2 Penaeus monodon
GCATGAACTTTTATCTACACACACATGTATATATGTAATACAAACTGATAATGGTCTAAGACAAAGGTATGATAGAATGGACATAATGGGTCAAGAAAGTAGTGTACATAATCAAACTGGGTTAAACAGTTTACTACCATCTTGGTA
>NC_051400.1:37135919-37136148 GCF_015228065.2 Penaeus monodon
CCAATGTGGTAATACATCTTCCCCCCTCCTTGTGGATCAGATCCGGTAGAAACTCACAAATTTTGCGATGCAGTAAAGGAGTCGAAGTAAAGTTTACTTTGGATACATACTTATAATACATTTAGTTCTCTCTTCCGTATTGGTAACTACTAACGTAAAATCTACATAATACAGTGAATGGTCAAATGCATCATTATGTTACTTTATATGTTAACATGTAGAATCAACT
>NC_051400.1:37136311-37136536 GCF_015228065.2 Penaeus monodon
GACAATGTATTCTAACAGTAAGAAAAAATCCAAATCTATATTATACTCCAGTCATTCAAAGCAGTCTTGTCTGTCTTTATGTTTATTTATCTTTTATAATGAGGCCCAACTGGAAGATGCTGAGGATGGAACATTCATGGAGTGAGTGAGAGAGCTTGTTTTATGACTAACTGTTAAATAAATTAGAAGTGTTTGAAAATAACCCTTTAGACTCGAACAGAATGA
>NC_051400.1:37137068-37137228 GCF_015228065.2 Penaeus monodon
TGGAGAATATCATACATTCTTTCCAAAGATACAACTATTTGACATATTAGATTAAATGCAATATATTAGCATTGCAAAATGATTTGTTCCAGGAGCTTGCAGTCTGCATGTCACTGCGTGCCCAGTGGGGCCACTTTCATTTAACCCCTAGGATTTATTC
>NC_051400.1:37137460-37137552 GCF_015228065.2 Penaeus monodon
GAGGCTACACACCTGTGAATGGCCACTCAAATATGCTTTAAGCACATATATTGGACCACATGCAGGCAGTCAAGCACCTGGATCCAAGGGGT
>NC_051400.1:37138196-37138702 GCF_015228065.2 Penaeus monodon
ATCTCCATGTACGATGACATACGATGGGCTTTGTGGGGGCATACCCTAAGCATTTGAGGAGCCTTGTGTTTAAAGACAATTAATATACTAAAATAACACTGGACAAACCATCCCAGTACAAGTCATTTAAAGTAAAAGAAAAAGAAAAAAGAGAAAATTATCAGAAATAATCTAGTGCATAAATATAAATATGATACCTAGACTCGGCAAACTATCTGTTGTATTGATGAATCAACTTTTCAGAAAAGAAAACAGGAAAGCTTTGACCTAAAGGGGTGTGCAACTACTAATTCATTTCAACACTCATGACATTCAAGACCTAAGTTCTGTAACATTTACTAGTCTGAACAAGCAATACTGTATCCGTATCATACTTACAAAAAAAATCAATCAATCACAATCAATGAGCTGATACTCGCAAATTGAAATATAAATATTTCATATGCCCTATTTACATTTACTACTCTTTTAAAACTTTTCTGGATCGAGCCAGGAGGGAGAGAGAG
>NC_051400.1:37138749-37138835 GCF_015228065.2 Penaeus monodon
CTGGAATCCCACTGATATAACAACTACAATCATATCTTGTTTAATTCTGTGGAATCATATATACAACAGTTACTCAACCTTATTCT
>NC_051400.1:37138919-37139196 GCF_015228065.2 Penaeus monodon
AACAGCCCTAAAATTGCTTTACAATTCCGGCAAACACCACAACTTGAAATAAATGTTATAGCTTGGAATAACCCCAAAATTAAGGAATGGGAAAATAAGTTATTAGATAGTGAGAAAGACACAAAGACACTGAAAGTAAACGACAACTACTTTCTTCCTTCCAAGGGGAGAATTAAAACCAAATTGGCCAAACCATTTAGCATCTCTAGGCTACTTATGATACCTATGCAAAATCAACATAGCAGTGTGTGGCAATATTTGCAAAATAAAATACTTT
>NC_051400.1:37139272-37139625 GCF_015228065.2 Penaeus monodon
ACGAAATCACCAGCGTTTATCATAGTTGGAGAGTTATGTTACCGTCAGTGTTGGTTAAATGAAAATGAGAAGCCCCAAATATGTAACAGGATATCTTCAAATAAATTTTCATAATATTGAAAAAAATATAGAGTTCAAACAAATTTTCTGTATGTTTATTTTCTAACTGGAAATAGTTTCATTTGAAAGCATCACAAACCAATCTAATGTCCTTTTGTATAGCACCCATGGTTCTAACTATTTAGTCCATCCAGAACTTTTACTTTTGAACATATGTATTTTGAAATATAGGCTAAAAGTTAGGGGTCTTCAATTAAAGAATAAAAGATATTCAATTTACGCAGCAGTAGTCA
>NC_051400.1:37139752-37140594 GCF_015228065.2 Penaeus monodon
GATGAGTTTTTGTGATTACACTCACTCATGTTTTTTTTTCTATGCCACCCAACTCTCCATTTTGGTTACAGACAAGGCTTCCAGGACCATAGCTTTCAAAAGAGAAAATTGCACCTATTGCATCCCCAACTGCGAAAGGGAAAATAAGGAAATTTCTGCACTGACCAGTGTTACATTTTGAACAGTCCAGAACTAGTCTATGATGATCACAAATCTCTCTCTGGAAGACCCCCCCCCCCCATCTCAAACTCATCTCTCACATCAAACGGAGTCGGAGAACTGTGAAATGATAAAATAAAGGAAAATAATAAACTGTTATTGAGGGAGGTGAACGTTTGCACAATCCAACACCATCTCAAAGTTGACTTATCTTATGAACACGGTCAGCATCGACAAAACCAAGAATAATTGTATTTTATGAACAATATTTGGATTGGGACCTGAAGAGATGGGGGCATGTGTTGTGGACTGATAAGGTTTCCTTTAAAGTGACTGGAAACAGAGGGAAGATGTGGATGGCCAGGCACATATCCATACTTCCCAAAAAATACTTGTAAGCCTCAAACATCCTTATTCAGCAATGGTATGGGGTACCGTGGGACAGGGAAGCTTGTTGCAATGTCGAGGAATGTGAATGTGAACAAGGACTGCTACTTGGAGCTCCTCATTGAACACCTTGAGGACTGCTTTGGCCACATCCAAATCCAATATTTTCCGAGAAGACAATGCACCACACACCAAAATTAATAAAGGAATGGCTCTAGTGAATTGGTGTTGTATACCTCAAAGACTGGCTGGAGAAATCCCTACATCTTAACTCCATTGAGAACATCTGGGGGCTT
>NC_051400.1:37140901-37141325 GCF_015228065.2 Penaeus monodon
CAACATTGTAAATTGATGCTTGTTTTGAAAAGACAGTAAATCAGTCATAATTAAGCAAAAGCTGTGGTAGTGTTGGTGTTGTAGAAGCTTGGCATAAAAAGAGCACATCCTTCAAAAACTTTTTGAAAGTGAAAATGGAAAAACATTTTTTATTTGTTTCTTTGAATTATGAAATACACCTTATTCTTTGCATTTTCATTAAAATATAATTAAATCTTCCACTATTCTTCAATATTTCAGAACACTTGCATACAAAACCAGTTCTAAAAACTGATTTTTATTATAAGAATTATGAACTTTTTAACTTGTTAACTTTTTCTTTTCCACCTTCAGTCAACAACTGAGGACCAGGGTGAGTAACAGTTTCACTGACATGCATTCTAGTACACTCTGAAACACAAGCATGTGTGTACACAAACACTTG
>NC_051400.1:37141354-37142789 GCF_015228065.2 Penaeus monodon
TGTTAATAATGTATTTTAGAACCTAATTTACTCTCACTTCAAATGTACAATTACTATTGTTAACTGTTACTAATCAAAGTAGTAAATGACAGCATAATTCCAGTGTTTCATAATCTAATAATACCCCATAGGCAGTATATCACAACTGTAACTCCTGACCCTGATAAAGGTTAAGGCATTTTTGTTATGGGCATCTTGCCTAATTCGATGCTTATGCAATCATTATCCATGATACAGCTCAGGCTACAAATCCATAAATCAAAATCCCTGAACATGAACTAGCAGTTTTGAAGAAAAAATTTAGGACTGAATGTAGTTCACAAAAAATTAATAGACATGCAACATACTTACAGGTGGATAAGAGTTAGTGGGTGCTGGTGCTGGGACGGTGGGCTGAGCAGTGGAGCCCAGCACAGTAGTTTGAGTTGCAGGAGTGGTGGCACTGATTGGCAGTGGCAGCTGAGATGACCCCATGGTAGTTGCTGTGGGTGGCGAGGTGAGAGAATTGGAGAGGGCTGGTGAGCTAGTGCCGGTAATGTTCCCAACGCTAACAGCACTCATGGCAGGTGGTGCTGTGACTGCCGGGGCTGGAGCCGGAGCAGTCACAGAAGGGGCAGATGCCGGAGCGGGAGGCCTAGGTGGCTTGGCTCCAGGCACTGCTGGTGTCCGGCCCTTTCGACCCTTCCCACCTTTGTTTGTCGCATCTTCTACCTCAATTTCATCCTTGGGCATAGCTGCCACTTTAGTTAAAAATATTTTTTCTAAGGTCTGTGCCATTAACACTACATCTTCACCAGGCTTATTATACACATAGCAATTAGTAAACATAGTGTTGAAGTCCTGTATACACTCTTTGGCACTCCAGTAATATTTATTTTCAAGCCGCTTTTTGATCGTGCCCAAATCCATAGGATGTTTAATTATTTTGTGGTAGTCTGGTAAATTGAGCTTCACAGCATCAACTGGCTGATGGAATGGCCATGCAAACTGATGTTTCCAAACAGTTTTCATGACTTGTTTCTGTATATATTGAAGTTGATTTGTGATACGTCCAGGTCTATGAGGGGGCGGGGAGAAAGGAGGCTGAACAATGCCATTCACAGGATCCAGAATAGGCTCTTCTCTTGGGGGAGGCTCCACTGTTCCCCCCACCTTGGGAGGAGAGTCCACCTGCATTGCTCCACCATTTGTCTCCTCCATCGTTATGTCCCTGTGAGTGGAATGGAGAAAACAGGTAAGGTACAACCAACATTGAAAGGCTTATAAATCAAATCTCTTGAACATTCTTGTAGGATAAACATGGGCTTTATAATCGAACAACGTATCACGATAAACCTTACAGAATTAATAATAACACATGCCTTTTTCCCCTATAGATTATAAGTACTCTGGAGCCACACTTAGGTCATATATGTGTAAATAAATACGCACAGGC
>NC_051400.1:37142856-37142969 GCF_015228065.2 Penaeus monodon
GTCTCTCCTTACATTTTGTGCTTACTTGAGTTTTGAAAATATACATTATTTTTCTTAATTTCACATAATAAAGCCAAGAGAAAAAGATGAAAGTAATTAATCAGCTTGTATGC
>NC_051400.1:37143557-37143773 GCF_015228065.2 Penaeus monodon
TAGGTATATAATAATACCAACTATAAAATTGTAAAGCACACGGTACAAACTTTGTTTCTACAGTATAGCAACCAAATTCCCAAATTTCAAAAACTTGTTTCGCACAGAACAGTTGTTGTTATAAATTTACAACTGGTTACCAAAAACCAGTTACCACTATACTGATATAAGCACAAGAGAATACAATCAAGTAGGAAACAAAGAAAAAGATTATGT
>NC_051400.1:37144302-37144886 GCF_015228065.2 Penaeus monodon
GTGAATATTGTTTTCTCAGCAGCATTGGGTTAAGCTCGTCTCTGAAGATTTGCATTATGAGGTTCATGATAATTAATTCTCCTTTTCAAATTGCACTATTAGGTAGTCTGAATGCATTATTAAAAGTACTGACTTTTACCATTTATTTACGGTTCCAGCTTACATAGTCAATAGGTTTTAATTTAAGTAATCTTCTGACTAATGGCATATAGATAATCAAGCTATCAGGTAATTATTAAAAACAGTTTTTACATTCAAGCAAAGGCCAACAAACTTCCTTTATAAATATTTTAGCAAAGACCTATCTTGAACTCCTCCGTACTGAGTAAAACAACAGGGAGGTTAACAATTCATCTTGCCTGACTATACTATACATGGAAGAAGCTTGGCTGCATTTGCCAGAGCATCAACAAATACAGACTAACAAGATTAATAATCACAACGGTTGTTGATACTTTATAATCCAAGTGCAATGCTGTATATTGATTCACAGAAAAATATATTTGGTTTCTTGATAAGCCAGCAGTCTTTACAGGTTTCAGTTTATGTTTATTGAGTCCTACTACTGATAATTAACTCCTTCC
>NC_051400.1:37144932-37145878 GCF_015228065.2 Penaeus monodon
GTGTTCTGTACTTGTTCTGCATAAAACAAATGGACTTCAGTTTTACTTGTTAATATGTTAATATTACAGTAGAAGTCATATCACACAAGTTCACTATTTTTAATTTGTAAAATCTATTTTTGTCTTCTAATTACTTGCCAGGCACATGGCAATTCACAGTGAGGCAATAATTCAGAATGTGAATACAGTGTATAAGTGACAAATCAGTGTAATAGCCAAGATAAGTGATAAAGCACTATTAGATATAGCAATGTTCAATGAGTATAGCCAAACACATATTGCTTACTAAGCAGTGTCCTAGCTCCAATACTAGGATCTTCGCCATATATATTCTAGTAAGATACAGCTTATTGACCTCGAAGTTAATTCATCAACACTTTCTTCCTGGGCAAAGCCTTATTGCACCACGGTAAACGGAAACCAGACGATGGGTTGCTTGTATCCATGCATATGATTGAGCCTGTTGTAAGTTGTGTGCTAAGCAGTTATTCTCTTTTTGGTTTCACTTTATAAATTAAATAGATGTTATTCCTAAAAATGTAGTGCTTGTGAGTAAGTTTTCCAATTCCCTATTTCAATCACTCAAAGTGGCTGAAGCATGCAACTTGAAATGACGCTGGGAAATCGTGTTACAAATGGATGAGGTACAGACACAGAATACACTTCAATAATATTTTAATTAGATTTGAAGTATCTAGTAAAAGTTCCTAGTGAACAGAAAAATCAACAGGTAATCTTGCAATCATTTATCAATCCATGTGATGGTTTCCACAACTGAACAATGATCAATATACCTGACCACAAATATTTTGGTCTGAACTAATAGTTGTTCCAGTGAACTTATAAAGTAAAAAGACAGTCCATACTCTAATCTTGCTAGAATAAAGGTAGCAGTTCGATGGTCTCTAACATAATGACACTACTTGATGGTATCTTGCTCTGGACA
>NC_051400.1:37145895-37146440 GCF_015228065.2 Penaeus monodon
AATATTTATACATAGTAAATTGACCATGCAATACCCATAAATGTTAAGCAATGCAAAATAATGCAAAATGATCAAATCAAGTGTGGTCTCTTGCCAAAAAAACAAAAACAAATATGGTTTTGATTGAAATTTAGCTTAGTATTTTATGAAACAAGAAACGTTCCATTTTCAAATCAGGGATCATGATTATTTTCTGAGAGAAAAATGGATTATCACAAAACATATCTATAGCAAAATTTGAAAGTCCAACATCCAATAAACAATGCACTCCATAATTAGACACAGAATATTCATACACCATTGTGTAAGAACATCAAAATGTGAAATGTCAACCTTCCCATTTTTGGTAAAATACAAACATTCTTTACGTTAACATTTATCTTATGTCTTTATGCAGTGTTCTTGTAAAATCCAAATAGAAAGATTACCAACAATTTTGTTTGGGATTAGAGCATCTTGTTTAAAAAGGAATTTCAGTTCCAAAAACAGAAATATATTTAGGTCACAAATTAAAAAATTTAAATCCATAGGAATTTATAGTTTAT
>NC_051400.1:37146558-37149819 GCF_015228065.2 Penaeus monodon
TTGTATATGTACTTGCAAAATATTTCTTGGTAAACAAAATGACTTTAAATGACAAAACATTTACGACGCACTCTTTCCCAAGCATCAAGACGATCCATAATGTTGTAAAGTAGCTTATGGACAAACAAGGTATGAACAGTCCAGATCGCAAATATATAAATATTGACCTCAGCACCCCCCCCCTCTCCCTGCCTACTTGCTACTTTCCAAATACACTAATCCCTTCAAACTACTTCAGTAAATATCACACCCCAATCACTCAGAACCAGAATTGCTAACAACTGCACAATTCCTCAGGCACAAGCATCCCCTGCTCCCTAGGCATTAGGATAGGCCTACACCCACCCTAGAGCAGGCATCACCTCTGTTATCTGCATGTTTCAGAGTTTTTTCTGGATCTGGAACTACCATGATAAGCCTTCCCACGCCAGATCTGATGCAGGGACCAAAGGCCACATACCTTGGGGTCAGGCTAGCACCAAGCATACTTTTTCTTACACAACAGTGGTAACGGCCTTGGTCAAAACATGCACTCTGTCCCTTAGCCTCGGTCGCACTCACACTCGACCTACTTCTCACACCAAGGGCACACACACACCAAGCTCGTCCTTAGCACCGATAAATCCTTTTAGTGGTAGGGCTTGTGCTCAGACTCTGGCCCAAATCCGCAAAATGGGATTCGCCTCGCACAACAAACCCTGGATCGCTCCCTGCACGGCGCACGGAGCGTCATCACTCTACGCACTCGCTTTTCTCGTCACTCGAGTCCCTTCGAAAGGCACTTTGTACTCCAAGACAGTCTCTAGCTCTTGCGGCACAAAATGGCACAGGTTCGCGGCGGGCACTCACATCGCGGCGCAGGCAATCTCCCTAAACTTCAAAGGCAGCGGCTGTGGCGTCGGCCATAACGGCTTCGGCTTCAAAATGGCGGGCGGCGCTCAGAGGCGCCGGGGCCCGCGACGAGGGAGGACGCCCTGCCCGCGCCCGCACCCTCACCGCCGCCTCCGCCGCCCGTGGAACCGCCCTCGACGCCCCTGCCGCGAAGGGTGCTCGTGCTGGGGCGCCTCGGCCGATGGTGGCCCTTAGAGCGCCGCCAGAGCCAAAGAATTTTCCTTGTGCTTCTACAGAGTTATGGCTGACTCAACCTCGGATGGCGCGTACACACGCTCAGTGTAATGTCGGGCATGTGCCATTATTTCTCATCCTAGACGAGGGATGGGCGCGATATACCCTCTGTTGATGGGCGTGGGCGTGTGCTGGTAGCCGTGGTGGGCTGGATGGCCCCGGCCCTCCATGATAGAGCGCGATACACGGCGCGGACGCTTTCGGCTCTCGCAGCGCTAACCGCCGCCGCCGCCACGCGCCAAGCCAGCCCGCGCCCTGATTGGTCAGCGTCGCCGTCAACTCGCACCCTGATTGGTTGGCGCCGGTCACATGACCACGCTACCTGCTCACTGGCCTACCTCGCCCATTACGACTTTCATACGACTCTTATTCACCTTCTTTTCCAGATTTCGTGCATGACGAACGCTTAGCTAGCATGCAGCATAATGCACAATCGGAAAAAAGTCCGCCTCGGGTTCCTGAGGAGCACATTTACTCGCGTCTTTCCTCCGCGAGTCTCAGAACATCATGGCTGCCCTGACGTCACTCCCGGTTCCAACAACGCATCCAACCGCCAGACATCGCACCAACACGCTCTCCTAAAAACCCTCAACATTCTGTAAAACTCCAAATCCACGAGGCGCACGGAATTTTAGACCTTGGAAATATTTCCACGCCGCACGGGCACCCAAGCCGCAGAGTACCATAATTTTCTTCCTACGCCAATTGCATAACTGACATCACTGCCTCTCACATGGCAGTGTTTGTGTTTGGGTGTAAATAGTGCTCTCCAAAGACCTAGGGATCAATTCTCCTCCAAAGTCACCTTTTTTCGCGGATTCCATCTCATTCTTGGTAGGGTGAGTGTCATGGCACTGTTGTAAGGGTGACAATGAGCATGAGAGTGACCAGGCAACGATTGAAGTTCATTATCTTCGCCGAAGAAACCATTTTATTATCACGATCCTCCAGATAAACCATGGAAGCAACTCGCAAAGTCGCGCCACAATTTAACGAGAGAATAAAACGCAACGTAGTTTAAATTAGTGTGACGTAATTCAACTTTCATCTCATTTATTCATGGGGATACCCATCAACAAAATATAAATGATAGGAGTATGGTTTAATGAAATCAAGGAATTGGCTTTTAGGTACAGAATAGCGGCCTGGCAGGTCCACCTGCGATTGCACATGCAAGTTGCAGGTGAGATGGCGTTGGGTTTGGTAGGCACATACTATGTATTTGTCATCTTCATAAATGTTATAATTGCACAATAAGCAAATACGACAGTTTTGTTATCTCAAAAAGCCCAATGTATTGTTTTGGTTATTTGAATTAGCAAGTAATGTAAGAGGTAGTTGCTTGTAATATCTTTACATCCCCAAAGGTTGATGATCACTTATTGATATCTGTTCAGAAAAGGGCTACTGGATAATAATTTTGGTATCGATGGATACCATCTACACAACTGTTACTGTGATAACTGGGATTGATATGATAAAGACTGGGGAAAATTGTGGAGTAAGGAATTAAATTGAATCACAAAATGTTTTGGTATTAAGCAACAAATGACTCATATTGATGGCAAAATACTTAAGCATCATGCAATGAAGTATATATGCCCCACTCCCAATCGTACTTCACTTTTAGTACTCTAGTAAAGGCCAACAGACCTTCACCATGTGTGTTCTGACAGAATTGAGCTATATAGATTCCTTAAGCTATTGGATGCAGATAGGATCATGACATAACATGTTCCTTCTGTTTGTTGGAAGGATCTTGTATCTTGCTAACAGTAGTGGTATCATTTGTTTGCGTCATCATTAGATCAGAGGGCCAAGAGGAGGGGAAACCTTTAATTCTTTAAACCTTTTGTTCCTGCACTATCAATGTCTATTGATAGTATTTTTGTGTTGTAAAAGAACAGCTGAAGCACCATCTCTAATTATGGTAGTTATGTTTTAGTGATATACAGTTCTTTTTATATGGATGCCTGTTACAGCCCAGATTATTACCAAACACATAGAAAATAATAGGTATAACTAGTTATTTCATGGGAAATGAGTAAAATTGCCATATTTAATCTCACAGTTTGTCTTACAATGACATGGAGTAGTAGTTATAGATATTACATCCAAGAAAATTGCAAAAAATAA
>NC_051400.1:37149858-37150138 GCF_015228065.2 Penaeus monodon
GGCTGAAATCAGGTGGGAGTCACCTGTATTGGTTTGTTTTAAAAGAGATCATGAGTTAAATATGTTGGGAATAAACTGTATGTATTTATTTTATAACTGTATACCAGTGTTGTGCATTCCCTACAGCATTAACTCGTGCACTCTGTAAGAGAGAAAGCAGGAAACTCTGCTGTTAAAACATCTAGATTACTGGTCAGTGGTATATACCACACTTTAATCTGACCACTGTTAGAGACTGATGAATACTTTACTCAAACACCGGTCACTAATAATAGTTTTT
>NC_051400.1:37150341-37150422 GCF_015228065.2 Penaeus monodon
GTGTAGACCAATGTCCCCCAATTTTTTATAGGCGCTTATCAACATTAAGCTCTGCAAAGACAAGTAAAGGGAGCTGACTTA
>NC_051400.1:37151938-37152608 GCF_015228065.2 Penaeus monodon
TATTTTCACCTCTAAATATTGATAATACATAAAACAGCCACTAATCCAAGTGGTGGGAATATATATGATGAGAGCAATGATACAATTCATGGCAAAATTTTCTGAAGAATATTAAGCAAATGTATACTACTTATGATGTGATACATGAAACTGGGTGTTGGAAACATATGGGCCTATAGGTTTGGACATTGTTTAAACCAACTTTTTGCAGGGTATGTCTCTGTGTATGGGGAAAGGGGATCTGTATTGCTAGCTAAGAGTTACAGACATTTAGTAGAAAAGTATATGTGATATCTTGCAAGAAACTATATTTGGTATATTCTATAGGACATAATGAAATTTTATGTTTCAGGAATGCTGTAGAATATAGCTGCAGTTTTATTTGTCAAAATTTGACTTCAACATGTCAGAAGAACAGAGAAGTGGTGGAGAAAACAGCTCCAGCACAAAGCCAGCCAGTCATACACTTGTGAGTACTTGTGGTAATGTTTATATGAAAAGACATCCAAATTGTAGAAAATGAGAAATAACAGACCATTTAAACACATTGAAATATATAAAAAAAGGGGGAGAAACATTGGAGTACTATGCTAAATGTGTGTTACACCTATGTTAACAAAGTGATGGGACTGCAAAATATGGGTTAGCTTATATTATATCTATATCTATG
>NC_051400.1:37155366-37155659 GCF_015228065.2 Penaeus monodon
TTTCTGGGCATTCTAAAGCAGTTTCGTCAGTCAAGTTCAGCCCAACAGGAGATTGGCTAGCTAGTTCCTGTAAGTGTTTTCTATAATCTTTTGAAATGGATAAGGTAAAAGTATATACATAATGTTATCACATAGATTGTAATCCAGTTGTCTCTTTTATTTTTTCCTTTTCTTCTTCAGATTAGTTAATTATCATAAATTACAACTATTGATTGTACACTAGTTTAATCAGGGTACTGTGTAAATATAAATTAACTGAATACTTTTGAATATCTCTTATTAAATAGGTCACT
>NC_051400.1:37156156-37158102 GCF_015228065.2 Penaeus monodon
GTTCTGGAATGTGTGCTGGAGTGAATTTTGATGGATAATTCATGGGTCTCAAAGCAAATTTTCTTCTATCCATACTATTATTTCACAGAACCAAACATTTTTAAGAATTAATTATTATCTTTACTTTCAGTTGAAGAAAACCTGCTCTTTCAAAATAAGTTTTCTTTTACCTTTTTCAGTTCTGGGATGTTTTGATGGATAGTATATATATATTTATTGCAAATTTTCTATTCAATTGTCTGAAATTGGTGAACTGTCAGTTCCTTCCACATCGTCAGACAGTTGGTAAAGACTTCTGTATTGTTTAAGAGGGGCAATGCAAAGGAAGATGTAACTATTTGTAAATTGAAGTCTGCCATGGAAAGTTACCTTTTTCAGTAAAAGGTAGAAGATTTGGTACAAGACCTGCATACTAGCCATTAGTATGTATCTCAGGATGTGTTCCAGAGGTGAAAGAAACATTGTGATTGGTATATCAAATGCAGATGGGTCTGTTTTGAAAAAGACATGTAAAACAGTAATTTTCTTTTTCTTTTGTTACGGACCCCATAACTGAATGTACTAATTTTTTTATGCTTGAAATTACTCATTTTGTATCTCTTGTTAACAGCGGCTGACAAAGTTATCAAGATATGGGGAGCTTATGATGGAAAGTTTGAAAAGACTTTGTCAGGACACAAACTGGGTATCAGTGATGTAGCTTGGTCTCATGACAGCAGACTCCTAGTATCTGCCTCAGATGACAAAACATTAAAAATATGGGAACTGGCATCTGTAAGTACATCCCTTTATTTGACGTTAATATTAGTATACTGCAATTTAAGTTAAATGGAATACAGGGATATATGCTGGTATACTTGAGATGTTATTTGTAATTGAATTTGAGGAGAGTAAATGGGTAATTGTTAATAATGGTTTCATATGCAGTACTTATATTACTAACAGGAACTTAGATAGAAATTTGTAAATATGAACTAATAGAGGTTTAATATCACAGGGCAAATGTGTGAAAACACTGAAAGGCCACAGCAACTATGTGTTCTGCTGTAACTTCAACCCACAGTCCAACCTTATTGTCTCAGGCTCAGTAAGTTATACCTTTTTTTTTTACTATATCACACATGAATTGATCTTTTTAATGCATTTCCCTTCCATGCTATTATCCCAGAATTCATCACAATAGACTCTTAATATGACACTACAGCCTATGCAAGAAATTGCTCAATGCAGTATGAGATTTCCTGCTAGTGAGGAAAGGTTGAAGTCATTTATATAGCTTAAGAAAAATGTATCCAAAATAATATTTTTGTTTGAATATATTAAAGATAAATTTCTTTCCAGTTTGATGAGAGTGTACGAATTTGGGATGTTAAAACAGGCAAGTGTTTAAAAACGCTTCCAGCCCATTCGGATCCAGTCAGTGCTGTTAACTTCAATCGAGATGGCACACTTATTGTCTCTAGTAGTTATGATGGGTTATGGTAAGTTGTGAAATTTCAGTTGCATTTTTCAAAGCTTTCTTCATCTAGTGATAAAAGAGACAGACAAACAGACAAATACAGTAAATTAGTTTATTTTTGATAGGCTCATTATTTTGGTAAGTTACTATTTCTTCCATCTAAAATGAATAAGGGATCAGTTATGCAAAGAATATGCACTAGATATACCGTATACTAGGTAGAGAAAAAATTAAAGCATGAACAGCCACTATTTGGTACTTAGAAGGTAGAATTATGTATGTTGATGTATATGGTTGAGCAAATGCAATTATATGTAATTTGAGTGGTAGTATATATTGCATATATTTTTTTTTATGATTAAAGAGTACTCTGCTATTAATGCAATTGGTTTGTTTTCTGATACTAAAGAATAAGGGTCTTTAATATATATATGTTTAAAGACACTAATATTTGCATGCCCTTGGGAAACAATTCTTTTAATTCATC
>NC_051400.1:37158125-37158973 GCF_015228065.2 Penaeus monodon
CAGTCGAATCTGGGACACCACTTCTGGGCAGTGCCTCAAAACACTCATTGATGATGACAATCCACCTGTCTCCTTTGTAAAGTTCTCTCCTAATGGAAAATATATACTGGCAGCAACCTTAGATAACACATTAAAACTCTGGGACTATAGTAAAGGCAAATGCCTCAAAACCTACACAGGGCACAAGAATGAAAAGTATTGCATATTTGCCAATTTCTCAGTAACAGGAGGAAAGGTGGGTATCATTTGCTGTATGAGATGAATAGTTGAAGGGATAGTCCTCCTCAGAAATGAATGTGTATTATTATATTGATAAACTTTGGGAGAGATAACAGTATTATTGGTAGTAATTATAAAGACAAACAATAATAATAGCAATAAAAATGCCTAACTTACTGCCTTTGGATGGAATGGATGTCATGCCATATTGAGAAAGGTCATTGTACCACTATCTAGTACTATCACAACTTAGAGCCCATCATTTGGACTTTGCACTGAGGTGGCTGGATGCTTTTAGCGAATTTGAGGTTAAAAAGTAGCAATAAGGATTCATATTATCAAACCTCTCTTTATTGAAGCCACAAACCAAGACTTTTTGGTGAATATGCATTGTGACTACAAGCGCACTGTTTTCTAGCAGGTGATTCCTGCATATTTACAAGTACCTTAGAGTTTAGGGTTGTTGTTATTGTTTATTTGCCAACCAGGGAGGCAATATTAATAACAGAGCCACTTATTCTTTTGCTCAAACTCCCTACTGCATGTGATGTTATACAAATTAAAGATATGGGTGGATGATACTTAATATGATTCCTAATATTTGTTTATTATGCAGAAACTGCTATAAC
>NC_051400.1:37158995-37159341 GCF_015228065.2 Penaeus monodon
CTCTCCCTTTCAGTGGATTGTCTCTGGATCAGAAGATAACCTTATCTATATTTGGAATTTACAAACCAAAGAAATTGTTCAGAAATTAGAAGGCCATTCAGGTATGACACAATTTTTTTCCTACTAATTTTTGTTAGGTATCATCTTTATCAAATTGCTTATATAAACTGATCTTCTATTTTATATTAATTAATTGATCTGATATTCCAGATGTTGTACTATGTACAGCCTGCCATCCGACACAGAACATCATTGCTTCCGGAGCATTAGAAAATGACAAAACAATCAAACTGTGGAAGAGTGACACTTAAAAGAACATTCTAGAAACCCCTTTTTTCTCCCTCAT
>NC_051400.1:37159384-37159931 GCF_015228065.2 Penaeus monodon
TTCATGCCTTATGTCAAGAGTAATTTTGCAAAAATGTTTTGAGTTTATGGCTTAAATGAAATGATTTTTTGTAGGTTTTGTCTTTTATTTTTTTATCCCAAGATATTTTTGGCTTAAAGTGAAAGAATATAATTTGCCTTAATTTTGTATTCCAAGATTATTTTCCCCTTGTTTTCAGTCTCTCACTCTTCAACAATTTTTTTGCTTGGTTTCATTCTTTGGTAAAAAGTATATTTTTTTAACCTCAACATATTGCTATACAATATATATGTCTAGTCTCAAAAGCATGTCCAAATTCATTCCAAACAGAAATCTAATCCGTTAGATTTTAACAGCTTTTAACCTACTAACAACTGTGGAATCCTATCAACTTTTGGCATAACATCAACCAAATGATATTTATTGTCTATTTATACTTGCACACTTATTTTACAAGAATGTCCTCATTTGTAGTGTTTGCTAGAATACTCACTATTTTTCTTAGACAACTCCAAAAATTAGAAAAATATCATAGAGAACTAAAGATGAGAAAGTGAGTATTATTTTT
>NC_051400.1:37160171-37160524 GCF_015228065.2 Penaeus monodon
GACGCTTTTAACCCCTTGTTCGTGGGTGACACCTACTATTATGCCATGGCAGCATAGTGCCGATGCTGTGGGTGGCATCCCTATAAATTGCGGCCCATACAGATATACCCGTTTGGAAGACTGCACGGCCACCGAAAAAACCCGCACACATTGGATTAATAAGTCTTATATGTATGAACACTAGGACTTTATGAAAAACAGATGAAGAAGAAGAAAAGCGCCTTAGAGATGCCATTTGAATAATATACTATGAAAGAAAGATCAAGTAACATACAAATAATATGGACCCCAACTAAAGGTTACAGGTGGAGCAGATTTTCAAGGGACAATAAGACCTTTAGGTACTGATTAGG
>NC_051400.1:37160562-37160742 GCF_015228065.2 Penaeus monodon
TTTTATCCCCCCCCCTCCCGAAAAAAAATGTCATCCAAGTTTATTTTTTCTGAAAATCAATTTAGCAGTTGTAGTTACCAAATAATAAGTAAAGCCTCGTACAACTAGAAAGGTAATAAAAAGGAAATTCATAATGCAAGAGAAATGTTTTTGTGAATATTTTATTTGTGGAAGAGATTA
>NC_051400.1:37160767-37162189 GCF_015228065.2 Penaeus monodon
GGGTTACTGAGAAAAGTCATTTTCGTGACAGTTTTCCATTTTCTTCACTACTTGATTTTAAGAGTATATTTTACAATGTTTATTTTCATTATCCCATTCCATCTTGTGTTTTGTCGATTCCCAGTGTTGTAAGAAGTGAATAAAAAATGATAGTGAAAGAAAAGCATTTGGGAATAACAGTCTCATGAGATACCACATGAAGATCAATAAACATCAATTTATTATGATGGAAATCATGTTTGATATGTCGTGTTGATGTATGCATATTTATTTTTTAAAATTATTTTTGACCATTATATTTATTATTTTTCTCTTTTGTTGCCATACTCTTTCAACATTCTGTACTTTATCAGTTTTGTGTAATGTTCTCTGTGTTATTTACTCTGAAACTGTAAAGTAATGTGACATACTGTATATTTGATAAAAAAAAATACATGAAAGTTGTTTTCTTCTTCCAAATGATCTTGAATATTTTTAGAAATAAATAGTCTCATGGACTGAACGTTTAAACTTGTATCCTTAAGCATGTTACACTGTGTTATTTAGATTAAATATGTTGGGAAATATAAAATGCAAACATCCTAATACCTTAAATTTTTTGAGGAGTAGACCTCTACTTAAAAAATATATGACTTACATGACAAATTTTCCTTTGGGAATTTGAGAAATTTCCAGTTCCTGGTATTGAGAAAATCCTTAGGTGAAAAATTGATAAATAAATAAAATTTGAGTCAGATATTTCTGTATGAATAGAAGTGCCAATTTCAATGCTACACAGGATTTTAAACAAATTTTCTGCCAAAGAAATGTGATAGCTATTCAATGAAAAAATTCCCAAACACTAAACAACAAATTACATTACCTAAACTTTACTGATCTCGACATGAAAGTAGTGTCAATATTCATTAGCCAACAATTAATCACTTATCTTCAATAAAAACATTCATATAAGTTATACTAGAAGTCCAGACAACATGCACTTCACATGCGAACTTCTATACTGCAGTAAATCTGAAACCAGTGTGTCAGAGACCCTGTACCAGAATTCAATGATTTTGATTAATACGCCCGTGGGCAAACGAACGCACAATCAATGTTTTCGAAAATAAAAGCAATAATAACAAAGTCAAAAGAGATGATACGTCAGAGTACTTACCGAACAAGGTCTTCGATCAGGATCAACATGGATCGGAGACAGAAGTCAGTCACGGCGGCACCTAACTTGGCGACAGTGGAGGACATGGTGGTGCAGAGGCTGTACCCCTTCATGGGCGTCTGTAATAGGGAGTCGCTCTTTGGGGTCATTTGTGAAATAGGAAAGTCAAATTTTTTGATTATTATTAAAGTAAAGATAAAGATAAGGCTGAAGAAAGTATGTTTACCTGAATATATTATAGTAATGAATTCACACACACACAAACA
>NC_051400.1:37162975-37163056 GCF_015228065.2 Penaeus monodon
CAGGAAGCGCTAGTTTAATGAAACGTTAACATTTAAAACTTGAAGATTTTAAAAAGTTGCAAAGCTGAAAAAGTGTTTTGT
>NC_051400.1:37163299-37163599 GCF_015228065.2 Penaeus monodon
AATAGTTAAAGTTCAACTTGTTGCAATAAAAATTTTAAATTTCGAAAGAAGTTTGGAAAGAGTTCAATCTTAAAAAATAAACATGGAAAGGAAACGTTTTTTATTTAACGTTTCCTTTTCCATGTTTACTTGCTCATGTTGAAAAGTTAAAAGGCCAAAAACTTAAAGAAAAAAGAAGTTATAAACGCAAAAGTTCCATAGATAAAGATGAAACTACAAAAAGTGGCAAATTTAAATCTAATTTTGGCTTTAGCTGGATGGGCGTTATAACGTTTAAATTATTTTCGTGTATGCTATAGG
>NC_051400.1:37164991-37165077 GCF_015228065.2 Penaeus monodon
CAGGAAGCGCTAGTTTGATGAAACGTTAACATTTAAAACTTGAAGATTTTAAAAAGTTGCAAAGCTGAAAAAGTGTTTTGTAAAAA
>NC_051400.1:37165281-37165704 GCF_015228065.2 Penaeus monodon
TAGTTAAAGTTCAACTTGTTGCAATAAAAATTTTAAAATTCGAAAGAAGTTTGGAAAGAGTTCAATCTTAAAAAATAAACATGGAAAGGAAACGTTTTTTATTTAACGTTTCCTTTTCCATGTTTACTTGCTCATGTTGAAAAGTTAAAAGGCCAAAAACTTAAAGAAAAAAGAAGTTATAAACGCAAAAGTTCCATAGATAAAGATGAAACTATAAAAAGTGGCAAATTTAAATCTAATTTTGGCTTTAGCTGGATGGGCGTTATAACGTTTTAATTATTTTCTTGTATGCTATAGGTTTTATTTTTTTTCTAGATTTAACAATTTAAACTTGAACTTTTCACATCACATTTTCTTTTTTAATTTGAATTATATAAAAAAAAACTTTTTAAAACACTGATTCTTCTTATTCTTATTCACATA
>NC_051400.1:37166089-37166196 GCF_015228065.2 Penaeus monodon
TGTTGGATATTT
Organism: Penaeus monodon; assembly: GCF_015228065.2. Lineage (NCBI taxonomy): Eukaryota > Metazoa > Arthropoda > Malacostraca > Decapoda > Penaeidae > Penaeus > Penaeus monodon. The sequence continues at coordinate 37,166,102 of NC_051400.1, forward strand.
TTTAGATTTAACTTTTTAAATTAACTTTTCATGCTGCCTTTTTTTTAACCTAATTAAGTTAACCTTCTTTCTCACTTAAACTTTCCTAGTTTAAA
>NC_051400.1:37168002-37168086 GCF_015228065.2 Penaeus monodon
TTAGTGCCAAGAGCTAGAAGATCTAATGTCAAGGAATGTCAATTATGAGATTAGTCTACCATCAAGCTGGATATTTTGTTTCTG
>NC_051400.1:37168371-37168551 GCF_015228065.2 Penaeus monodon
AAAGTATAAACATCTCTATTTTCAAAGCTAGTTTAAATTCTTATGCCATAAAATGGTGGTAAAGCTTTAGAATTCGAATTAGGAGGAAATGGTTTAAATACCAACAACAGTAAAATGTCTTGATTTATTATTTAAAAAGCAAAAAATATATTTTTTGCAATGTTTGTTTTGAAAGCAATA
>NC_051400.1:37168649-37168761 GCF_015228065.2 Penaeus monodon
CCATTCTGTAGAATAGTAGTCATTTTCGATATGGAAAGAAACGTCTTACAAGGGCTTAGCTTAATGCAAAAACTCTTTGGTGAAATATTATTTGCAAACTTTCGAAGGCATT
>NC_051400.1:37169340-37170108 GCF_015228065.2 Penaeus monodon
CGACCTTTAAAGCCCACCCAGAATACCTGGCAGCTGCAGGAGACTCCGTGGCGAGTGGCGGGCTGGCGGCTGAGGGTCAGGTTGAAATTCAAAAGCCGGCGGGAAGAATGGGCGCGCAGGACGCTCCTCGCCGCGCGCCGGCTTAAATACCCGCAAGGTTGCTGAACGTGGTGTAATATTTCGTCACTGAGAACGTGCGTGCCGGAAATCACGGATGCTTCCTGGCTTTAATAATAAAAAAAAAAAAAAAGCTATTCTGAAGGAGTTAGGCTAAGCATAGTTTTGAGAACTACGATTATCGTGGGTTATATTCTGTATAATTGTTATTGAACATCATATTGTTTTATGCATTATCGAGAAAATTGCGTCATTCCGTACATGTATGTAATGATCAGAATGGCGAAGCCTACATTATGCATTTCAACATCACACGCAAGGATATTTTCCTTATAACTAAAATATATTGCTGTGAATAGCCTGGATATAATGTAATAAAGGTTCCGGAAATAATATTCATGATTCAAGGAAGTACTTGTGAGGGGAAAATGGCAGCACGGTAACGATACCTTTAACATGAACATTCTAATATCCAACATGATAATAATGATACTCTGAATTAGTGTTGGCTCTGTCATTACACCGTTTATGTAGAAGAAAAAGGTCACTGTTTAAACGTTCCTTGTTTAGACTGCGCGGGATTCATGGCGGGAAAGAGCAATCACCAGCAGCTCGCTATTTTAGAGGATACCTTCGTCACCAGAAAGCGGG
>NC_051400.1:37170222-37170447 GCF_015228065.2 Penaeus monodon
GACCGAAGCGAGGATGGAGAGATCGGAGGGAGGTGGGGTGAGATAAATGGCGGAAAGCAGAGGGAAAGACTAGCATGAGTCTGGGTGTCCATCCAATCGATAATTTCGGGCGCGAGATGGTGTGATTAGCGGGCCGGTTGAAGGTCGCAGGGCAGAAAGAGCTGTACTCTGGTGGGAGCAAGATGCTTCAGTCTGCGCGCTCTCTTCCACCTTTCCACCTCCCGC
>NC_051400.1:37170696-37170926 GCF_015228065.2 Penaeus monodon
CCGGCCGTCACCAGCTCCCAGCGCGCGCTGCCTACTCCGCTGCGTGTTGCCAATTAGTCAGTTTCTTCATTTTTTGTATATCAAAGATAATAATTAATTCTTTGATATTCTTGTCGTTTCGATAAACATCATTTTAAATTCAGGGAAGTGCTTCGAGACAAACATAACGAAACACCCAAAGCTGAATTTTTGGTATTTTACGCTGAGGCTGTGATGTAATGCTGATACTG
>NC_051400.1:37173283-37174044 GCF_015228065.2 Penaeus monodon
TGCAGATATATGAATTACGTTTTGTTTTGCCCAGACACATTTTCAGCCAAGATTTCTCGCAATGGAGTCGAGGCAAGCGGAGCCGAGTGAGTCTTACTCCAGAGCCGCTACCAAAGGCAGGTGGTCATCCTGCTCGTGCTCCCAGGCAGGTGACTGGCGAGCAGCGTGGGCCTTCAGCAAGCCATCTTCACCTTTCCTTGCCTGGAACACTGATATCTTGACACGGTAACCGAAAGATAAAGAGATCGTAATAGAGTCTAAAAAGCAGCTATTTTTTTACGAAGGATAATCAGATTGAAATCTATAAAGAGATACAGTTATCTGCATAATATGTTCAAAGGAGCGGGAGAGCTACGGCAAGAGTCATCAGAAGAGAAGAGGGAAAAGGTCGTCAGGGATGCGGCGATGTGAGCAGAGGAATGGCCATTAAAATACCATGGTTTGAATGAGGGTCGACTCCCGCCACTGCTCAAGCAAACGGAGCCTGCACTCTCATAAATATTTTTCCGGAATGGCATTTTTACACATTACACTGTGTCCATGAGCGATTATCAATGGAATATGTTTGAAGTGGACATCACATGAAATATTTTTGAATTTACACGCGTCTTTCTCATCTTCGGAACACGCTCAACGGTCAGTCATTATTTTTTCCCATGTACCTGGATGCACCATAACCGCCCGCTTTTTTTCTCTCTCACCATGCTGAATCTGGCTGGGTTTACTGTCGACAAAAAGCCATTGAATGAATGAATGAATAC
>NC_051400.1:37176490-37176688 GCF_015228065.2 Penaeus monodon
GGGGCTCTGGGGCTCCCCTGGTCCTGGTTTCTCGTCAAAAGTCTGTTTGATTCTTATGAGCCATTGTTTATGATTGATGAATGATTTAACGTATTATATCCTTTGGTCAAAATTGTCGTTCCAGTTCAGACGAACAGAATAGGTCTAAACATTACATTATGAAAGTATCAAGACAAGTAATTTATAGCCTTAAATTGC
>NC_051400.1:37178072-37179805 GCF_015228065.2 Penaeus monodon
TTGTAATTTGATTTTTTCTTACATTCTTTCACCCAAACGCAGTCAGAAGAGAAACTAAAGATGCCTTATTCGACACGTAATGATAGCGGAAACCGTGTAACGACTAAACACACCAAGTTAAACTAGTACTATACACAAACCATGATTCCATCTGTAATAAGTAAGTGTAAAGCAGGGCAGAACAAAAGCTAAGGAAATTCAAAAGGTCTCCTACTCGGATATTCATATCAAAATAGAAAGGAGAATATCCGTCTAAATTGATGAGTTTGTGAAAGCAAAATGTTACTGGCGAAGAAATAAAGATGTACAAAGGTACAAGAAAGAAATTAACGACAGTCTTACTAAGGTTAACTTTTCAAGGAAGTTACCACTTTCTCTTTAATTAGTCAGTTTACTAATAAAGTTTTAGAATTAGGTTGCATTTATTGACATCATCTTACCTTGCGCATCGGAATTTCTCAATTGTCAACCAGAGAATGATCTACCTTCTCTACGGAAAAACTAGGCTGACTAGAATTGGTCTGATTTTTTAAAATCAAAATTTAACCAAAAATTGGCTTGTTTACTTGTTGGTATAGTCACTGGATAAGATTCGCGCAATGGTCATGAAAGCATTCAAAGAAGTGTCCTTACAAGATTAACGCATTATCATCGTTTCTTACAAGAGTTATACCTCTTCCCCAAAAATATCATTTTCTCTGATACAGAGAAAATGTTTGTATTACAAGGGTAACTATTACTAAGAGGATCTGGTCGAGCAAGAGCGAACCTATTCCCTACTTGCTCTTATATCACGATAATGCATTAAACTACTGTACATAAATATGGAAGTCTGTCGAGTATCTGATTTTATGGTGTGACTGCGAAAGAAAGACGAAAAAGTTTAACCAGATCAGCTCAGAAATGATACCTGTAAAACAAATGCCCCAAGATATTAATGGTGGTTACCGACACACAATTTGTCGATGAATTGAATGGTGCACAGAAAGTGAACAAGATCAATTCAGGAGCGAGCTCAATTAAACCAACTGCAAAGTGTTTAGCTTCTCAGCTAATCTTTTAGGGGCGTTTGGTGGCGGTACCTCATGGACGACACTGCCGCTTAGTGTTCATTCCCGATACTTGAAGTGGTGTTAACATTTTGAAGTTGATTTTGTTGTTTTCGGCTTAGACCTGGTTTGGCTTAGTTGTCGGTTGAAGGCATTTTGAGAGACGTCTGGCAGGGCCGTTCCACCAATGAAAATGTTTTCGTGATACCTAAGTGGTGTAAAAATATTTTACAACTGTTTTGATTACTTTTGGTGCATCAGTTACATATCTGTATCGTGGAGAGTCCATTATTAAAATGTGTATCAGTACTCATCCATAATATCATGGGGCAGGAGTGCTATGTTGATTTGTTCCGAAGGTATATTTTTGAGCTTACCTCACTCAACACACAACCAGGTGCTCGGCAAAATTCCATATTTATGCACTTGGATGTACAGACATCAACATGATGGAGGATCACAATTTTATAGGCCTCTCAACCATGCGTATTGTATACTTTACAGCTGCTACGATACACAGGTGAAATATGCATGGTGTTCTAATCATCAGGATAACTTGATTATAGCTATTCCAGCTGTGTGTTTCCTTAATCCTCCCTTTGTTGTCTTCTCCCAGTTCTTAAACTGGTAAGTTCATTTTGTAGACGCTGGAGTTATGCACTAATATATCTATCATATATATAT
>NC_051400.1:37179973-37180228 GCF_015228065.2 Penaeus monodon
CACAAAACATTTGTAAAAACAGTGAGTCTACTACTTTCTTTTTTAACAAACTAAATAAAGTTAGCATATTAATGCTAACCTTAAAGGCAACTGAAGCTAAGACAACAAGTGAAAAAAATAGAAAGAAATACTTATGTAACGATAAGATTCCACTTAAAGTAGTTGCATATGGCATTCCAATGTCTTAGATTAGTGATTCGCAAAGTGTGTGCCGCCGTCATCTCCTTTGTGTGCTACTCAAAAGTGTTACTCAAA
>NC_051400.1:37180878-37181287 GCF_015228065.2 Penaeus monodon
GACCTTGTCTATATAAGTGTAGACCTTGGACCTGAACAAGGTCTAAATAAGTCTATATAATTACTTATATAGGTCTATATAAGTACTTATATAGACCTTGGACCTGAACCCCATACCCACAGGATTAGATGACTTTAAAATGAGCTGACTTTGCTTCCCTAGACCTCCGACAACATAACATCGGCGACGCTCTCAACCTACAAGCAAATCACACATGAAATATGAAAATTTGAAAGACAGTGTTGAAACCGTACAGCGTGAATTCAAAACCGAACACATGACTACCGCGTGACTGAGGACAGGTAACTGATGCTAGAAAGATAAGATAAAACGGCTTATGCAGTATTGTACTGGAAGGTTTTGTACAGGAAATCAAAGTAATTATTTTCCAACAATGTTCACATTTGTC
>NC_051400.1:37182642-37183215 GCF_015228065.2 Penaeus monodon
TGCTTATAAACATATGCATTCACATTTAATTAATATTCATGATACCGTATTAGTGGTCATTGCTGTCTAAGCACAAAATATGTAAAAATTATTATTTTGAATTGATAACACAAATCAATATGAAACATCACTTACTCAACGGATAACATCTTTTCAAGCAAGTAAACAATTATACCGTTAATTTTTCTGAATTGAGGTGAAATTGTAAAACTGATATGAGTATATATGCCAGTCACCACTAATAATTATTGCTGTTACATTTATTATAGTTTGATTCGGAATGAATTCTTGTGATGAAAGTTGATGCACCTGTGCTGATACCACAAAGTATAAATGGGCGGGAATATTACACCAGAGCCTCACGTTCACCCGACTTAAATCCTGTATATATGTATGCTCGTATATGGCATGGCATATATGGTATGGCGGAGCGCCCGTTGCTCAATTAAAAATGAAGTAAGAGCAGATTTGGTTAATCGTACGCTCCATGTCTGGGAGAGTTTGAGGTCTGTGAAATGGACAATGTTTGTGAGACTTTGTCATCGTTAATAATAGAAAGATTAGAAAAAAAAA
>NC_051400.1:37183258-37183627 GCF_015228065.2 Penaeus monodon
GGTATTAAAAAAATGTTATCAGCAATTCATTCTTATCTTTTGAGATAGTAAACAAGCATATATTAACTAAATTCTGTCCAAACTGGTGCTAGTATCCATATGAAATGTTTGAACAGGTCTTGAGCAAAATAAAACCAACAAACATTGCAATCATTACATGCGAAACATATTCTACATCATCGCGTACTAATAATAGCCACAAAAAAAACGCGCGGCATTGTGTGTTGCCAGTTGATGTGTTTTGAACGAGACTCCTTGTTTCGTTGATTCTAGAAATATATATGCATATATGGCTGGTGGCATCAGAAGGATCCATTATAACATTTTTAAAAATAATTTTAGTCACGGACCTAAGCTATGGATCCCCTG
>NC_051400.1:37183779-37183857 GCF_015228065.2 Penaeus monodon
ACGTGTATAATGGACTTCAATTAAATTTTAAGCCTACGCGACAACTCTCGCAGTAGGTGGTAAGCATTAACAAGTTGC
>NC_051400.1:37184021-37184145 GCF_015228065.2 Penaeus monodon
CGTCAATGCGACCATTCCCATGACGTCACAAGAGTGGGCGGAGCTTAGCGGCGTGTCTCGCCTCCGATCACGAGACTTGTCTTTGGTCGCGCGACACACTAATTGCCAACGGAAAAGATGGCAT
>NC_051400.1:37184197-37184353 GCF_015228065.2 Penaeus monodon
CTAGAAAAAAAAATTAATTTTGTCCTCATGGTCACATTGAAACCCTTCCATGGACCCCAGAATAAGAATCACTGACTTATAATTATCTGATTTCGGTGACATGCTCGGTAACTAAAGTAAAATGAAGTGTTTTAAGTATATGTATCTTCAGTTAGA
>NC_051400.1:37186376-37186546 GCF_015228065.2 Penaeus monodon
CATTCCTGTACATCCCCAAAACGGCGACTGCAGACCAATTCACGCTACTAACCTAGTCCTCGTTTAGTTCAAGAGATGCTCCTATACACACACATGTATAGACAGATCTAACTGACATATATGCAGATAAATTTGTCTGTGTACAAACCAATGGGCATGCACACGCACAT
>NC_051400.1:37186819-37188865 GCF_015228065.2 Penaeus monodon
ATTTTGTATATGTGTGGCTCTTATCATAAGCGATATGTTTACTAACAAAATTGCATAATTCTGTTGCATTACTATATATAACATTTATATTTCATTCCATTACCTCTATACTCGATTCGTTGTAATATCTAAACAGCTCGCTTGTCTCTTTACACCTTACTTTCACATATTATCCGATCATTACCAGCTTTTAACATCCAATGTGTACAGGATGACCTATCTGCAACCTAGGAAGTTCAAGAACTACTGTAAAAACTAGTAAAGAAACAAGATTTTCTTACATAAAAAGGTATTAGTTTTCTTTCTCACCGACAGCAGTGTTAAATGGCAGAGGCTACATTTTTGTAAGGTAGTTTTTAAAGGATGTGTAAAAGGCATATTATCATGCGTTGTATGTTTATCCCATACTCAGTATACTGACTCAAACACGTGTTTATAATGACCATCGCCCTTCGTTGAGTGACGCAGTTCCATTATGTTTTTTTCTCTTTATACCTAAATGTAGTTAAACATTTTGATAGTCATTAAAAATCTTGCTCAGGAGCTCCATGCGTCAGAAACAGACCAGGCAGGACAGGATTATTTTCTCTCTGGCTCGGGTTGTGGAGCAGAGCTGCTCGGACCTGTCAAGACAAACGGGTCAGCTGATTCCCCCCAAAAGTTGGAATTAACAATACAGTCATCAAGCACTACTTTCACGCAAATACGCATCATTACGCTACCTTAGCGAGAAATGAGTCACTCACCTCCACATGCATACTTGTAGGTGGACATGTCGATGCACTGAGCCACTGTCGGACACTTGTCATCTGCCACAGCATCAGAGCAACTGTTGGTGTCAGGGTCGAACTTCTTGCCTTCCTCACAGCAAAGAGTGGCGCCCAGCTTGGTCCCGGCAAAGCAGATATGGAAGGCATTGCACTCCACAGTGTCTGCCACGGCCCCGTCGACCTCGCCGCATTGGAAGACTGGCGGGAGAAGGTCTCCCTCTGGAACACACTTGCCGGTGGACTCGTCGAAGCGTTGGCCACTATTACACATGAAGACATCTGTGGCCTGAAGGGATCCTGTGCTGTCGAAGAAGCAGGCGAAGTAGCTGGTGCACTCGGGAAGCCGCGGGAAAAAGCCAGCCTGGATGGAGATTGCACATGAGAATGAAAAAGAGCAAGATGTGAAATGTGAGGCAGGGAAGGAAAGAAGATTACAAAGGCCTTTACCTGCTCGCACGTGGGCGTGTAGGGCGTGGTAGGTGTGGGCGGCTCTATGCAGGTGAGTTCACTGTGGCTGTAGACGAGGTTTTCAGGGCAGGGCACGGACACCTGGGATTGGTCTGGGAAACACATGATGTATTTAGTATTGTCAAAGGCGTCCGGCTTCTTGCCATTGTCGCCCCCGCAGTGGCACTGTTGGGCCTCAGGAGAGGATTCCAAGAAGCAGGATGCTACGCCGCTTGTTTCTCCGCACACCTGCAACACAGAACTTCGGTGTCCAACAGCTGCTTCTAGCTGAGGTTCTCTTTGCTGTGCAGGAAATGTCGTGAATGACATGAAAGGCAGTGTGACTCACCTGGTCCTCAGCGCATCTGATCTCGTAGGCGGTGAGAGTTTCGTCGCCGACGCACATGACAAGGGTGCCACAGTCGAGGCACGAGAGACCAGCACTTTGGCATTGGAAGCCAGGCAATTCCCGCGCCATTTTCATACTTTGAACCGTCGCTGCCAGCAGCCCGACCTGGAAAAGAGTCGGGTAGTTAACTTAATTCATAGTATTTAAGGCCAAATTCTTAAACCAAAAATATGAGTCCACGTATGCATCAGTAATAAATAGTACGTTCGATTGTTATCCATAAAGGTGGTGTAAGGAACCCTGTTATTCTGCAAACCTCCCTGCAAACATCCTACAGTCTTTCTTGCTCTCGCAGCTTTGGCGCTCAAATTCGCCTCGGCGTTTTTTCTTACTGGTTTTATCTCTGTGTTTGACCTCTTTAAGGAGATGTATGCATTGAAACTTGATTCCTAAGTAGTCACCACGCTGTCACATATCATG
>NC_051400.1:37188933-37189485 GCF_015228065.2 Penaeus monodon
CAAGGGTTTAACCAAATACAGACTTGTGTCCTATGCATGGATCAAGGAAGAGAATTAGTGGTAAGGGCCTTTGCCATTGATACTACTTAGTTGATACACTACAACGGGAAGAGCTCGGGGCTACGACAATCTTCAGCATAAGAAAATATTACTGGGCATAAAATGTGTACTGGTATGTAATAAAAATGCGAGCAGTGCCTTCCGCATATGTAGTACGTAATAGTTCGGTAGGCTAATGGTTTCACTGTAAATGCTATTTTAATCTCGTCGTCACAAAGAAAACGAAGCAACTTACCAACAGCAGGAATTGTTTACGAATCATGTTTTCTGATGTTAACCTGCAACACAGAATGATAATGCTATATGAATCACTTTTATTGGGCAATGATATTTCTTGTGCTTCTCCAAGCATGTATTTGTGTGCATTATACACATACATGTCTCATCTATGTGAGTGTTACGAGACCTACCTTGGGCAAAGGACAGAAAGGAAGTGTGATCGAACAGCTTTGGTCGTGCTTTATATCGCTCAACCGTGAAGGAAATGGAGTT
>NC_051400.1:37189526-37189626 GCF_015228065.2 Penaeus monodon
TATGTTCAAGCGATCCTCATTAGAGCTGAAATGCAGTTGATTAGACACTGAATGCATGTCTCACAAGTGCTTACGGGGAGAACATACCTAATAATTTCAC
>NC_051400.1:37194654-37194818 GCF_015228065.2 Penaeus monodon
TGTGTAAGTAAGGGAACAGCCACACCAGGATCTGATACAAAATATCCGGAGACAATGGTCCAATTCCACTCAAGTTGTAAAAATAATGTCCTGTCAATGGTAGTCCAACACTGATGATGGAAGGATGGCGCTCTTCAGGAAAGCCATGATACTAGTTCTAGATT
>NC_051400.1:37195391-37196358 GCF_015228065.2 Penaeus monodon
CATATCCCCGAGAATGCAATGTAAAAAAGAAGTTTAAAGAGGAGATTGCAGCATTTTTAATTAAGATAATAGCATCGTTAACGACCAAAATAAAGAGGAATGCTGTTGTACATTTGGATATAAATGATGTAGTTACCTGAAGTACTATTAAAATCAACAGTAAATATAAAATTACTTTAATGCTGTGGTTGCACAAGATGACTATCAAATGAGAGATATAGATATTAATAAACAAATAGGATTCGATTTTGACGGTCAAAAATGTCGTGTGATGTAGAGAAGGAGAAAACATCTTTCAATTCAGTGTCGGTAAATTCTCTTTATTTGGTCAGTATTCCAATTTTCTCTTCATTTAGTATGATTCTAGACAAAAACCCAATCAACTTTCTGCATCCGTTGGTGTTTCCCTTTTCTTCTATTTCGTTCCTTCCTCCGTGGCAACAAAACGAAAACAAACAGACTTTCGATACGTGTCAGCGGGATGCCTCGGGGAAGCGCTAAATCCGAACAGCCTCCAGACACTCGTTCCCCAAAGCACTCTCCCTGCCACACAGAAACCGCGTTCGCTGTCGAACGAGTGGCCCTCTGGACATGACAAGGGCTCTCCCACCGCGCTCCCTGCGGCGCAGATGTGGAAACGGCTGCAGTCGATCGTGTCCGGAAATGCTCCGTCGTCACAGCCGCATACAAAGGGACGAGGTCGAAGGTCCTCCGCCGGCACGCATTTTGCAGCGCCTTCGTCGTAGAGCTCGCCTGCGCTGCAATCGACCCCTCGCGCCGGCTCGGCAAGCCCCGGGGCACGCGTAGTAGATGTGCACGTTAGCTTGAAGTATCCGATCTGTGGGGTTATGTTATGTTTATTGTCAACACCTAATAATGATAATGGTTATTTTTAATATTGCCCATTACCCTTTTCCCATTATCATCGTGGATAGGGACAAAAAACACTATCCTTACTATTTACGTT
>NC_051400.1:37196392-37196804 GCF_015228065.2 Penaeus monodon
AACAATACGAAGTTAATACCGTGGTATCATTGATATCAGGATGAGAAGAGCACGCGAAATATAAATGTACGCTAATGAAGAAAAGAGAGGAGAATCATTTTGAAGCCGGCATTACCTTCTCAAGCAGAGGACAGCCGAGGCAAGGGGGGGCTCATTTCGGCAACACAAATGGGCCAGGGGTCGTGGTGGTCGTCGGCAAGCGCACGAATCCGACGACGTCAAAACACCTCCCCTTTCGACCGGACAGGAGGAGGAGACTTGGCTCCCGTGGGCAAGCACATCACAAATTTCCCGCGGGTCTAGGGGTCGGCCGGGAAAACCCTTTGGGTTGACTTGACACCGCAGGACGCGCTTCGGAGCGCCTTCTCGTAGCAGGAGAAAAGTGCCGGAGACTCCGCATAGCTGGTGAAAT
>NC_051400.1:37196919-37197165 GCF_015228065.2 Penaeus monodon
CGTCAGTATATGTGCACATAAATAAACAACACAACCATTCATGAAGCACAATCAACGAATCCACCACTAAACTGGTCAGCGATGTCAGAGAAACCGAGAACCTGAGTATCTTTACAGCTGACTTCTAAACCCTGGGCTCCAGGGCCGCTGCACATGGAGACAGATGTGCAGCTGGAACAGAAGATGCCATCGCTGGGGCAAGTGAAGGGCGTCGCTTGAGGCACCACCGTCAGCGCCACCTTTGGG
>NC_051400.1:37197331-37197653 GCF_015228065.2 Penaeus monodon
ACCAAGAGAAAAGGAGTATAGTGAAACTGTCACTACTATTCCGAATCTAGAAATTTGAACATTAATAAAATAAGAGAGGGGAAAACAAAGAAAGGATGACATTATAACATATTTCTTTCATTATACACACAAAACCAACAACAAACAAATAAAACAACTTTACCAGGAGAAGTATCAGGCGAGACATTGTCAGGAGACACTGCTGTTGCGTCGAGAATAGCATGGTACATAATGAAATAATGTATGTTGATATATTATATTTCAACAATATGTTATATACACGAATATAATGCACAACGGTAAGTTAATAATTCATTCATTT
>NC_051400.1:37197765-37198434 GCF_015228065.2 Penaeus monodon
GTCCCTAATCAGGGTCGTGTTCAGAAGCGTAAAGGGGTTAGAGGGTGAATCAACGCTATTTTTATGACGAATTTTTAGATTTTTGAATATGAGGTATACAGAGTAACGTAATGCAGTTGAAAAGTCGCATTTAATTGTTACCTTCTACAGTTATCACCGCACACGAAGTATATGTTGTTGTCTGTGTATGTGTAATCATTTACTGACAGATCTACATCTACACAGAACCTATATCAGATGTACAAGGAATTGGCTACAAATTTCATGGGGTGAATCCACTCACCTTGACGTTTTGGGATGAAGTGCTGGAACCTTGTGCAGATATGCCGGTTTTGATGTTACATTTATACTGACAGTTCCACACTCATTTTTTTTCCTAAATACATGCTTTGCAACACCTGTCAATCTTACGAACAACTTGTCAAGTAACAACGACTCCTTGTTGACTCCATCTGGTCATATATTGACCTACTTAATGATTTTATTGGATGTCGTCTGCGGAAAAGGACGTCTCTTAAGGGCACTGATTGCATAAACACGTGGCTTCCCTTAGGATCTAATGAGCGTGGAAGAAAAGCAAAAGAAAATATTTAGCATTCAAATTCTCGTTAAAACACTTATAAGAGATAAGTTTTGTTTTTTTTACAAGAATTCGCCTCGCAGAAATCA
>NC_051400.1:37204757-37204825 GCF_015228065.2 Penaeus monodon
GAAAATCCGTGCGTGCGAATATTTCCGCGCTTGCTTGTATGTACGTGTATGAATGCACACACATGAAT
>NC_051400.1:37208024-37208385 GCF_015228065.2 Penaeus monodon
ACTTCTAGGAAGGGTTCTGCGAGCGTCTGCCTCCGTCGGTCTCTCCCACGGGTGTCGAGGACGGATCCTTTCAGACGCGGCAGGCGTTTGCTTTCGCACGCTGGAGTTTCAGATTCCTCCGGCCGTAGTTTGGACTGCAGAGTAAGTTCACGGCGCTTGCTCAAGGGGGAGATGGTCGACCGGAAAGCACCGCCAGGGTCTCGTACCGCTGAAGGGTGAGGTGTTGAGATCCAGTGTAACAGCCCAGATTATACCCCCGCCCTGGATATACCCGGAGTTATTTTGGGCTAAGCTGTTTTATACCCGAGGTGTAAGTTAGGCTTGGCCAGTTTATATTCCCGGGCATAAAATGGGCTATGTA
>NC_051400.1:37208608-37208807 GCF_015228065.2 Penaeus monodon
GGTACTGTCAATGTCATTATTTAGAAACTTTTAATCTGGACAGTAACAAATGAGCATTCAAACAACATTCAAAACCGAAACTGAAGTGTATCTATAAGTATCTATTTGTAAGGTTAAAGCAGCATGTTGCACGGTTTTGCTTTTTTGTTATTTTTTGATCAAAGGCAGAAAGACAACGTCACAGGTATGGCAGGTATGT
>NC_051400.1:37210462-37210681 GCF_015228065.2 Penaeus monodon
CACGAAGTCATTAACTCCGACCCCTTTTTGACCCTGTCAGTCTGTGCGATATTTTATTGTTAGTGTCTTTTTAGTACGTTTTTTTTTTTTTTGGAAAACTCTAATAAAAAAGACCCCCCCCTCAAAAAAAGAAAAAAAAGATACAAAGTATAAAGGCAAAGAGGTTGTCAAATACATTTTCCATCAACAAAGTGGGGCTATTTGTGTTAAAGTACCTTG
>NC_051400.1:37213116-37213235 GCF_015228065.2 Penaeus monodon
TTGTATATAAATAAACAGATAGGCAAAAAAATATCCTGATAGACCAACACATAGGAAAACAATTAGGTAATTAGATGCATAGGAATACACAGTATGTGCGTTGCGGAAGAACACTTTCC
>NC_051400.1:37213257-37213512 GCF_015228065.2 Penaeus monodon
GAGAAAGCTCCTCGGGTTTGGACACACTTGTGCACACACACTGTACGCTAAAAAAAAACCCACATCCAACACGAGGCAATTGATAATGAAATCCTAATGAGTCCTTTTTAGGGGAATGATTGACGCGCGCTGGCCTACTTGGGGAAGAGGTCAGGGGTAGGAGCCATTCAGGCAGTTGCTTTGATGTAAATGTTATTTGTAAACGGACTACTGAATACGGAAAATGCGTCAATTAAGTGCTAATCATGGTCTCAT
>NC_051400.1:37217582-37217658 GCF_015228065.2 Penaeus monodon
ACCCATCATTCAAAAATAACGGTTTTTGCTCGGGTTTGAGAAAACCCGGGACCTTTTCCACCCCCCTTCCCCACAA
>NC_051400.1:37221487-37222712 GCF_015228065.2 Penaeus monodon
TTTATAATATTTTATTATATTTTACTCAACTTCAAAGTGGCGACACAGTTAGCTGTGTCGCCACTTTTGCAGCAGCACTGGAAGGACCAAAAAGCCCCGACCCGGTACCCTCGCTTTTTTCCGAAATTGTCAGACAGAGTTTTAAGGGCATTTACGAACTGCCTCATCAAAACTCTGGATTTTCTTTAGGGTTTACTCCCCTTTTGGGATTTTGAAACCAAAGGGGAAAAAAGGGGGGCCCCGTCCCAAAATCCTTTTTTCCCTTCTAAAAGGGGGAAAAATTGAGGAAATATCCGGTTGGGGTTTTGCCGGTTTCAAAGGAGTTTTCGTATTGGGCCCAATTTTGAGTGAAAAATAATGGGTTAGTATTTGTTGTTTTTGGGGATTTTTAGGGGGTAATCATGACTTTAGAATAGAAATTTTTTTATTGGAATATTTTTAAAATTTTAGCCCCTTAAAAACCCCGTTGTCCCGTCTTAAAGATTACCCTCCCTTTAGGGCCCCTTTACATTCTGGGAAGGGGAAAAACAACTTTGGGAACCCGTTTTCCCCTAGGTGGTCGACCGAGGGGTAATTCTTTTCCCTTTTTGCCAGCTGCAAGCCCTTTTTTTCCCTCGTCTTGATTTTTTTCTTGGGGAAAATTGCTGTTATCAGTCGCACTTAAATGAACTCTTTTATCACTGACTATTTCATAATATCCATACCACTCCACTGAAAATGCTCTGCAATTTGTCAGCTCTTTGAAATTTATCATCAGTTTGTCACTTTCTTACATTTTATCTCAGCTTTGTCATTGGATTTATATTTCCCTCCCCCCTTTACCCCTCCTTTGAAATTTTTTCTCAGAAATTTTTCATTTCCCCTTACTTACTCCTTCGATGCTTCCCGTCAGAAATACGAGAAGAAAACAAGGAAAAAAAGAAAATCCCAAAAGAACCGAAAGGAAATAATCAAGTTACAATTTAAAATTTGGGTTTAAAAAGGGGTTTTTAGCTTGTCCCCTCTTTCTAACTAGGAAATTCATTAAAAAGCGCGTAAATTAAAATTCACAAATTTACCTTAAAAAAAAGAAAAAACGGGAAAGTAAACAAAAAAGAATTCCAGGGGGACTGGGTGCCGGTATATAAGCAACGGAGACAGCGACATCCAGCACACTTTTCTTTGGACTGTGAAAGCATCAGGTAAGCTTGGAATCTTGCCTTGTGATTATTGGACTTAAATTCCC
>NC_051400.1:37223008-37223456 GCF_015228065.2 Penaeus monodon
CCCTTTTTCCCCTTTTTATACAAGATTTCCCCATTTACATTTTCTGTTGCATTTGAGTTACTCACTTATAAATGGTCTTATCTAGTTATTCAGATATTTAGGCCCCGCGGAAAAAAGTAAAAAAAGAAATCCCCGGCTTTTAAAATTTCCTTCGTTTAAAAAAAATGTAACCGAAAGGGATCCCTTTTAAAATTTTAATGGTTTTTTAAAAAAACACCATTTTTTGGGGACTAAGTGATAGGGAATTTAGCTTTTTATAAGCAATCCAAAACCCAAAAAAAAACGGGGGGGAAAAACAGTCCTTTAAATTTAGTTCCCTGATTTTAAAATCGTAAAAATTTTTTCTGTATACCATAAAACCCAACCCCTATTTGTATAATCGTTATTCGTTTTAGCAAGCTGTTTTCTTTTTTTAGTAGGCAAAAAACAATTTTTTTTTTTTTAAAAA
>NC_051400.1:37223528-37223617 GCF_015228065.2 Penaeus monodon
CAAGGGATACATAATATTTACAAAATATAATTTTATTATATAAAAATAATTTTAAAAATATTATAATATATAAAATATTTTGGGATATA
>NC_051400.1:37223722-37224253 GCF_015228065.2 Penaeus monodon
CATAATGTGATTTAATTTTTATAATATCAGATTTTTCATTGTTATTAGACAACCCTTTTTTTTTACTCATTTTTTTATCATTTCACTAATTTAACCTTTTTTTTCAAGTGTTTCTTATTTTTTATCTTTCCCCAGGCATTTAAAGATCATTAAAACGTTCCCGGTTCTCTATCCCAATAAATATCAGAATTTTGCAAAAAAAGATTCGGGGAAAATTGCGCTCATCCTCGTGATTCAGGTATTATATTATTTTAAAGTATTGATTTAGTGAATTAGCTATTGTAAGAGCGATTGCCAGCCTCTGTGCATGGCAGTCCTGCTACCACCTGCTACTTTGTTGGTACTGTGGTAAACTGCCTTGTTAATACTTTGGTATATTATTCGGCTGATGCTGTTGCAAAAGGCTAAGCTGCGGAAGAACAACACGATTATATTTTTGTAAGACTCTTTACTGAGATTGTGGTAAGATCCCTTTTTATAACTAATGAGAATTGAAGGCATCATGAATTTCTTCAAAGACATGTCATTTGT
>NC_051400.1:37224558-37225188 GCF_015228065.2 Penaeus monodon
CGATAACATCATCACTGTTTTCTCCCAGGCTGCAACTGCGTGGGCCCAATACGCATGTCCCGATGCTGGCTTGTTTTGTGCCAGCTGCACCTCGCTGGCCATCTGCACAGCAGCTGGTGCAACAGGGAACGAAATATCTTGCCAGACCGGCCAGGTGAGTTGATGTCTGTAGTAAATCGTGAGGGTAAGGATGGTACTGACTTATAGGGGTAAGGGGAATGCAAATGGTGAAGAATCGCTGCTATGAGGATATTGTGATGATGGAATATCTTAATTAACGAGGACATATAATGATATAACTGCATCCATCCAAACATACCCAAACAAACACTCTCAGCGCCCGCGCACCGAACCCTAGCATTCACATGATATCCTCCAACAGCTGTGTGGCGTCTCCGGCTCCTTCGCCTCCTGCTACTCTGACACAGCCACCGAGACCTCAGCGTGTAAGTGCGAGACCAGCGGCGGCTACCTCGTGGATCCTTACCTGCCCTCCCAGTACTTCCTTTGCCTACCTGGTGGGGAGCAACAGGCGGTAACTTGCGCTGGAACCGAGTCCTTCGACCCTGAGCAGAACGCCTGCACAGTTATGCCTGAAATAACCACTCCGACGCCGCCAACTTGCACAGC
>NC_051400.1:37226204-37226609 GCF_015228065.2 Penaeus monodon
GGAGTCCTAACTTTCCTCTTCCGTCGCAGGTCGGGTTCTTCGCCGTGTCCTGCACCTCGTACTACGCCTGCACAAGCAGCTCGGGCGAAGGGACGGTGTACGACTGTCCCCCCGGCCAGTACTTCCACGAAGTTAAGGGTGTGTGCGTCCCCCCAGAGGAGCTGACGCCCACCCCGTTCTCGTGCGGGAGCGAGGACGGCGCCTTCGGTGACACGGTCAACTGTACCATTTTCTACGTGTGTTCCGGCGGAAGCCAGGTCGGGGCCCCCCTGTCGTGCCCCGACGGAACGATCTTCGATAGTGCACTTGGATTCTGCAATGCGGGTACCTGCGATATTGAAGTCAGCGTCTGCGCCACCAGTGTCTCTTTGGCGTCAACGAGTCCTGTGTCATCGACCACACCTA
>NC_051400.1:37226913-37227376 GCF_015228065.2 Penaeus monodon
TACGACGACGGTATCAACGACAACCGAGTATGTGACTCCAACATGCACTGGCGATGGTGATAGTTTCCCTTACCCAGGCGACTGCACACAGTAAGTGGTCTGGCAAATTCATTGATTATCTAAACATCTAATATTAACTAGTCTCACTTCAATGATGAGCTATCTCGTTCGTTTTATAGTACGGGCCCTCTGTTATCTGGTAATACTCGTTTTTTTTTCTACAGGTTTTACTCTTGCGTGAAGGGCGAGCTGATACTGTATACCTGTACCGGATCGCTGGTTTACAGCCCTACTCTTGGGTACTGCACACTGCTGGAAAATGTACCCGAGTGCAACTGAGTTCCTTCCTTTGATATCTGTCCACTCCACGACCCAAATCCTCGAACGACTTTCCATAAGATTGTTTTATTATGTATCTTGAATAAAGCATGTTACAAAATTCCAACAAAGGTGGTTCATTCTA
>NC_051400.1:37227403-37227664 GCF_015228065.2 Penaeus monodon
TGTAACCAATTAATCAATCTATCCTCGTTCACCCAAAATAAGTGAAGTAACTGTTTTACTGGCATAGAGAGGTTATCTCAACAAAATAACCTGATCTAAAGCGTAAGAAAAACTTGACCGAGAGAGAAACAAGTGTGTAACTATCATTACAGAAAGACACAAGAAGACATACGTCACTTCGTTTACCAAAAATATTCGGTAAAAAAACTACTACGTCAATAGTTTTCCCACTGACTTTTCTTCATATCTGAAAATTGAAAA
>NC_051400.1:37227715-37228625 GCF_015228065.2 Penaeus monodon
TGTTCACCAATAACTTCTAATTGGCAAATGAGGTTTACATGCTAATAATGTTTATGTTATTCTTAATAACTTTTTTATTTTTTAGAAATATAAGCGTCCATTTCGAAAACAGTACTGTGGATAGAACATATAAATTATTTTTAAGGAAACCTAAACAGTTCACTACTGAACTTTTGATTGTCTATAAAATGACAAAAAAAAGAAAAAAAACTGGAATAAGCAGTAAAGGCATCATCACCTGAATAACACTGAAAATTTAAAAGAATAGAATAGTTCCTTCTTTTTTTTTCTTCATTTTTCGTTTAATTCGCATAGTTATAACCTTTACATATTATTGCAAGGCTTTTGGTATATTTACCCCTGTAAAAGTAGTGACTAACTGCTACCCTCCCGTGTTCCTCTCCAACACGTGTTTCCGGTGCGATCTCAATGGATTTGCACTTAGCAATACTTTAGGTATTGCTCTAATGATCGATGGTCAATAAATGATAAGTTGTACTTGGAGCTTCACCGTGCATGTTATGGATCCCCCCCCCACACACACACGATGAATAAGATTGAAATTGACCATACTTATAGCGTGAATTTCGTCATATAACTTTCCGGGAGCTTTAACAACACTATATCATACCTATTCCGTAAAAGAACGTGGAAATTTGCAAGTTATAAGGAAATGTTCGACCTCCTGGTACTTAAAGGGTCAAAAGAAAAGGATACTTGACAAGTTATTTATTATTTTCATGCTATAAGTGTTTGCAACTAAATATTGCTATTGAACATATTTCTCTACGCACAATTAAGAAAAGAATATATGAAATTATAGTTCTATGAATTGCTTTATATATACATAAATCCGGTTGGATGGATATATATTCTTATACTGATACATTCAGATTTACCTATAAGCCAT
>NC_051400.1:37228965-37229780 GCF_015228065.2 Penaeus monodon
TCCAGAATCCAATTATCGACAAGCCTGACCTAACTGAACCTCAAAAACAGTAAGAAGTCAAAGGATGGACTCGCAAAAGATCAATAACAGAAATAAGTAAGTCTGATTAAGCGTTTCGGTCACATGTGGAAAGGAGACATCTGGCTAAAGATGAGAATAATCATTACTGGAATTCCTCTTGGTCACAGAACCTGCGACTCCCGGTAGTTACTAAATCCAACAGCTTGGTGAGGTAAATGCATGGGAATCCTGTTGAGCCTAAAACTGATCCCCAGTAAAGTTGCGAAGAGCAAATGTGCAACATTTGACACTAGTGGTGAAGGTCGACTACTCAGGGTGGTCATTCATTTGCCACAAGCCAGGGATTTCGAATACTATTATATGTTAATGGCAGCCAGGACCCCAGTTACCTAGATTAAGAAAGGCGACAAAATTTTCTTTGCCAGGAAGAGGATGGGCAGATGTCTTCGTTGTAGACAAGAACTATCTCCTCGCAGCCACCTTTAAACTAGCCTCCAGTTGGACATCACAGGTAAAGGCCAACAGTCTTTGTTAATAAACAGAACAGTTACGGGTAAATGCTCAATTAAATTGGAATCCCCCCATCCTTTCCTCTAAAAAATGTTTCACAATGTTTTAGGGTATTAAAGCAAGATACTTTCTTCCATATTCAATCTTGTCGCGAATTTAACCAACAAGTCAGTAAACAAAGTGTCCTTAGTTTATGCACACGATAAATGATATCACTCTTGAGGATATCAGGTCATTCAGTTTATTCCTTCAATATAATCTAACGGCTCTTAACTTTTAGAATC
>NC_051400.1:37229825-37230149 GCF_015228065.2 Penaeus monodon
CTTTCAGTACACTACATACTATATAAATTTCAATAAAACCGAGATAAAACTCGTAATTCGAACGAACAAGAATTGGATGTGAAAGAGTGTTCGGTTTGAGAGAGAAGGAGAAAGGGCAGGGTGAAAATACATCTAAGTCTAAATTCACCGTGTAATATACAAATTTATTTTTGATTCTAGTAAATCCGAAATAAAGGCATCTGCACCACAATTATATTCTGACAAACGGGCATGATATCCACCCAACTTTTCACCTCGTACTAAATCTTGTTCATCCTTGTTATATACCTAAATTAACTTAGGAATGCAAATACACAGTCCTAA
>NC_051400.1:37230374-37230629 GCF_015228065.2 Penaeus monodon
CATGCAAGCTCTTGCACTAACACATCTTTTATAAACATTTCTATGAAATCTACAATTCTTTACAAAAGCTGTGGCCACAATATTGCGTACAAACACCATAGCTCCCATTATCACAATGCACATGGGATTATTTTTCTATAACTTATACATTCCTATTCATTACAGGCTTAATGTTTCTAATGACTAGCACAGCACTTTTTCATGAGGAACAGTTAACGCCCTTCCTCTACTTTATGATAGGAGGAAAAACAGTTT
>NC_051400.1:37230758-37231372 GCF_015228065.2 Penaeus monodon
CGTCATCCGAAACAGCACCAGAGCGAACTATATGTATTCTCGTGTTTCAGTTTCTCGTTGCAGTCGTCAATTTTTGTCTCCAGAGAAGTGAGTCTCTCCTTCAGGTTTCTAATTTCACTCCGGATTGTCTCATCTCTTCTCTGGAGGACGAGTTTGAGGTCGTTGATTTCGTTGCGGAGCGTCTTGGTGATGAGGCCGACCACGAGCTGCGAGTCGGGGCTGAGGGTGCTTATGTCGAGGTCGGCTTTCAGGTTGTCGATCCGGTCTACTTGCGCCTCGATCCTGGCGGCGGCGCTGATGGCGGAGGGGCTGCTGCATTCATCCCTGCTCAGGAATCCCACTGGCGGCATTTTCACCTCGTGTTCCCCGACGACGACGACCCCCCTGGGCGCCTCAGGGGACCTCCAGGGGGCGGCGGCCATCACGGCCTGCGGGGAGCCGCCGAGGGGCATGGTGGGCTGTGGGTCGCCGGGGTTCCTCGGGGCTCTCGAGGGTTCCGCTTCGCAACAGCTCCTTCGCTCTGGGCGAATGGTGGCTGCAACTGGGCCGGCGGACCTGCGGAGGAGCCTTGGTTAGGGCGTCTCTCTGAGGAAGACTTTCCGCTCGCAAGCACG
>NC_051400.1:37231471-37231537 GCF_015228065.2 Penaeus monodon
TGTATATCTAGCTATATATCCAACACTCTAACAAGCTACCAATCTATCAGTCTATCAGTCAATCAG
>NC_051400.1:37235094-37235160 GCF_015228065.2 Penaeus monodon
AAAAAAAATAAAATATAAAAACACCCAAAAAAATTAATATTTTCAATTTATATATAACTATCCCTT
>NC_051400.1:37236318-37237845 GCF_015228065.2 Penaeus monodon
AAAAAGATTTAAATAAATAATATCTAAGGAAAAAATTTATATTATATAGCTCTTATAAAATAAAATTAATATATTTTAAAATATAAATATATATTTAAAAAATATTTTAAGAACCAAAAACACCAAAACCAAGCACCAAAAAAATTCTTTTAAAATAATTGATATAATATAAAATTTTAAATAATAATTTTAAATTTTATAATAATTATGTGTTGTGTGTGTGTGAAGTATTTATATGTACAGCACCCAAGAGTGTGTAGAACGGTGAAAGGACCAGTCACAGAAGACGGAACAAATTGTGATATCTCAAACCAGACTGGGCTCTTCGGATTAACGAACTGGATACTGAAAGTACTTTTGGACAAGCATATACAGCATGCAGAATGTCCAGGAGCAGGAAATGAATCCGGTTGCAGGAGGCGAGCCAGGGTCAAAGAATTCCAGGAAAGTCAGGTCATCCATATTTATTTTTTAATTGAATGTAGCTTTCGCAGATGAATGTGCATAATAAATGATAACAACCAATTTCAAGATATAACGAAAAAGAAGTGATACCAATTCCTGATCGATAAATACGCTGTCACAAATATCAAATAATGTCTACGAAATAATGAAAAGTCACGCACACACGTTACTACGTGCTACTAATACCACAGGTGTGAGTGCGGCCCGTGTGTGGTGAAACACATGTGCGAACAAAATTTCTTCTTTTTTTTCGTCTATGTCACATTTAACGCGTTTCTCTGAGGTGGCTCAGATAAGATAATGACTGGAAAATAAAATTAATCGAAAGCATTGGTACTGTGTGTAGGAAATATGCGCACACTGCTTTTGCAATAGTTATTCATGGTTATCAAGATCACATTTGTATTACTGAAAAAAAAAACTCCGGCGGTGTGTTTACGTCACGAATGTTCCGTGGAGTGTGCATGACTCAGTCTTGATGTCCCAAGTTTTCGGCATAACGTTAGCTTCTTTCCCTACCACACAGCAGATCTAGATACTGCATATACTCCACTCAGAACTTGCGGATATACATTTCACTACCGCCTGGTACACTCGAATTGCAATGAATATTCAGTAAATCTAATAAGAGATACCATTAACCAAAAAACATGTATTCCAGACATCCCTTGTAGGGAAGAGCGTGCGGCACAACCCTCTTTTCGGCTATTTCCATCCGGCGTAGTTTCGCAAATAAGCATCTTCACCCTCTCACTTACGGCTGGATATTAGTTGCAGATTTACCACAAGGCAAATTCTCGAAAACGTTCCGAAAATCTTCAAACTCCGCCATACTAGCTAGCGGAGCCGTTGCCACACGTAGACTCGTTGCTTAGGTCCACGAGGTTCGTTCGATCAATAAGAGCCTGAGGAGGTGGTTTGACCGTGCGCGGCGCAGATTGAATTTGGACGGGCCCTCTGCGGTGTTATCGGGCTCATCATAGGTATAGGTTGAGAACGTAGGCTGAGCTATGTGAATGCAGTTAATGCAATTAGCATTCTATATTTCATTTTCGCCAAAAA
>NC_051400.1:37237888-37238081 GCF_015228065.2 Penaeus monodon
AACCGCTATTCACATGATAGAGGTAATTTTATCACGTATTGGGTTTAGGAAAATAATGAAAAATAAACCGAAATAGATATATTCACATATTCAGAATTCATGAACAGTATGGGGTACATGTACATATTTAAAGAATGTACATGTATGTAAACGTCCACATTTTTCAGTTCGGCAACGATAAGTAAAATACTGA
>NC_051400.1:37239790-37239946 GCF_015228065.2 Penaeus monodon
CCTTTCTTTTTTACTAACATATTGAACAACATATTGAACCAATCGGATTTCTTCAGGTTTGTTTACTTATGTATTTACACGTGTGTAATAATGCATGTTAGAAAAATGAACACAGACGACACTCAAGGCAAGTTATATGTAGAAACGTAAAAGAGA
>NC_051400.1:37240117-37240972 GCF_015228065.2 Penaeus monodon
TACGTCCTCAGTTTCCCTAACGAGCCTCCATTCTCTTGGCACCTCTCTTTCCCTTTCCTGGAGCTGAAGAATTCGGTACATAACTTCGACGAAATCCCTAGTTTTTTTTCCAGGAGGGACGTCTGTATCCCCTATACGTTTCGGGGTCGCCTCCTTTTGTGTCTACGTTTATCGCTTCGGGAGCTCGGGAAGCGACAAACGTGCGTGCTAGGGAGACGACGCGCTTTTAGGTAGGGACGAAAGTTGCATGTTAAGGAACCCGGTTGATATTGCTTGCGTTTAATGAAACAGTCGTATTATGGAAAGATTAATAGTTCCTTTTCTATATTCGTTGCCGTTGTCGTCTGATAAGGAATGTGGTTGGACTCGCCATATCGCGATTTGCTTTTCTTCTCTTGTGGTGGCTGTGTTGCATCTCTTCTGTCCGTGTGCTAGTGTGAAAAAGCGCAACACTAGATCTTAAGAACAGACGAATATTTGAGTTAGAAATGAAGGCTTAAGAAACGGCATGTCCACGTTTTGTAATTCGAAATCTTACCCCATCTCTGTCTACCGGGGACTCTCTTCGAAACTCTTATCTACACTATATTCTGTTCTTTGTAATATCATAAGAGCAATCGGCTAGATAAACGAAAACAGTGAGGAATTAAAAAAAACAAACACATTTCGTTTTACATTTTATTATGCTCAAGGGAGATAAAATGCAAAACATGACATTCTTCAGATCATATAATATTTCTTCAGGTAAATACATTATCACATGTACAAGCCACCGTACTTTTATATTCATTACACAAACCTTGTTGGTTGAAGAGACATAGAAACGACCAAACAACATAGAGACGCAACACATTT
>NC_051400.1:37241021-37241853 GCF_015228065.2 Penaeus monodon
CGACGGAAATCCCCCTCCCAGCACCACGGAAAGTGGTGGACCAATCACAAGTTAGATCCCTCAAGACTCGAGTTTTGATTGGCTAATGCCAGCGTAAACTTACATTGTCAAAAGGAAAGACAGTAAAACGGAAGATAAGAAACACAACAAGAACATTTTTCTTCACTGTTATGAATATATATATATTATGCACAAATATTTTTTTTTTATATTTTGATTATACACTGAACCAGTTCTTAAAATTATATAAATATATTGACTTAAGTCTTGATAAGTAGACTAGTCTATCATAGTAAAGTTATTGTGTAAGACTTATCATAGCAGGCAGACCAGGGATGAAACAACACACCAGATTAAAGTGTCCTGAGACTTAGCACATATGATTAACGTGTTTTTATATTCGAGATAGATTTTAAGGATGCTTGTATCTTTCATTTCAAACCCCTGCTGATATTTCTCTGAAATTCCATCCACTGTGATTTATCCAACATTTATCATCTTTTAACATCATATTTTGTGATATGGCATCTCCTGAGTGCGATAAGTGATTAAAGTTAACGGGATTACTTTCTGATAACAAAGCATGAGTATTACAATTAAAATGCACAGTGTAACAGACAGAAAGTCACCTGACTGCCATAATTTCCTTTCTTTGTTCAAGAAGGAATTCCCTTTGTGTTGTATGATTGTCGCGGAACATTCCTTGTAAATGAAAAAAGTCACAATAATGAAGGATTCCTACCTAGATGTTTATTAAAATGAATCTGATGAGATAGGCACTCACCGCCTATATTGTTATTACCAGCTAATGAAAGTGATTTTAATTGTTCTC
>NC_051400.1:37241957-37242220 GCF_015228065.2 Penaeus monodon
GAGTTATAGCTTCAGTGAGTGATCCTTGTTGAATCACGGCGGGAGAATTCCGTAGATTAAAACCCGATAGTATCTGCATATTCCAACATAACGGGTTGAATAAATGGACACTGATATCAAAGATAGGAACTAGGATGTCAATATAGTACTATGTGAAGCTGCCGCAATGCGTTTACATTTACGAAAAAAAAGAAAAAAGAAATTGCTTCCCCGGATCTTATCAACAAGTATTTATCCTATGACTAAATAATGTGGAAATGGTT
>NC_051400.1:37243771-37244284 GCF_015228065.2 Penaeus monodon
CAGTCAATTAGGAAATATCACCCTATTAACACCCTGAGTTTCAAGACTTTGAGCTTCACTTACTTGCTTGTAAACGACAGCTAGTCCTAATAACTTTTTTGCCTAATGAACAATATCATCCTTGTTTTGAATAACCACGAGGTGGAAATATAACTCTGATAACTACCTGTAATAGATAAAATAACTATGAGAAAGACGGGGAAAACTGCTGTATCATTAAGTCTAAATATTAAGTTACAAACAGGTACAGAGTTTCAATTAAAGCATAAAGGTTTGTAAGTAATACGCAATGTCTGTAAAAGTAGACTGTGTACGATTATGGACTAACATCATTAAAAAAAAGAAGAATAAAATGAAGAGAGTAACAGTTTGATTTGTGAATTACACCTTTATATAGAACCGTTAATCGGTTCATTTATTCACTTTAAATTTATTTACAAATGTACAAAATAACTGAGGATTTGAGAGCTGTTCAAATGGATTGATTCACTAACATGAACTAGGAACCTTTAT
>NC_051400.1:37246525-37246691 GCF_015228065.2 Penaeus monodon
GCTGATTGGCTTCTTCACGCTAAGCACATACCAATACCAGATTGGTAGCGTGTAGTAGTAAATGATGAACTTAATACGAACTGAAATTGAAGTGAGGTAATCTATCCATTAACTCAGGAAGAGAAACATTCAACGGTTTGCTTATATGTCACAGAAATTCTATCTC
>NC_051400.1:37247997-37248498 GCF_015228065.2 Penaeus monodon
TTACATGAAAAAAGTAACTAACTATGCTTTATGCCTTCTTTCTGTAATAATCTCGTTCAGTACACACACTATCTATTTTTGACTTCTATCTCTCCTTTATTGTATCATACAAATCAAAACTCGATTCTAACACGGAAATTAGTCTTAAAGAGGCACAAGATGTCTTCACAGTTTTTTTTTTTACGGCATTCCATAGTCACAGTGCATGTCTCACGCTATGAACACACGCAACACAGAAGACGGCAGATGGGTTCACATTAATAAAACTGATTTTGGCGAAACGACGTACGAAGTGTTGCTGTTATTAGTTTTTTTATTATTCATATGTTTTGGCTACATACTTTAAATTAATTTGTTATATAAAGATAAGTAATTGTGCATGACAGGCATAAAACATAAATTGTAATGATCATGCACATGACGGTGACAAATTATATGCCATATATATGCAGTTCAGAAACAATGCCACGTTAATCTTTCATTCTCTATTCCTACGTGATA
>NC_051400.1:37248939-37250623 GCF_015228065.2 Penaeus monodon
CACTCTCTCTCCCCCCCCTTCCTGTCCCCTTGCTACTACCTCTCTTTTGCTCCTTCTTGTCTGCTTCTCCTCCCTCTTTTGTCGCATCCCTCTCTTTTACCCTCCATTCGCTTATATATCTTAATTTTTTTTCTTCCATACTCCCTTTTCTACTTACTTCCATGCATATAGTTCCGTTGAAATTTAAAGCATTTAAGCAAACAATAAATAAGAAAAAAAGTGAAATATCGGTGTAAAATTTTTGAACAATAGACAGCGTTACTTACATTTATGTTCACCCATTTTGATAAAAAACTATTTATATATATATATCATTTTTACACATTCAACATTTTTTCTCTCTTTTGAACATCTACACATATCGGCACTAACTTATACCACATTGCAACATCTATGGATATGCGTGTTGTATTTCAACATTTCTGTCTCTCATTCTACCGTCATACATCTATCACGTTGCAAAATAGATACAGATACGTATTTTCCTCCTGAATGATATCATGAGAGGTGGAGTAATGCAGTAACACGTTTTATGCAGATGTGTAGCGACCTCCACTGACAACGCTCCCCACCCACGCTCTCTGTACGGGAGAGCCAAAGAGGACGAACGAAGGCGGTAACAAGTCTTCTGTTCAAATGAATCTTTTAGTGGGATGTGTTGATCTGGCGGTTTATTTTCTTACGTTGTTTAGTGGGTCGTGGTTCAGGTCTGTTCTAAGAAGTCGTTTTGTGGGTCGTGTCTTATAGTTCCTTTCTAACAATTATTTTCCTCGATCGCCTTGGTCTCTAATGGTTTCTTTCTGCTCCGACTGGTAAGTCCTTTAATGGGTCGTGTGGTTTAGTTCTGTTCAAGCAGTTCATTAGGTGGTCGTGTTGGTATAGTTGCTTAGTTCCATTCTGATAACGTTTAGTGGACCATACTAATCTTGTGGCCAGTTCCGTCTAAACAGTTCTCTCATAGGTCGTTTGGGTCGATTATTCCTGCTGTAAGTGCTGCAGCGGGTTGTGCTGGTCTTGTGGTTTAATTCTATTCTAGCAATTCTTTCAATGGCCCGCGTTGATATTACGTTTTGTTTCCGATCTGACAAATCGCTGAGTGGGTCGTTCTGGCCTCGTAAGTTAGTCCGTCCTCTCCGGCTGCTACCTAAAGCGAGTGGGATGGAAGCTGCTACACAGAGCATAAGAGATATGAAGCGTATCAAGTTGCTCTTGTAATGATCAAACTCTGTAAGCTGCATGTATCACAATAATCATACCTAATCTGTGACCAACGCCACGCATCATTGTACGTTTCATTTGTTTTTTTTTCTTTTTGTCTCTTTCTTTTTTTCTCCTCCTTCTTTTCTTCCTTTTCTCATCATTACCCTTTGTTCCTCTTTTCATTCTTGTGCGATATATATAGACAAAATGCGTGCTCCGGAGTCACTGCAGAAGAGCTGGATAAAGTACAAAAGACCGCAAGGGTCATATTGATATTTTGGGATATGCAAAATCATTCTATTGTTTTACCCATTGTCGGGGTAAGCCGTGCTACGGGAAGGCAATGAAATGCAGTGAAGATAAACCACTGTTAAGGAAATCTTAGTGGCATCGTTTGTGCTCTTGGTATACGGGCATTTTTCATATACCTTATATTTGGGGTCTCTTCGCGCGCCCTGCTTAATATTTTCCCGTTTGGTGATTG
>NC_051400.1:37251038-37251131 GCF_015228065.2 Penaeus monodon
CCCGCTTATCGCCGCAGAGGATGCCACATGCCGATGGGCTTCCTGAGCGCCGACATCATTGTTCCAGTGAGGAGAGCTTGCCCTCGCCTGCGT
>NC_051400.1:37251231-37251351 GCF_015228065.2 Penaeus monodon
CCTTTTAAAGATACTCAGGTTCTCGGTTTCTCTGACATCGCTGACCATTTTAGTGGTGGATTCGTTAATTGTGCTTCATGAATGGTTGTGTTGTTTATTTATGTGCACATATACTGACGT
>NC_051400.1:37251553-37251940 GCF_015228065.2 Penaeus monodon
CTATTCTCACCAGCTATGCGGAGTCTCCGGCACTTTTTCCTCCTGCTACGAGAAGGACGCTCCCGAAGCCGCGTCCTGCGCGTGTCAAGTCAACGAAGGCTTCCTGGCCGACCCCTACGACCCACGGAAATTCGTGATGTGCTTGCCCGACGGGAGCCAAGTCTCCTCCTTCTGCCCGGTCGAAGGCGAGGTGTTTGACGTCGTCGGGAATTCGTGCGGCTTGCCGACGACCACCACGACCCCTGAGCCCATCGTGTGTGCCGAAGTGAGCCCCCTTTGCCTCGGCTGTTCCTCTGCTTGAGAGCGTAATGCCGGCTTCAGATGATTCTCCTCTTCGTTTTTTTCATTAGCGTACTTATTATAATTTCGCGTGCTCTTTCTCATCCC
>NC_051400.1:37252124-37252995 GCF_015228065.2 Penaeus monodon
CATAACATAACCCCACAGATCGGATACTTCAAGCTAACGTGCACCTCCTACTACGCGTGCCCGGTGCTTGCCGAGCCGGCGCGAGTGTTCGATTGCAGCGCAGGCGAGCTCTACGACGAAGGCGCTGCAAAATGCGTGCCGGCGGAGGACCTTCGACCTCGTCCCTTTGTATGCGGCTGTGACGACGGAGCATTTCCGGACACGATCGACTGCAGCCGTTTCCACATCTGCGCCGCAGGGAGCGCGGTGGGAGAGCCCTTGTCATGTCCAGAGGGCCACTCGTTCGACAGCGAACGCGGTTTCTGTGTGCAGGGAGAGTGCTTGGTGAACGAGTGTCTGGAGGCTGTTCGGATTTAGCGCTTCCCCGAGGCATCCCGCTGACACGTATCGAAAGTCTGTTTGTTTTCGTTTTGTTACCACGGAGGAAGGAACGAAATAGAAGAAAAGGGAAACACCAACGGATGCAGAAAGTTGATTGGGTTTTTGTCTAAAAAAAAAAAAAAAATTAATTGTTCATACTAAATGAAGAGAAAATTGGAATACTGACCAAATAAAGAGAATTTACCGACACTGAATTGAAAGATGTTTTCTCCTTCTCTACATCACACGACATTTTTGACCGTCAAAATCGAATCCTATTTGTTTATTAATATCTATATCTCTCATTTGATAGTCATCTTGTGCAACCACAGCATTAAATTAATTTTATATTTATTGTTGATTTTAATAGTACTTCAGGTAACTGCATCATTTATATCCAAATGTACAACAGCATTCCTCTTTATTTTGGTCGTTAACGATGCTATTATCTTAATTAAAAATGCAATCTCCTCTTTAAAAATCTTTTTTACATTGCATTCTCGGGGATATG
>NC_051400.1:37253604-37253768 GCF_015228065.2 Penaeus monodon
AATCTAGAACTAGTATCATGGCTTTCCTGAAGAGCGCCATCCTTCCATCATCAGTGTTGGACTACCATTGACAGGACATTATTTTTACAACTTGAGTGGAATTGGACCATAGTCTCCGGATATTTTGTATCAGATCCTGGTGTGGCTGTTCCCTTACTTACACA
>NC_051400.1:37257088-37257205 GCF_015228065.2 Penaeus monodon
CCTTTGAATTGTTTTCTGTTTAAACTCGATATTTCTTCTGTATCCCCAAAAAAACACTATTTGCTATAATCGATTATTCGTTTACAAGCTTTTGTTTTAAAAGTAGGCAATACAAAT
>NC_051400.1:37257392-37257901 GCF_015228065.2 Penaeus monodon
TTTTTTAATTTCTTATTATCAGATTATCATTGTTATTAGCACCCTTTTATTTACTCATTGTTTTATCATTTCACATAATCACCTTTTTATCAAGTGTTTCATTATTTCTATCTTTCGCAGGCATTAATGATCATTATTCTGTTCCAGGTTCTCTATCAATAAGATATCAGATTAGCAAACATGATTCGGAATATTGCGCTCATCCTCGTGATTCAGGTATTATATTATTTTAAAGTATTGATTTAGTGAATTAGCTATTGTAAGAGCGATTGCCAGCCTCTGTGCATGGCAGTCCTGCTACCACCTGCTACTTTGTTGGTACTGTGGTAAACTGCCTTGTTAATACTTTGGTATATTATTCGGCTGATGCTGTTGCAAAAGGCTAAGCTGCGGAAGAACAACACGATTATATTTTTGTAAGACTCTTTACTGAGATTGTGGTAAGATCCCTTTTTATAACTAATGAGAATTGAAGGCATCATGAATTTCTTCAAAGACATGTCATTTGT
>NC_051400.1:37258138-37258821 GCF_015228065.2 Penaeus monodon
CTTCCTCATTTTCCTAAATATTTGTTATTATCACAGTAAATTTTTTTTCTCAAATCATTATTACGAAAACATCTCATGTTTTCTCCCGGGCTCAATGCGGGGCCCCCAAATCCCACCCCCGTGCTGCTTGTTTTGTCCAGCTGCACCTCGCGGGCCATCGCAACACGGGTGCAACGGGGAACAAAAATACTTCCCAAAACCGGCCAGGTGGTTGATGCTGTAGTAATCGGAGGGTAAGGTGGTATGATTATAGGGGAAAGGGGAATGAAAATGGGAAGAACCCCTCATGGGATATTGTGATGATGGAATTCTAATTTAAACGAGGACAAAATGATATAACTGCATCCACCCAAAACATACCCAACAAACACCTCACGCCCGGCCCCCAACCTAGCATTCAATATATCCCCCAAAACGCTTGTGGCGTTCCGGCCCCTTTTCCCTCCGCTCTCGACACACCCCCGAGACCTCAGCGGTAAGTGCGGACCAGCGGGGCTACCTGGGATCCTTACCCCCTCCCGTATTCCTTTCCTACCGGGGGGAAAACAGGCGGTAACTTGCGCTGGCCCGGTCCTTCGACCCTAAAGGAAAACCCTGCCAGTTTTGCCTAAAAAAACCACCCCGCCGCCATTTCACATGTGGGTTCCCTTTTCCCTTGCAAATCCACACCCCCAACACACCCC
>NC_051400.1:37258866-37259262 GCF_015228065.2 Penaeus monodon
CCCCAAAAAAAATAAAATTTATCTATATAAAAATAATATAAAAAATAATAAAATTTAAATAATATTAATAATATATAAGATATATATAAAATATATCCAAAAAATATATAAAATAATTAAAAAATTTTAAAATTAATATTATTTTAAAAAAAAAATTTATTATTTTTATATATTATTTAATTATATATTAATATTTTAATATAATTTTTAAAAACATATTTTTTTTTTCTTTCTATAAAAATTTTTTCTATTTATATTTTTTTTATTCTTTTATTTATATATATTGGATTTCTTTGTATTGGTGTTTTTTAATATAAAATTTTTAAAGAATTTAAATTTATTATATTTTTATTTTATATCTATTTATATTTTTAATTAACCACACCCAAGCCCCAT
>NC_051400.1:37259752-37259824 GCF_015228065.2 Penaeus monodon
GGGAGAGTGTTGTGTTCTATTAAAGTTTGACAGTTTAAATTTGATAGGGGAAAAGGAGGGGGGAATAAAGTG
>NC_051400.1:37259914-37260606 GCF_015228065.2 Penaeus monodon
GTGGGGGGGGCGGAGTGTGGGTCAATTTTCCTCTTCCGCGCAGGTCGGGTTCTTCCCCGTGTCCTGCACCTCGTACTACCCTGCCAAGCACTCGGGGGGAAGGGACGGTGTAAGACGTCCCCCCCCGGGCCCGTACTTCCACGAAGTTTAAGGTGTGTGCGTCCCCCGAGGAGCTGACGCCCCCCCGTTCTCGTCGGGGGCGGGGCGGGCCCTTTGTGACACGGTCACCCGTACCATTTTTACTGTGTTCCGGGGGGAAGCCAGGGCGGGGCCCCCCCGTCGTGCCCCCCACGGAACATCTTCGAAGTGCATTGGATTCTGCAATGGGGGGTACCTGCGATATTGAAATCAGCGTCTGCGCCACCGTGTCTCTTTGGCTCAACGATCCTGTTCATCGACCACACCTACGTCGACTTAATTCAACTTTTCTCGCAAGCTCATCTTCAGCATCAAAATCATCAACTTCCCTTTAACATCAGCATCATCATCGACAACTCATCTTTAGCACAACTCTCAATTCCCCTTCATCTCACATCTCATCATCTAATCTTCCTCACATCATCTCATCCCATTTCCTCTTCACATCAAAAATCGTCTCCCTCAACTCAGTATCATCGACATTACTTCAACTCCCTCATCAGTATTCTACTTTAAGCTCAAACCCCAAAAACCCACTTCAGTCAACCCACATT
>NC_051400.1:37260754-37261193 GCF_015228065.2 Penaeus monodon
CGAGTATGTGACTCCAACATGCACTGGCGATGGTGGTAGTTTCCCTTACCCAGGCGACTGCACACAGTAAGTGGTCTGGCAAATTCATTGATTATCTAAACATCTAATATTAACTAGTCTCACTTCAATGATGAGCTATCTCGTTCGTTTTATAGTACGGGCCCTCTGTTATCTGCTAATACTCGTTTTTTTTTCTACAGGTTTTACTCTTGCGTGAAGGGCGAGCTGATACTGTATACCTGTACCGGATCGCTGGTTTACAGCCCTACTCTTGGGTACTGCACACTGCTGGAAAATGTACCCGAGTGCAACTGAGTTCCTTCCTTTGATATCTGTCCACTCCACGACCCAAATCCTCGAACGACTTTCCATAAGATTGTTTTATTATGTATCTTGAATAAAGCATGTTACAAAATTCCAACAAAGGTGGTTCATTCTA
>NC_051400.1:37261220-37261479 GCF_015228065.2 Penaeus monodon
TGTAACCAATTAATCAATCTATCCTCGTTCACCCAAAATAAGTGAAGTAACTGTTTTACTGGCATGGAGAGGTTATCTCAACAAAATAACCTGATCTAAAGCGTAAGAAAAACTTGACCGAGAGAGAAACAAGTGTGTAAATATCATTACAGAAAGACACAAGAAGACATACGTCACTTCGTTTACCAAAAATATTCGGTAAAAAAACTACTACGTCAATAGTTTCCCACTGACTTTCTTCATATCTGAAAATTGAAAA
>NC_051400.1:37261530-37262451 GCF_015228065.2 Penaeus monodon
TGTTCACCAATAACTTCTAATTGGCAATGAGGTTTTACATGCTAATAATGTTTTGTTATTCTTAATAACTTTTTTATTTTTTAGAAATTATAACTCCATTTCGGAAAAAACAGTAACTGTGGATAGAAAATATAAATTATTTTTAGGAAACCTAAAACGTTCACTACTGAACTTTTGATTGTCTATAAAATGACAAAAAAAAGAAAAAAAACTGGAATAACAGTAAAAGCATCATCAACCTGAATCAACACTGAATTTAAAAGAATAGAATAGTGTTTTCCTTCTTTTTTTTTCTTCATTTTTCGTTTAATTCGCATAGTTATAACCTTTACATATTATTGCAAGGCTTTTGGTAGAGTTACCCCTGTAAAAGTAGTGACTAACTGGCTACCCTCCCCTGTTCCTCTCCAACACGTGTTTTTCCGTGGCGATCTCAATGGATTTTGCACTTAGGCATACTTTAGGTATTGCTCTAATGTCCCGATGGTCAATAAATGATAAGTGTACTTGGATCTTCAACCCGTGCATGTTATGATCCCCCCCCCACACCACACGTGCAATAATATTGAAATTGACCATACTTATAGCTCGTGAATTTCGTCATATAACTTTCAGGAGCTTTAACAACACTATATCATACCTATTCCGTAAAAGAACGTGGAAATTTTCAATTTATAAGGAAATGTTTCGACCTCCTGGTACTTAAGGGTCCAAAAGAAAGGATACTTGACAAGTTATTTATTATTTTTCATGCTATAAAGTGTTTGCAACTAAATATTGCTAGTGAACATATTTCTCTACGCCAATTAGAAAAGAATATATGAAATTTATAGTTCTAATGAATTGCTTTTTATATACAATAACTTCCGGTTGGATGGATATTATTCTTAATACTGATCCATCATTTACCTATAAGCATCA
>NC_051400.1:37263236-37263468 GCF_015228065.2 Penaeus monodon
CCACGTCCTTTTAGGGATAAAATGCACCGATATATTTAACTCGGGGGGGAATATCAGAGCAGCACGTCGCCTCCGGGCATCCATTATGTAAAGTGGGCGGCGAGAACCTGTACCAGAGGCATAGGTGTCGAAACTTCAGGCGGAAAAGCGTTTCCTCCATTTTTTAGGAGGGCCGAGAATTCACTTACTCGCGAGAGCCGCGTTCTACGGAAAGGGTATGGTAGTGGGTATG
>NC_051400.1:37264623-37264803 GCF_015228065.2 Penaeus monodon
AATCAAATCATGATATCTCCCCTGAGACATTACCCTTTCCCCTATTTAATCCTCAAATTCTTTTCCTAATGCCCTTGAAGCTTTTCTCGAGCTGCATTTGTAAGGTTCGCCCACCTTCACTTGTGGGCGAGGGGGCATATTAGGCCCCTTCGGTTATATGTAAGTATATATTTTTAAATA
>NC_051400.1:37265212-37265733 GCF_015228065.2 Penaeus monodon
TCTGATCATAATTAAACCTCCAACGGGTCTCGATCATATTCCACTGAAGAGAAATAGTTTGCTTCACAAATTTTTCCCATTAAGTTCTACTCACCATACCCCAGTGTAGAGATATGATAAGATATTCCTCACATTCATCACATTCCCTTTCCCGGAACAGCCGACTGGCCTCACCATACGCGGCTTAGTGGTATTGTGCCCCCCCCCCCCTCTCTCCCGAAACTCACCCGCCCCTCACCATAGTCCAGGCACAAAATCCCACTTCAATACCCTCACTTGACCTCGAATTCCTTACATATCTCCCGCATCGAACCTTTCCGCAATACGTATTCCGACCTTACCTTCCCTTCATTTCACCATCTAATTCACCATCCACGCTCACTATAACCCCCCGCCATGATCGCTAAGCGCCGGTCCAATACTGACTTCGGCGAGCTTCACATCAAAGTCATTACGGACATTCTTTCGGAAACTTTAGAAAAATAATAGATGGGCCTTCCTTCCTTCCTTCCTTCTAGCCG
>NC_051400.1:37265856-37266563 GCF_015228065.2 Penaeus monodon
CTTCCACCTCCTTCCCCCTCCCTTTCCTTTCCCCTGCACCTAACCTCCCTCCCTTTATCTGGTATGCGCCTCCCCTTCCTCCTATCCCTTTCCTTCCTCTGCGCCCCCCCTCAATATCCCTCTTTTTTCATCCTCTCCTATCCCATTCCTCTTCTTTTCCCCTTCCTTTCCCTTCTTTACATCCGTCCCTCTCCCTTTCCCTCCTCTGCGCCACCTTTTTCAAAACCCCTCCCTCCCTCTTCCATTCATCCCTTTTACATCCCTCTCTCCTTTCTTTCCCCCCACTTTACATCTTTTCCTCCCTCCCTTTCCTTTTCCTTCCCCTACGCTTCTCCTCGCCTCATTCTTTTCCCTTTTCCTATCTCTACTCTTCTTCCCCCCTTTTCTTCCTTTGTTTAAGCTCCATCTCCCTCTCATCCCTTCCCCCTTCTAGATCCTTCCCCTTTGGTCCCCCTACTCACTCTTTTCTCCCTTTTTCTCCCCCTCCCCTTTAACCTTTCCTCCCCTTTTAGCCCCCTATTCCACATTTAACCCCCCTTTCCCGTACCAAAAGGGCCCTCCCACTGCCTCTCCCTCCCACCCTTTCCCCCCCTCAGTAAATAGCTCATGGCCCGACTCTTTATACTCGGACCCTTCCTAAAACTAGTCACATTCGGATCCAGAAACTATTCCATTTATATTTTGTAAAATTCTTGATTCTAGGATTT
>NC_051400.1:37266808-37267000 GCF_015228065.2 Penaeus monodon
CAGCATTGTACAAGCGTAAATTTTCCAATTGTAATATGACATCTTTAAAAAATGGCCCATAGGTTTTTAATATCAAACAACGAAAGCCAAGAAATTTGGAAAAGCTTGCGACCCTGTGACCCTTGGAAAACCCCCTGGGGGTGCGAACAAGGGGGGAACCTCTGAAAAGGTGATTGGCGAAGGTTTGGGGGA
>NC_051400.1:37268665-37268791 GCF_015228065.2 Penaeus monodon
AGAAGGGAAATTGTGACCGTTATAAGGGAGGGATTGATGATTAATTCGTTCAAGGAAATAACGGAAAAATATTGGGGGGTGAGTGTCTCGATCCCGTCTCACGTTTGTTTTTTTGTTTTTATTACG
>NC_051400.1:37268953-37269110 GCF_015228065.2 Penaeus monodon
ATGATGTTTCTATGACCGTTTTACCTTCGCCTCACATTCAATAGATTTAAGCCACCCACAAGCCTTAAGGCCGTTAAGTCATGCTACTCCCATTAAATTTAGGTAAATCAAAATATATATGGAAAATTGGTCCGTCCTTTGGTGAACCGCGTCAAAG
>NC_051400.1:37271055-37271698 GCF_015228065.2 Penaeus monodon
TGGAATAGAAAATATGAATCTATAGTTCCAGGTTCAAGTGTCAAAAAGAGAGAAAGAAATATGAATTTATCGGACGACATTTCACGCAAAGGATTTTTCGAGTGCCGTGGCCCAGCTACACCTTTTCTAGTGGCGAAAATATGGGGAAAATATTTTGCATCGCGTTTCCCCTAAAGTGGTTTCGTTGATACTTATCGGCGATCGAAACGCTCAGACGTATGAGCCGATTCGTTTTATTCGCGACAGTCATTTGTTGACTGACAACTGCCATCTATCGGCCACCTAAATCCCTTCTCCAGTTCTTTGCTTTATCCCGCCTTGGATTTCTTTGTTTTCGATATCTTATTGGAAAAAAAGTGTTTTTTTTTCTTTTCTTTTTCCGGGAAAATTAAGTGTCAAAATAAAATTTTTTTTTAATGGAGTATGAAACCGTCTTTGCCTTTGATACGGATGTATTTGAAGACTTACTTGTCTCTACTTTAGATAAACTTTATCATAATTTGATCGTTTCATAGCTAGAGAAATAATATCTTTTTCGAATTCCCTTTCTCCATCACTCCACAGAAAAAAGACATCGCGAGGACCTCACCGGCTGTGACGTCAGAGAAAAGGAAAAATGTGCAACGGAAGAAAAAGGGGGAGG
>NC_051400.1:37271729-37272371 GCF_015228065.2 Penaeus monodon
GGGATGCCCAAAAGACCCACCCGGTCACAACCGCCCTTTTAAAAAGGGCTTAAACTAAAGGGTTTTTTCCACCTGACTTAAATATCCTCCGCGGGCTTGAAAAACGTTAAAAGACGCAATTTTTTGCTGCAAAATTCCCTACAAGAATAGCTTTTTGGGGAACGGCACCAATAAAAAAGGGTAAAATCTCATTAACTTAAAGACCTGCAACAATACCCGGTATTAATCATCGGTAAATCCGGGTTGCGTAGCGAACAGACGGGCGTCCTGAACAGTAAATTGAGAATAACGATATAAAACTCTACCGATCGGACTTGTTTATGTTTAGTACATGTGCAAGTTTTCGGGAAAACAAAGTTGTAGCCCCCCAAATTTAAAAAGGGAAAACATAGCCCCTTTTTAAACTTTTTGGGCCAAATTAAATTTTGGCCCAAAAAAATTCAAAAACCATTTCGTTAGCAATTTTTATAACATTGTCTTTTTAAATGCCTGAAAACAAAAACTTTTGAAAAACACTTTAGTAAAAGTAAACAAAAACAACAGCAAGAAAAAAAAGCACTATAACAAAAAAAATTTTTCGACGGGGTTACTAGGGAGCCCCCATAAAAAATTCCAGAAAAAAGAACACTAATATGACCTCCT
>NC_051400.1:37272440-37273243 GCF_015228065.2 Penaeus monodon
CGACAACAACAACTACGCAAAAAACGTCGAAATAAACCAACGCAAGTGAAACACGTTATTTATATGATTTCCCTTTGAACTGCACTAAATCAATTTCTCCTCCAGTCAGGAGAGGAACGACGGCGCTTCACATTGCCAATATCACTCCTCGGGAAAAACTATAGGGGCCCCCCGCCCTCCCACCCCCCGCCCACCTTTATTCCCCCAATTTCTCGTTCGCATCAACAACGATAGAACGTTTTTTTTGGATGTATAAATTCGTGAAAAAAAGGGGCGAAAACCTTGAATGGGTTACAAAGCGGCGCATTTTTTTTTGTACGAAGTCCTTTTCCCCTCTTTGCCTTTTTGCATTATCTGGAAAGGGGCGAAACCCCTGCCCATCATCCAAAACCTTGTTTTTTAAGGGGTTTTTATCTTTTTGATTTTAGACCACATTGTTTAGGGATTTTATTCCCGGGTGTTTTTCTGCGTCCCCGGTCTCGAAAAACCTGTAATTTTTGCATGGGTTAAAGCGTGAGGAGTTTTTACCATAATATTTTTCAAAGAGGGGGGGTGTGTAGGTATCCGGGTACTGGCTAGCCTCTATCGTCTACTGTTTACAAAGGACATGCCACTGTATATTAGGGTCCTCGAGAATCAGCTACAGGGAGAAGATGATCTTATCTGGCAAGCGTCGTTATCCATCAAAGTAGCTGCATGAGACAGTTTGCCTGATGCGAAGTTTGTTTTTTACAGGCATAAACTGCCCCAACAACGGGGAAAAGGGGTTTAAATTTAAGGGAGAATATGGGGGCAAAGAATAT
>NC_051400.1:37273465-37273716 GCF_015228065.2 Penaeus monodon
CTCTCGCCCTTTGCCAGATCTCGCAAAGGAAACTCACCCTTGTCTGCATGTTGGTCGATTTGTCAGGCAGAAGGAAAACTCTCACGTAGGGGGAGGCCCCCGACGTGGGGGGCAGGTTTCCCCCCAGGGCCCCGCGCTTCGGGCCCCAAACCCCCTCGAGGTCCCGTGTCACTGCGGGAAGACAAGAGGTTTACGTTTTTTTGTGCGGGCCCAGTGGGGGGTTTTGGGGGCCCACCAAGGGTTTGTCCCCT
>NC_051400.1:37275132-37275230 GCF_015228065.2 Penaeus monodon
TGTTTAGAGCATTCACACCACCATACATAATGAACATCTTGTATCCAATTTATATCCATTTAAATATAATCAGTTATGTTTGCATGTGAATATCTTTT
>NC_051400.1:37275354-37276363 GCF_015228065.2 Penaeus monodon
TGACTCTTGCTATTTAGGTTACCTTATCGCCAATAGCACGGTACCTTGCGACCCGAGCTACAGCGCATGCACATTGGAATGTACAACACAATATTGTACTCACGACACAACGGAGTCAAGATTTCTGTTCTCGTAGGAATAATGATACTTTCACTGCTTTTTTGACATAGGGAATACTCAATTTATTTTCGTCACAAATCCCATTCAAAGCAATAATGAATCTTTTTATCTCAGAAGGACATGACAAATAAACAGAAAAGAAATTCCTCAAGCGCACATTGTCACGTGTTTTGTTACTGCTGAAAGTCAGATATCAAGTGTGTTTCACTCACATTCAGCTGGTCCCTGAATTACTTCCGCTGCTCATCGTAAGGTATTCATATACGTCCTTTACTGATATCAGTACGTTCCCCAAGTTTCCCAAGATTGGTTTACAGCCATTTCCCCTTCTCCTGGCTGGCCGTTTCGGGCTGCCTTCAAAGAACGCACTCACCTTCTTGAACGCGACGTCCTTCCTCATGTCTCCCTCCTTATGCTTTCGTGCTTTGGCCATTAAGTCACCAAAGAGAAGATGAATCCCTAGGTTTAACTAACGACGCCGTTTAAGACGTGGCCCACGCTTGTGCGTGTTTTCATCCTGGTCTCATACAAGCGCGTCAATCTATTTATGCACCATAATAATTAATTTGCGAAAAAGAATATACGGCACTCAATTTAATAGTTTAAACAAAGAACAATTCAGCCCGTCTCGTTCGAGGAGGACGTCCCAAAGAAAGAACAATGGAAAATAAATGATAATCATTGAGCTAGACTATAGCTGTCACAAGTGAACAAAGGAATTCTCTGGGTTAGAATCGGGGCGGAGAGTTTCCGGAACTAGAGGCTGGGGAAACGGGAAGAGTCACGAGAGGGAGACAGGATAGCGGGAAGCTGCAGGGATTAACACTGGAAGAAAAAAGGCATAACACAACATAGCACATAAAAAAAAACACATCCCACCCCCCACCAC
>NC_051400.1:37276487-37276781 GCF_015228065.2 Penaeus monodon
GTTATGAATATATACTACAGAGGCAGAGAGCAAGACGAGAGAGATAAGGCGGAGAAACGAAAAACGACAGATGGAGACGAAGGATGAGAGGCCGAGACAGCGAGAAAGAGGGAAGGAGTGGGATGCAAAGCACCAAGGCCTCTCAGTTCCGCTTCAGATCCGGTGGCATCCAATTACTACTCGAGACCGGATATAGCCGTCTTGAAGCTCGAGCGCCGCCGTAGAGTCAGGACACGGAATTCCTCTGTCCTCCAATTGATGGATTTCTTACTTTATCTATACTATTTTGTATTC
>NC_051400.1:37277535-37277643 GCF_015228065.2 Penaeus monodon
TAAAAAACTCACAGTCACATACTAGATTATTGAAATTAAAGCATTTCAATAAATCTTTTGTGCATCGTGCGGTTTCTCCCATATTATCAAAAACGGTTTTACTTTTCA
>NC_051400.1:37278090-37278208 GCF_015228065.2 Penaeus monodon
TAAAATGACATCAGAATCTGGACCGAACTCCCCCTGGCAAAACTGACGTCACTCCGACAATAGGGCAGTGATTTGATGCCTCCGTTTGGGCAAAGCCTTTGGGTCTCGGGCCGAAAAG
>NC_051400.1:37279122-37280075 GCF_015228065.2 Penaeus monodon
TGGCTCTTGCTATTTAGGTTACTTTATCGCCAATAGCACGGTACCTTGCGACCCGAGCTACAGCGCATGCACATTGGAATGTACAACACAATTTTGTACTCACAACACAACGGGAGTCAAGGATTCTGTATGTAGGAATAATGATACATTTCACTGCTTTTTAACATAGGGATACGTCATTTATTTTCGTCACAAGTCCCATTCGAGCAATAAAGATTCAATCTTTTATCTCAGAAGGACAGGACAAATAAACATAAAGAAATTTCTCAAGCGCACCTTGTCAGGTGTTTGTTAGCTGCTGAAAGTCAGATATCAAGTTGTGGTTTCACTCACATTCAGCTGGTCCCTGAATTACTTCCAGCTGCTCAGCGTAAGGTATTTATATAAGTACGTTGCCCCAAGTTCCCATATTGGTTACATGCAATTCCCCTTCTCCTGGCTGGCACGTTCGGGCTACCTTCAAAGACACACTCACCTTCTTGAAACGCGACGTCCTGCCTCATGTCTCCTCCTTATGCTTTCGTGCCTTTGGCCCATTAAGTCACCAAAAGAGAAAGATGAATCCCTAGCGGTTACGTGAACTGACAGCCGTTTAAAGACGTCGGCCAACGCTTGT
This sequence comes from Penaeus monodon, assembly GCF_015228065.2. Lineage (NCBI taxonomy): Eukaryota > Metazoa > Arthropoda > Malacostraca > Decapoda > Penaeidae > Penaeus > Penaeus monodon. The sequence continues at coordinate 37,279,739 of NC_051400.1, forward strand.
GCGTGTGTTCATCCTTGGTCTCATACAAGCACGTCTAATCTATTTATGAACATAACTAATTATTTGCGAAAAAAATATACAGGCACTCAATTTAATAGTTTAAACAAAGAACAATTCAGCCCCGTCTCGTTCGAGGAGGACGTCCAAAGAAAGAAACAATAGGAAATAAAGGATAATCATTGAGCTAGACTATAGCTGTCACAAGTGAACAAAAGGAATTCTCTGGGTTAGAATCAGGGGCGGAGAGGTTCCGGAACTAGAGGCTGGAGGAAAAGGGAAGAGTCACGAGAGGGAGACAAGGAGAGCGGGAAGCTGCAGGGATTAACACTGGAAGAAA
>NC_051400.1:37280390-37280553 GCF_015228065.2 Penaeus monodon
AGGCCTCTCAGTGCGGCTTTCAGATCCGGTGGCATCCAATTATCTACTCGAGACCGGATTATAGACGTCTTGAAGGCTCGAGCGCCGGCCTTAGAGTCAGGACACGGGAATTCCCTGTCTCCAATTTGATGGATGTCTTACTTATCTATACTATTTTGTATTC
>NC_051400.1:37281209-37281354 GCF_015228065.2 Penaeus monodon
GAGAGAAATGAAAAATTGAAATGACATCAAGAATCTGGACCGAACTCCCTCCTGGTGCAAAACTGACGTCACTCCGGACAATATGTCAGTGATTTGATGTCCTCCGTTTGGGCAAAGCCTTTTGTCTCTCCGGCGCCTCTGCACA
>NC_051400.1:37282075-37282298 GCF_015228065.2 Penaeus monodon
GCATTTCCCGCTTCACTTGTTATGTGCGCAAAGAAAATGTAAACGGAATTTTAAAAATTCCAGGGGAAACTCTTGCAAATAGGACTGTGGCTTTTTATAAATGTTTAACGCAAATGCCATTGCTTCTATGCACGTATGGGTATGGATTTCTGTTGGCTAATTAACCACTTTGTCTTTGCTGCTTTGATGATAATGAGAATGATTCGTATATGCTTTATTTGTC
>NC_051400.1:37283407-37284316 GCF_015228065.2 Penaeus monodon
CCGAACGCACATAATAGGAAACAGAGACGTAAAACGAACAACCAAACCAAACCAAGGAGATGAGGCACAGGAAGACAGGTGAGACGTGACCTAATGATGTGGGGAATCGTTAAAAACACCTGATCAAGGAGCCGTTTTCGGTGGGGAGGGGTGGAGAGGGGGAGAGGGATGGGGAGGGGAATGGTGGAGAGGGGAGGGGTGGAAAGAGGGAGAGGGGGAGAGGGATGGGGAGGGCAGGGGTGGAGAGGGGGAGAGGGATGAGGAGGGGAATGGTGGAGAGGGGGAGATGGATGGGGAGGGGAGGGGTGGAGAGAGGGAGAGGGGGAGAGGGATGGAGAGGGGAATGGTGGAGAGGGGGAGATGGATGGGGAGGGGAGGGGTGGAGGGAGGGAGATGGAAGAGGGGAGGGGAGGGGCGGATTGGAAGAGGGAAGGTGGAGGAGGGGAAATGAATGGGTAGAAAGAAGGAAGAAGGAAGGGATGAAAGGTGATGGAGGGGGAGGGATAAGGAGCGAAAGGAAGAGAAGGAATGGGAGGGAAGAGGAGGGAAGGAGAGGGGAAGGGAGTGGATTGGAAGGGGAGGGGTGGGTGGAGGGAGGGAGAGGGGGAGAGGAGGGGGAGGGATAAGGAGAGAGAGGAGAGAAAGGGGGAGAAAGGAGAAAGGTTATGGGGGAGATGAAGGGGGAGAGAGGGAGAGGGGGAGATGGAGGGAGAGGTGAAAAAGAAAAGGGGTATAGGAGCTGCGAAAGAGGAAGAGGTGTTTGTGATAAATTTTGGACAAACAGAGATGGCGAATGAATTTGTGAATAAGGGGTAAGTAGCAGAGGAAAAAGAAGAAGAGATGTAAAATTTTTGAACAAAGGAAGGAGAAGGTGAGATGGATGAGGAAATCTCTCACTTTTCCTCTCGC
>NC_051400.1:37285217-37285312 GCF_015228065.2 Penaeus monodon
GTGGGCAAGAGGCGAAAGAAGCAAAGTTGCTGAGTCATATCTCGGCGAAGGTTGTGCAGGAGCGGGGGGGGGGGGAGGGGTTCTCTAGGCTAAAA
>NC_051400.1:37285685-37285815 GCF_015228065.2 Penaeus monodon
GCATTCGAGAGTCAAACGCCAGGTCAAGCGAGAAGGCAAAAGGCACCCATTATCCCTCTCTGGCAATAAGCTTTCTGTGGCCTTTCCTGCCTTAATGAGCTATAGAAAAGGGGTAAGCGACTCGCATCGA
>NC_051400.1:37285944-37286031 GCF_015228065.2 Penaeus monodon
CGTCACCATTTAACATCTGGGATTTCTAAAATTGTCTCGAAGGAAAGAGTGAAGGTGTAGTAGATGCTAATGTTATGTGTAGTCAAC
>NC_051400.1:37288462-37288687 GCF_015228065.2 Penaeus monodon
GCAAAAAACAGACGTGAATCTTTTTCACATTTCGGGCAATATATAACGAAAAACGAAAACACACGACTGAATTAGACAAAATACGAAGTGCCAGACGAAAGAGACCGGAGAATAAAAGCAGAAAACGGGAAACTGCCAACGCCCCCCCCCCCCCCTTTCACCCCATCATGGCGGACAAAGGATATTGAAGTTCGCGCCAAATTTATGAGGCAGGATGAGTGAGCG
>NC_051400.1:37289443-37289565 GCF_015228065.2 Penaeus monodon
GATAGCAATAACGCTCAAAAGTCCCTAAATTGAAGAGGAAATTTTCATTTGTCTTTCTTCATAACTCGCCTGCTGTATATGGGGCTAAAATTCCTTTTTTTTTGCTTCTCCCGTACTTTCCC
>NC_051400.1:37289841-37290140 GCF_015228065.2 Penaeus monodon
CCTCCCCCAACTTTTCTTCACTTCTCTCATTCCATCTCCTCTCCTTTCCTTCTTGTCTTTATTTCCTTCTCCTCTCATGTCTCTGTTCTCTTTCTTCCCCTTGCTACATTTCTCTCCTTCCTTCCATTACCTCCTCTTTCTCTGCTTACCTTCATTCCACCATCTTCCCACTTTCTTTCCTCTCCCCTTCCATCATTTCCATTCCCTTCGCCTCTCTTCTCCTCCCTCCCCTCGCTTCCTCCTTCTCTCGCCTTTCATCTTTCGCTTGTCTTTTCACTCGCACACTTGCATTACTTCTG
>NC_051400.1:37290389-37290764 GCF_015228065.2 Penaeus monodon
AAGAAAGATGCTCAAGTTAACAAAGACTTTTGTTTAACGTTTTGCCACTGCTTATTTTCCCTCTCCTTTCTTTATGAATTTTCCTTCCTTTCTTCGCCTTTTATTTGAATATCTTGCACACTTTTGCACTGTTCTGAACTGCATACGCATACACACACGAACATATACACAGGCATGTAGTATATTAAAATAACAATTCTCACATATCTCTTTTATATGCGTATGTGTAACTTGTCAAGGTACAGGTGATCCAGCGAGATCTTATGTTGGATGTCCTCCGTAACTTGCTATATCAGTATCACTCGAGGAACGTCATAAGTGACTTTTATTTGATCTCCGCATTACATACATACAATTCTCTCGCTCTAGCTCTAG
>NC_051400.1:37291068-37291304 GCF_015228065.2 Penaeus monodon
GCACACGCAGGTAAACAATGCATTCAAAAGATATTGTTACAATTTAAGACTGCCAGTCCAAACGTACTTATCAGTGTCCAAATATTTTCTCTTGCAGTAAAATTTCATAAAACGTTGCATGAATATATCTACACAATATAGATAACTTGCGGATTTTGAATATATGCAATCATGAATATGTGTACAAGAAAATTGCATTGAAATACTTGTGTTGACTATAACTTATGTGAAGGAAA
>NC_051400.1:37291834-37292532 GCF_015228065.2 Penaeus monodon
GTCCTTTCCCCTCACTCGACCCCCCCCCCCCAGGCTCACGCACCTCCTCCTCCCCTTTCCACCCACTCCTCCCCCCCATTTAATTCCCCCCCCCCCCCGCCCTCTCCCCTATCTATACAAACTCCACATCCCTCCATCCTCCTCCCCCCCCTACCCTCTCCTCCACCATCCCCATCCCCTTCCCCATCCCCACTTCCCATCCTTTTTCATCCCCCCCCCCCCCAGCACGCTTTTTAACCCCTCTTTTCCTTCCTCCTCCCCCACCTCCCCCAGGCACGCTTCTCATCCCCCTTTTCTTTCCCCCTCCCCCTCCCCCCCCACATCCTCACTCCCACTGACTCCACTTCCAACCTAGTTTCTCCTTCCTAGCTCCCTCTTTCCCCTTCTCTCACCCCCTCCCTCACCCCCAACTCTCCTCACTACCCCCCCTTCCCCCTCCTCTCACATCCCTCCTCCCTCCCCATCTTCCTCTCACCCCCTCCCTCATCCCCAACCCTACTCATTCCTCTCCTCCCTTCCCCCACCTTCCTCCCTTCCCCCCCTCCACCCCAACCCACGCCTCCACCCCCCATCCCCCTCCGCCGCGGCTGGAGCGAAGTGCCCATCAAAATCTATTCTGTGGTTCTATTCTGCAGGTGATGTTAAGGACGCGATTTGTGTGCCTTACGTGGTGTGCTTTATCTCGAGGCGTTTCTCCG
>NC_051400.1:37292661-37293230 GCF_015228065.2 Penaeus monodon
TTCTTTTCTTCTCTCTTTGGTTTTGCTTTCATTCCTTTTATCTCTCTTTCTCTTTCGTGTTTCTAAATTTCAGTCTTTTGCCTCTTCCTTTTTTTTCTATGGTTTGCTTTCTTTCCTTCTACCTTTCTTTCTCTCTCGTGTCTCTACTTTTCAATCTTTCTCTCTTTCCTTTTTTTTCTCTGTTTGCTTTCTCTTCTTCTGTTTCTCTTTCTGTCTCGTGTTTCTGCCTTTCAATCTTTCTCTTTTTTTCTATCTGTGACTTATTTCCTATCTTTCTATCCCTCTTTTCTCTCGTGTCTCTACTTTTCAATCTTTCTCTATATCTCATGTTTCTGCTTTGCATTCGCCCGTTCTCTCTAATTCTATCATTCTCTCTCGTACTTTTCTCTTTCGTGTCTCTGTCTCTTCTTTCTTTCTCATTCTATTTTTATCTCTCGTGTCGTGTTGCTTTCGCTCTTTCTCTACTGTTCCTACTTTCTTATCATGTCTCTCTTTTGGGTTTCTTTCTTTCCCGTTTCTTTCTTTCAATTCGCGTGTTTGTAAATGTCATTCTCTCTTGTTATCCCTCA
>NC_051400.1:37293396-37293683 GCF_015228065.2 Penaeus monodon
TCCTCTTGATTCGCCTTTTTTATTTCTCATTTTGCTCTCTCTCTCCGTCTTGGACTTCTCGTTTTTCCGTCATGTTTTCTATTTTTTTTTCTCTCTCTCTTTTGAAAATAACCGCAAATATTACCTTGCCTGTGTGCATCTCTCTTCTCTTACGTGTCCCTGCGCCATCCGCCATTCCCCTCGCCCGCACACCTGGGTCTTGTGTCCCCTCTGATTTTTGTTTTCCATCGACCTTGTTCTTTGATGCTCCTTCTCATCCTCCTTCTTTGCCTTTCTTCATCCGCAAG
>NC_051400.1:37294091-37294213 GCF_015228065.2 Penaeus monodon
GGTCCGCACTCGAGCTATTGTCGAGAGGCGGAGTGACGTGTAGAAAGCGAGGGGCATATATTGAAGGATCAATATGTCCTATGACCTCTAAACATATTCTTCTGGAGAGTGGGAGAAAAGGG
>NC_051400.1:37294520-37294652 GCF_015228065.2 Penaeus monodon
ATAGGATAATATATAGGTAATTAAACATGATGATAATGGTGAACGAACAGATCCATTGCTGCACATTTCATTAACATTCGATCTATATATAAATCTGAAAGATGCATTTTTTTCTCTCAACAGCTAAAACTG
>NC_051400.1:37295325-37296616 GCF_015228065.2 Penaeus monodon
CTCGAAATTTTAAACTTGAACAGGAGTGCCATCGTGCGTATGGGGGAGGCATATTCAGGAAAAGTCACTCTCACTGAATGTATATTCTAATGACCATTGGATAAGTACATAGCCATAAAGTATGTGTAGATCTGTAGGTAAATCAGAGAGAGGCAGGCAGTGACGGGAGACAGATGCATATGCGGATTGTGGTAATGGTACCGGCCAACAGACAGCCCATAACTCCATTTCAAAACCTCTGTAGGGAAACATTTAGAGAGAGGTGCTTTTACATGCTAGCGGTGTTATGAGGCTCGCTAAAAGAGGCAGCCCCTTTGTGTGATAGTGTGGGAGTGTAAGAGAAACAGGTAGGATGTTAGAAATGGGGGGAATAGCGTGTGGTGTAAAAGAATATACATTTTCTTTTTACAGCAAACAAATACACCTTTTCTAACTCACATTTGTGGTAGGGTCGGTAAGATTCTGATTCGATTTTTTGAGTGTTACGAAGCTATGGTCGAAATAAGAGTGCACGCAATAAGGCGGGGTGAATGAAAATAATAATTATATGCCAAATATCAAGTTATAGAAATCCCCTACCGCATCTTCAAAATTACGTTGATGATTAAACGTCACAAAAGTTAACGAAAAGTAAATCCTAAACTGTTAAATACGAAAAATGAAAATGGGAGTAGAGGGTTAAAGAAAATGGTTGAAACACAGCCTTTTTTCCTGGGTACTTACTGTAACTGAATTACTCTGATTAATGCAAGTCATATGGTAGATTAAAATAGAGGCTTAGCAGAAGGGATGATAACCAATTAGTTAATAATTTCTAAAGTACTTAATAATATACAATGGGTCTTATCTGAAGTACCCTTATGTACACTTTCTTAATTGCTTGAAAAAGTTTGCTGAACCGTTTCAGGAAATGGCAATTTCAAGCTCTAGTATCGAATCTTTGTTCGTTTTAATCGAAGATTTAAAGAACATTTAAAAGAGATATAAGAGTGAAAGTCATGTGAAGAAATATAAAAGATCATTAAGGAAATTAGGTATTTATAGATTCATAAGTATAGAAACTGTAAGGTAAATAAAATGGGTATCATAAATAGCGTTAATGGGAGAACTGATGACGGTCGTGTCAATCCTTGTGCGTGGCTTAAATTTCGTTGTAAACTCGCAAGAAACTACATATGAGTAATTATTGGTGTTACTTATTAGTTTTTATAACTTTAGTGAATTTAATCAGCACGTTAGCGTAGTTTTTTTCCTTCTTAAGGCAGACAACCTATTAACGATAGTATTCGAA
>NC_051400.1:37296964-37297035 GCF_015228065.2 Penaeus monodon
AGCCCTGTTCGTATACAGTTTTACAAGTAACAATTTCAAGATAATGCCTACCGTTGATTTCATATGATTTC
>NC_051400.1:37297078-37297266 GCF_015228065.2 Penaeus monodon
AGCGTCTGCTGTTAACCTCTATTTATAGCAAAAGAATGCACTAACCCCCAAAACCCGAACCATCCCTGCCAGACCTACGTACAAATGGCCTCATATCACCTGCTAATGATATCTGAACCTTTATCTGTATCACATTGTTAATTGTTATATCCATATGACATCGGGGTTTCCCGGAAGTTCCTCTATCA
>NC_051400.1:37298173-37299895 GCF_015228065.2 Penaeus monodon
TAAGTAAAGAGTAACAGACATGGAGAAATAAGAATAAGAGAGAGATGGGGGTTCCAGCAGCGACAAATTCCCTCCCCTGCTTTACTTCGGAGTTCCACAAGGTAGTGTCCTATTTCTTACTTTATTCTTAGTTACTGTAAATGACGTCTACCAGTTCATGTTTACTGATGTCTGCGCGTTACGGCATTTACAATATTGCACAGTTCTTGGCAGGTAGAGTTCAAGATGTATTGAATACTGGTTTTGAGCTTTCGATTACTAAAGTATTGGGACTGACATTTACACGCAAGCTGCAATCAGAAGTGAATTTACCTTTAGGGAACCGTCCAATACCAATTTAAAGTTCGGTTAAGTTTGTTGTTCAAAATTTTCATAATAGGTTAAAGTGGAAAAGTCATATTACTGCCACTGATCTTCATCAAATCCCTTAATGTTATAAAGCCTATAAACGACAATTTAACTAGTGCTATAGAAGGTCCTTATTACATGTAAATATGGATCAGCTGTTTCTGGTTCGGCAACACCTGCAATTCTAAGTTCTATAAGTTAATTTATTACAGAATAACCGCTTATGAATAACTTGGGAGTTCTGAAGTGTACGCCCAATGAAAGGCTGGAGGTAATATCTCTTCCCTCGGCATATGGCTTTCGGAAGTTGCGCGTAACCATGCGTAACCTAAAGCATCTCGAGAGTTCATTCACCCGACTCGTGAATCTGGCCGTCGTAAGTCTGTTCACGGTCGTAATGTTAGGCCTCTGGCGATTGGTCTCCACTCCTTGCATGAAGAACCTGGTTTAGATCTATCTGGAGATAATACGCATAGCTGAAGGAAGATATTGCATCGAGGTGAAATCCCCACGTTTGAAAGTTGTCGGAGAGGGAGGGACGCCGCAAGAAAACCGAGGTGATGTTTGTAGGTCTGCGCTACCAAAATAGCAGCTCCATATCCCACAGCTCCCTCGCCCCCGTAGAGCCACTGTTGCCAGATCATGACCATTCATCACCCCATCTTTACTGCCGTTGTTATTTTCAGGAACAACATAGAAAAAAAAATATATTGAATTACAAAATGTACTCAAAGCCGACCCGGAAATTACAGATTATATAATAGCACTTCTAAAGGAGACGCAACTATACGCACATTGGTGTAAATGAATGCGTTAATGGATATAGCACTATGACAACGGCTTACAGAAGTAAATCCGACTATCCCCTGCCATTCGCTCCCCCCTCCCCCACTTTCACTCTCTTCTCTCTCCCTTCCTCCTCCACAATCCTTGCACTTCTCCTGCCTCCTCTATTTTACCCTTCCCTCCCTCCCCTACACTCCCACGCCTCCCCTTGCCCTCCCCTACCTTACCCTCCCTTTCTCACGTTCTCTTCCCCCCCATTCGTTACCCTCTTACTCCCTTCTTCCTCACCCTCCTTCTCTTATCCCCTTCCTTCTCTTACCTTCCTTCCCTTCCGTCCCCTCCTCGTTCTCCCTTCTCTCCATTCTGTTTTCCACACCCTCCTTTCCTTCCCTTCCCTTCACCTTTTCCTCCCCCTCCCTCCCTCCCCATTCACTTCCATCGTCACCCTCCCTTCCTCCCCTTCCCTTACCCCCCCTTTCCCTTAGCCTCCCTTCCACAACAGGAACTAATCTCCCTTGCCCTTAATAAATTCAATATTGCCACCCAATCTCATGATCTCCGTGGCACACCAATTCTCTTCTCCCCGCT
>NC_051400.1:37300008-37300096 GCF_015228065.2 Penaeus monodon
TTTTTTATTTCCCGTTACCCCCTCCTCTATTTTTTGGGTGGAAACTGACAAGCTGAAGGAACATTTCAGTGTTCCTCTGTTTATTTAC
>NC_051400.1:37300449-37300520 GCF_015228065.2 Penaeus monodon
GAACTTAAAACTAAAACAAGGGAGGGAAGAGAAGGTTACGAAAAGAGAGACCAGGGAACAGTATAAGAATT
>NC_051400.1:37300605-37301138 GCF_015228065.2 Penaeus monodon
CATGGCATGCTTTTCACAGCTCTGGGCCATGGCGAAGATTTCGAAACCTGAAGCTGACCAGGGATAAGAAGGGTTGCAAAGACTGCCAAAATGTGCAATAATTTCGGCCCAGGAGCAAGCGAGCAGGACTTGCTATATCGGGAGAGTTAAGAGATAAATATCCTGATTGAAAGTTTAGAAGGAGTGGCAGAACGTGAGAGCTTGTCCCAGAGGCAACGCGCGAGCTGCAGACATGGTGATTCGTTGGGTTGTTTGCACAGAACAAGAGCAACAGGTAAAAGGTATGATAAGAACTTCGTAATGAAAGAGTTAAGGAGATCAAACGGAAATACTTGGGGACTCGAAGATGTAAGCGGACGATAGTACAAAGCACCCAAATTCTGACCTGGTAGTGATTGACAAAGAAAATACACGGTGGGAAATGGAAAGAGAGAGATAAGGGTACCAGGATCAACAGAGAAATCACACGCATCTGGCACTGTGGTGTGTGACGTCATCCACTTGTCTTCAAACACTGAAAATTGACAAAACAG
>NC_051400.1:37301479-37301667 GCF_015228065.2 Penaeus monodon
CAATTACCGTGGCCTCTATGTATGCGTTCGTTCGTACAACTTATAGAGGTTGACAGTAATTAATTCACTATAATTTTGTTGTTCATTTTCCCAAAGCCTCTCGCTAGTTATATAACGTGATTTCATTTCATGGTGCAAGGAACACTGCAAATTGCATTATATAATTTTTGGGGGAAAGTTGAGTTGGA
>NC_051400.1:37303007-37303313 GCF_015228065.2 Penaeus monodon
CATTTAAACTATTCATCTATACCTATGTAATAATGATACTTAATTATTTTTCATGTTCGTAAATTGACTTGACTACGTTTTAATCTAATTGTTTCGCAAATTATGTGCGTATACTTTTGGTATTATTCTCCTCAACTTATCCGCTAGGTCGCTTGTTGTTTATTGCACGCCATGCACCAGTAAGCAATCACAGTAAACTCCTCCAAGAACACACCGCCACTCAACCACCAACCAATAACCTCGACATCTAAACCACACACCAAAACACACATCACACACCGCACCACCCCCCCTACGATCCAATGC
>NC_051400.1:37303605-37304044 GCF_015228065.2 Penaeus monodon
GCCATTTCATCTTCGGGAAACACTTAAAGCGATCACAAAACTTGCTGATAACTGCCTCAACCATTGCCTCGCCGGGAACCCCATAATTGCAGAGGAAAACTTTGCCAGACTTATTTGTGCTCCTCATTTTCCTGGGATAGTGTCGCTCTTGTTGTTTTTGTTGTTACTGTTTGGTAAAGGAGTTGGTTGAGGAATTGTTTCTTCGGATTTTTTTTAAGGGTTGGCTGGTAAGGTTTTGTTGCAATGCTGCAATGATGTTTGTTTGGCATATATTGAATGTTATGTTTTTAAAAGACTACATCGGTAAGTTTAGGGGTCATGCTGAAATCTATCTCTATATATATCTTGTTTATCTATTCATATATAGACCTGGGATAAAAGTGAGCTGTTACATTACATATTGCATTCGAATGAAATTTTTATTTTTTTAATAGGAGAG
>NC_051400.1:37304206-37304798 GCF_015228065.2 Penaeus monodon
GAGAATAACATGTTAATCAATCATAGATTGTGTATATATACAATTCATAACAAAATAACCTTTTACACTTCTAGTCTGTACTCCCGCCATTATGCGAACTTACTAATACATATTTTACTTCTGTGTTTTGTTCCCTTTGTCGCTCAATCACACAATATTTAGCTTGCGTGTGTAATGGATCCTCCCTCGCCGCTCTGCAGACTCACAATTAAATCCTTTTCCTCCGTGTTGCAAGAGGACTTAGTAATAAGACAGTAATCCCTCAAATGATCCTGTGTGCATGCAGATAACACTCAAATGTTGTCTGTATGTCCAACGCGATGGTCTCTGTCGTAGGTTCGTAACGGAGTCAGATATTGTATGTTTATATATTCATAAGACTGTATTCAAAAGTTAAATAAAACGTGACCTCCAATGATCACTAATCGTATGTTATATTATGATCCTTCTATTGGTTGCTTGTTACATGCATTGCAGCCTCTGTATATTATGATATAAAATTTACTGTTTGTCGGACAAGTGAAAATACCCTCGTGTTTCATACATATCGTTCAGCAAATCCTTTAAAAGTGGTTAAGTAGACAACACCCGA
>NC_051400.1:37305059-37305269 GCF_015228065.2 Penaeus monodon
CTACACTCCATCACGTTTCGCTGATCTTGAGGCCTGACTCGTGACGCAGCAGAACCAAATCGATCGCAGTGATTGACCTGTTCTAACATCATCGAGCTTGGGAACACGTGGTGGAAAAGGTCAGATGTCTCTCCGGTTTCAAGACTAACCGTCCCCCCTCCTCACGCGGCCTTCCTATATGTAGTATATAACTGTAGATAACTGCATATA
>NC_051400.1:37305780-37305916 GCF_015228065.2 Penaeus monodon
CATGTATGTGAGGGTGTGTGAATAATTTCCGCTTTCCTTCTCGAAGTTTTTGTTATTAGACTGAAAGGTAAACATGGAAAGCGAGGGAAAACGAGAAATGAAAAACGGAGAATATGTTTCCCGTTCTCCTTGACCC
>NC_051400.1:37306566-37306696 GCF_015228065.2 Penaeus monodon
CCTCCAGCACAACTAACTTTCCCGAGCCACAATTTCCTCGCCATTTATTTCAAACCTTATTTTCCCAACTAATGTACAAACTTTGTGTCTGAGTGCTATTGATTGGTATGGAGTTAGGGGGGGGGGGATT
>NC_051400.1:37307225-37307355 GCF_015228065.2 Penaeus monodon
CCGCGATTTTACCATTTTCTCAACAGCAATATCTCTCTTTTTCCTCGACAGGATGCATTTCACATCGGGCAGGAAAGTGAAGCAAAGAGATAGAGAGGTAAAAGGGGTTGAAAGAGAAAGAGTAGAGGGA
>NC_051400.1:37307397-37307862 GCF_015228065.2 Penaeus monodon
ATTAAGGGAGGAGATTAGGGGAAGGAAGAGAGAGGAGGAAGGGTGATGGGGGACGAGGAAGGGGAGGGGGGAAGTGGAAGGATAGAGGAAGAGGGGTGAAAGGAAACGAGGAAGGTGGAGAGAGGAAGAGGGAGGAGGATGAATGGGGGAGTGAATGGGGAGAGGAGTTGTGAAGAGGGGGAGAGGAAAATCGAGAAAAAGAAGGTAGGAGATGAAAGTGGGATGAAAGGAAGATGAAGGGGATAAGGAGGTAGGAGGAAAAAGGGGGATGGGGTGAAGAAGAGGTAGGATAGAATATGATGGAAGTAAGAATCAGAGAATTGGTGGGGGGATGGGCTGTGAAGATAACCATACGAAGGGAGAAGGAAGAGTGGGGAAAGGAAGTATGAAGAGATATGTGGAGAGGAGATGGAGGAGGCGGCAGAGGAGGGTAGAGGGGAGGGTAGAGGGGAGGGTAGAGGGGAG
>NC_051400.1:37307925-37308028 GCF_015228065.2 Penaeus monodon
CGGAGGAGGAGGCAGAGGAGGAGGAGGAGGAGGAGGAGAAGGAGAACCCGACGACCCGAGGCGCTAGAATAGAGGGATATTAAAAGGACGCAGTTCATGACGA
>NC_051400.1:37308414-37308546 GCF_015228065.2 Penaeus monodon
CGTATCAGGAAGAGCATGATGCCATAAGCAGAAAAATTTAGAATATCTTCCCAAAACAAATGTAAGGTAGAGTATTGCCTTGATAAGATTCCTTTCTCTTGCTTTTATCACAAGATTTTTCCTTTTTTCCTT
>NC_051400.1:37308575-37308873 GCF_015228065.2 Penaeus monodon
CAAACATTTATATTTTTACGAGTGTTCCCTCAGGCCTCTACCTGGGCGCAGATCTTGCAAGACTTTCGTTTGGGCCTCGTTAAAGAATATAAACAGCAGGAAAACTGGATACGCTCTAGGGAAGAGACAAAAATGATAGAAAAATGGATACGCTCTAGATCCTGAGGCGGGAGAATGCGGTTTAGGATCATGGCGACGGAAGGGTCGTGGAGAGAGCGACGGTTTTGAGTTTTGAGCGTGCATGGTTGTATTTTTATTTGGGCAGGGAAAATGGGAGCTGAGAGAAGCACATGTATGT
>NC_051400.1:37309788-37309878 GCF_015228065.2 Penaeus monodon
TGTCCTCCGAAAAAAAAAATCGTTGTAGCATCTATAATACGCCTAAAAACAAAAGAAATGAACAATAATGACAATCCCCTCTATAAGTAC
>NC_051400.1:37310131-37310262 GCF_015228065.2 Penaeus monodon
CCGATAGAGTACTCACTGGCCCTCCTATACACTCTCATGCCAAGGCGGTGTTTCGTGGCATCGGCTTACCTGGAACGATCAACAAAGGTAAATCAATCAAAGGTTGAATATGAACAGCAACATCGATAAAG
>NC_051400.1:37310318-37310439 GCF_015228065.2 Penaeus monodon
CAGAGAATTCCAGGAGATAGATTATATAATCTTTGTAAGTCTTGTTCATGGAAAAGGAGGAATGGGATGATGAAAACATTTCACTGTTGTAGAAATTATCTGGTATTTGATATCTGATTTC
>NC_051400.1:37310645-37310733 GCF_015228065.2 Penaeus monodon
AAAATCTTCATCACAACGCTCAGCCGAGCACAATAGTCGATCTGCACCCAAAGCGTCAAGACCCTCTTTCAATAGCATCTTTACATCT
>NC_051400.1:37311445-37311683 GCF_015228065.2 Penaeus monodon
CCTATAACACTTAGCTCTACAGAGTGCCTCTCATGCTGTCCCTTTTATTTGGAAATCTGCAAGGCTTGTACCAGTCCACAAAAAGGATTCTGAATAATAATCGACCGATTTCTTTTGCCAGGCATTGCAAAGGACTTCGAAGAGCTGATTGTGCAGGAGTGATGTGAGCACCTCGAAAAGTACCGATTGCTTTCTTCACGCCAGTATGGCTTCGAAAAGGGAAAACCGACGTTAGATC
>NC_051400.1:37311764-37311984 GCF_015228065.2 Penaeus monodon
ACTCCTATCTAGCACTGTCTAGCACTATCAAATGATTACCTGAGTGATGGAAGCCTCGTTGTGGTTGTAGGAGGCGAAGAATCTAAAAGATACCCAATTAATGAAGGGGTTCTATAAGGCAGCCTCCTTTATGTGAAACTTTTTTTTTATGATTTACTTCAACAGATCCCTGGGGCAGGGGCGTATGCAGATAACTTCATTATTCATCTGAGCTTCTCCA
>NC_051400.1:37312022-37312543 GCF_015228065.2 Penaeus monodon
ATTATTGCTACTGCAAGACAAAATTTGCTGTCGAAAAAAAGCCAGTCCCCCCATAATATCAAGAAGCAGGGACCGAATCACAAGAAACAATTCTCACTTCATGCAAGAGTAAGATTCCATCAACATACTTGCAGTTACTTTCGACTTCAAACTGAACTTTGGCCAACACATCCTATACAAGACTCATCACTTAAACCCTCATCTGGCGCCACAAGACTCATCACTTAAACCCTCATCTGGCGCCACTCAAACAGCAGCCACGACGCAGCGGACGTTTGACAAGAGCAACGTCGCGGAACACAGCATCCCTAAGCCCTCCCACGGCGAGCTTTTCACGTTCTCAGAGACACTTTATTTGTAGGTATGTGGGTCTGTGGAATGATGTATACAGCATCTATGGTATTCCATTTACATGTTCCATTCAGACTTCCAAATGCTTTGTAAATTGAATCCTATCATAGTAGTTCACAAGAAGAGTCTGGCAGGTTTTAAGATAGATGCTATTGTGACTTTGATCCTAT
>NC_051400.1:37312958-37313135 GCF_015228065.2 Penaeus monodon
CTTTTAAAAGATTTCACCAAATAAGATCACTCACTAACAAAGCGCGATTCTTTTTATTCGCAAGAAACACTCCAGAAGGTAATAACATGAACGAGAAATAAGATTAGATGCGTCTGTCGACCGAACAGCATTTCGGGGAAACAGATGAAGGTATTGGTAAATATACTTTCTTTATTT
>NC_051400.1:37313436-37313640 GCF_015228065.2 Penaeus monodon
GAGAGTAAAAAGGACTCTTAACATGACGTAACTTAATTTATCTTCCGGACTTTTCTTCTCTTGATCCGAACCTGCGGTTGTGGAGACGCGTAATATTTCTGCTCCATATTTACCTTCGACTCACAAGCAATATATATGTAAATTCTAATCTAACATTTTCCCTTAGCACTGAAGGGTTTAATATTCATCAGGATTATGAAATAT
>NC_051400.1:37315681-37315775 GCF_015228065.2 Penaeus monodon
TTACCAGTTCATATTGCACAGGGTTCTATTTTGAGACTTGCCATTTTCGTAAAAGGTCTTCGAGTTCTGGGTAGAACCAGATTGATGAGCGCTT
>NC_051400.1:37315863-37315940 GCF_015228065.2 Penaeus monodon
GTGCCTCTGCCAGATTTCCAAAAAATATTTTGTTTAAATTTTTCTAGCACCTCTTGGTTGGTCTACGATGCGCAAAA
>NC_051400.1:37317917-37318199 GCF_015228065.2 Penaeus monodon
TCGAAATGCAATTAGGTCTGCATCATCATGAAATCATAAATAAGATCCGTTTAGCTCTATTCAAATTTATTACTTGCGTTTATATCATTCTGTCTGCATCATCATCAAATCATAAATCATGAGACAGAATGAAATGAAAATAATGACCTACGTTTTTGTTCAAGGAGTAAATTATGAGGACAGGATGAGAAACTATGAGGTGGAATAAACAGCATCCACCAAGAAATTAAACCACTTAATTCTGAAGTGATATATAATGGAATTTTCATGGTTTCCCCATAA
>NC_051400.1:37318659-37318823 GCF_015228065.2 Penaeus monodon
CTGTGAGGGGCAAGCCACGCTTTCATCTGAAGCAAGGGCGACGGAGGGTTCAGCAAAGCAAAAATGAACTTTTCAAAATATTGCAACTGATAAGGGTAAAATATAAGGATGATATTAGCAATATTAAGGATGACGGAATGGAAGGAGGTGAGAAAACGAGAGAG
>NC_051400.1:37319250-37319388 GCF_015228065.2 Penaeus monodon
AGACATCACGCAAGAATTTTACGTAGCAAGCAAGCCATAAATATCCGTATTTCTTAATATCGTGTGCATATATTGGCAGGGATGAAGATTGGGAAGTTTGCGTTAATGCTTCTGTTTTTTCTTTCTTTGGGGACATTG
>NC_051400.1:37319969-37320139 GCF_015228065.2 Penaeus monodon
TCAGGGCTGTGAGGGGCAAGCCACGCTTTCATCTGAAGCAAGGGCGACGGAGGGTTCAGCAAAGCAAAAATGAACTTTTCAAAATATTGCAACTGATAAGGGTAAAATATAAGGATGATATTAGCAATATTAAGGATGACGGAATGGAAGGAGGTGAGAAAACGAGAGAG
>NC_051400.1:37320586-37320729 GCF_015228065.2 Penaeus monodon
AGACATCACGCAAGAATTTTACGTAGGAAGCAAGCCATAAATATCCGTATTTCTTAATATCGTGTGCATATATTGGCAGGGATGAAGATTGGGAAGTTTGCGTTAATGCTTCTGTTTTTTCTTTCTTTGGGGACATTGCACTC
>NC_051400.1:37321484-37321825 GCF_015228065.2 Penaeus monodon
TTAAATCAATATTATTGAACCAAGATGACAGTCACAATGTTGCCATCTCTTAAATCTTATCTTTCAAAGTTACAGAGATGAATCCTTATAAGCAACGATAATAATCCGAGTAAATATTAGGAAGCTATTTACCTCTTTTTTTATGATATTAATATTCTAATTAATCTACTTTCCGATGTGTTTGTCAAGCCCGCCGTCTCTGACGTCACTCTGGCTCACACTATATTCATTCTGACGTCATCATGTGCATATTGCAAGGTTCCTTTCCTTGCAGTAGACGAAGGGAGTGAGAGACAGATAGATGAAAAATGAATATATGTTATAGAGGGGAGGGGAGACAC
>NC_051400.1:37323553-37324066 GCF_015228065.2 Penaeus monodon
ACGGTTTTGATTCCTTAACTTCTTCCTCTGTTATCTGTTTCCCTTATACATTCGTTACATTCTCCTCATCTCTCACTATTCCTTGTTTATCACCTTATTTCCACACCCATTTCTCCCACCACCTCTCTCCCCCACTCCACCACCCTCACTCCCCCATCTCTCTCTCCCCCACTCCCACCACCCTCACTCCCCCATCTCTCTCTACCCCATCCACCACCCTCACTCCCCCATCTCTCTCTACCCCATTCCACCACCCTCACTCCCCCACCTCTCTCTCCCCCACTCCACCACCCTCACTCCCCCATCTCTCTCTCCCCCATTCCACCACCCTCACTCCGCCATCTCTCTCTCCCCACTCCACTACCCTCACTCCCCCACCTCTCTCTCCCCCACTCCACCACCCTCACTCCCCCATCTCTCTCTCCCCCACTCCACCACCCTCACTCCCCCACCTCTCTCTCCCCCGCTCCGCATGGAAAAGAGAAAATGAGATAAAACCGTGCAATAATGTTC
>NC_051400.1:37324563-37324984 GCF_015228065.2 Penaeus monodon
TGTTTTTGCTTATCTCTCCTCTCAGGTTCTTTGTTTTCGTTCAGGTTTCTTTCATTTTTCTTTTGTTTATGAATCTTTCCCACTTTCTTTTTCTCCTTTTTTTTGTCTTCCGTTTCTCCTCTTACCATTCCATTTTCTTTGCTCCTTTCCTCCCTTTTAACACATTTTCCTCTCCATCTTCCTCCTTTCTCTGTAGCACTCACTTTTACCTCACCCATTTTCCCTTTTAATAGTTCCTTTTCCATCGCTTTCCCTCAATTTCAACCTTTTCTTCTTCCTCTTCCTCACCTTTTTAACACTACCTTCTTTCACTCTCTCCTTTCTTTCTCTTTTCCTCACTTTTAACACTTTCATCTTCTCTCCCACTCTCCTTTATTTCTTTTTATCGCTTCCTCACTCTCCCTCGTCCTCCCTCATAACA
>NC_051400.1:37325129-37325409 GCF_015228065.2 Penaeus monodon
CGTAGTCCCCCTGCCTTTTAACACTTCCTCCCTCTTCTCCCTCTCTCTCCCTTTTAACACTTCCCTCTTCATCTCCATTCCCCTCAATCTCACCTCATTGCCTCTCTCGTGTGAAGAGTGACGCAGAGGGCCCCCCACCCTTCCCCTTCCCCATAGCTGGAAAATGTTTGCTGTGGTTCCCCTCCCCCCTCAAGTTCGACCACGGGCTCGGGTTTACTGATTTTGCTGATCACGTGGTCGCCCCATCCCTTGCCGCTATTCTCACGCCCTCCATTTATTT
>NC_051400.1:37325525-37325708 GCF_015228065.2 Penaeus monodon
GCTTTTTAACACTTTCGTACCCAGCTGCCACCATCCCTTTTCGCACTTCCCTTTTATGGAGTGCTGCGTGTATGTGTGTACAGCCACCCAGTGCTGCTGCTGCGTGTAGTGTTTTAGGGTGTCGTTCGATCATGGTGTGTGCGATTCGAATATTAGACATGGGAGATTTGGGAAAGTTGGCTG
>NC_051400.1:37326838-37326943 GCF_015228065.2 Penaeus monodon
GTCCAACGCAGATTAGTAAATTCAATATTCAGTTTCATCTACATAAATAATACCGCCGTCAAAATAGTAGAGAAAATATATTTCTATTCCTGAGGCCACGTTTAC
>NC_051400.1:37327314-37327527 GCF_015228065.2 Penaeus monodon
TGTTTAAGTCTACCCAGCAAGAAAGGATAACGATCAGCTCCTTCCCACGGTTCCTTTGGCAAGAAATAACAACACCGGATACCCAAGCACTCTCGCCCCTGTCTCAATGCACTCAACATGACGTCACAGCTCCTTGACCTCGATCCTAATACAACTGATCTGATAGAGAATAAGAAACTCCGCTCAATAAAAGCCAGGTCAAAACACCCCCCC
>NC_051400.1:37327569-37327965 GCF_015228065.2 Penaeus monodon
GATTACATAATGCACTATCCGTTCGAGTGGCCGAGGCCTCGAGACACCTTAGTACTGGATGGGTTAACCGAGTTTTTTTTCGTTCCATCCTTCCTACGATAAGGGATTTATTTTTCAACATCCTCGTGCTGCTCCCCCTTCATCTTCAGTCCAAATATTAATACAAATATACAAAGTGCAGATACAGAGAAAATCCATATTTCATAACAAGTTGCCAGTCATCATTATCTTTGATTTTGTCAGATTTCCAATATTTACTAAATCGATATCATTGCACTCATATCACACAAGGTTTACAGCACACTTGCATTTGATTTTCCTCATTTTATTTTCATCTTCTCTCCCACCCGTTTTAACGCTCCTTTCTCCCTCTCCCCTATTTCTTTTTATCGCTTC
>NC_051400.1:37328011-37328257 GCF_015228065.2 Penaeus monodon
TGTCTTCTAACACTTTCCTTTTCCTCCCTCCTTTTTAACACATCCCCCTCTTTTCCCATTTTTGATTAGGAAAAAAAAAAAACGTATAATAGCACGTAGATCAATTTGGGAAAACTGACATTGCTTCCTATCAGAACTGAAGTAAAACGGAAAATGCGCCGTATATTGTCCAAACGGTCACTTTGCTTCTTACTCTTCCCCCCTTTTCACACAATGCGCCGTCTCATGTCAGGATCCACATCGGTC
>NC_051400.1:37328363-37329066 GCF_015228065.2 Penaeus monodon
ACACAATGCGCCGTCTCATTCAGTAGTCACTCATGGTCCTACGCTGTTTCCTACAACGCCTTTTAACACAATGCTCCGTCTCATGTCAGGATCACATCGGTCTACTTTGCTTCTTCCTCTCCTACACCCTTTTCAACAAAGCGCCGTCTCATGTAAGGATCCACATGGTCCTACCAAGTTTTACCTTTAGTCCTGCAGCATCGTGTATATGAACAGACCAATAATCGTCATTTAGCACTTCAGTCCAGCGCCAGTTACGCAAACAAGAACTAGACGCGTGAAATGTTCAATAAAAAAAAAAAGAAGAAAGGCCAAATAAAATGGTAGAGCCGTGTTATTAATTCAGTTACGTGTTTTATATAATTCAGATTCACCAACATTATTTAAGACATATAGATATAGGCAGACAGACAGAAAGGCAGGTAAGAAGAGGCGAGAGAAGAAGAAGGAGCGCAGAAATTAAAATGAAGAATTTAGAATATGGAAACCACCAAAAAAAAGAAAGTAACAATAAAAGAAGAGGCAAAGGGAGAATGAAGAATGGGTTTACAGATTAAGATACTTTAGTATTTCTGTTGAAACCCTAATAAAACAAATGAAAGGGAAGAATGAATAGATAAAACAAAGAATGACTGTTCAGGTTAAGAAGACAAGCAAAAGAGCAAACTTAGTTGTGTAAGAGCGACAGCCAAATGTCACTGTA
>NC_051400.1:37329426-37329645 GCF_015228065.2 Penaeus monodon
AAGGACTGTAGGATCGCTGACAAGATTTACACGTATTTCTATTGTATACTTTGTGTGTGTGTGCGAGCATGCATGTAAAGGTCAGTGTCAGGCCACAACGCACTTCTTACGTCACCAGACTGAGCAAAACTGAAAATTTGAAAGATGACCTTTTTACGTATTTCGGTCGCCACACACCGGGGATGCGATAGTGACAGAAAATAGATTTAGCGAAAGGCA
>NC_051400.1:37330473-37330675 GCF_015228065.2 Penaeus monodon
GCGCACATGTCAAGCAAACCCGGGTATTATGTGATGCAATAAACCAACCGTGGATTGACTTGTTAAGACTGTTTACCTTAGATTACTGAGTAATAGGAGTCGTCTGAGGTCAAACAGAGCCATGCCAAGATTTAAATGGATATGCATATGGCGTATCAACTGTCATATTACTGTCGTTTTGTATATACACCTCTGTCTCGTC
>NC_051400.1:37330947-37331131 GCF_015228065.2 Penaeus monodon
GTGAGCAGCCACGGACACGAGAATTTACTTATACAAACTTACGAGAATTCACTTAAACAAACTTATTTCCTTTTAGCGTTATTTTCATTAGCATACTGACTGAGATCGAACGTGGCACATCGGGCTATTGGAGTCTCAAGTTTAGCAAAGGTTATTGCGGAATCTGCCTTTGATATTTCGTGCA
>NC_051400.1:37332110-37332371 GCF_015228065.2 Penaeus monodon
CTAAAAGACCCAATTGAACTTTTTTGGCCAAAAAAACCAAGAAACATTTTTTGCTACCCCAAAAAAAATTTTTAAAGGGGAAATTTTCCCAAACAATACGGGCCAAGGGAAAAATAAAAATAAAAGGTCCATTGGTTGTCAATTAAATGGCGGTCGATGGACAATGGTATTCATTATAATTAACTTTTGACATTAATCAAAAAGAAAAATCAACCTTTAAAACCGAACCACTTGAAAACATGGGGGGTTTTGAAATTTTCG
>NC_051400.1:37332521-37332664 GCF_015228065.2 Penaeus monodon
ATAGGGAAATCGACACTCAGTCATAATTCCAATTATGAACAAGCGAAATCTCGGCCTTTCAAAACCCCACCCACCCCAGCAGATCAGGAACTGGACACACAGCAAAAATGGACAAGATTGGAATAGCCTATTCTATGTGTGTT
>NC_051400.1:37332921-37333035 GCF_015228065.2 Penaeus monodon
CTTCCACTCACGACTGTGGACAAAGTGGATTGCCTTTTCCACCTGATCGGACTAATTGCTATTCTGAAAATTGCCTTACGGAGAGTTTTCGCCCCAGTGGTTATTGTCCCGTTG
>NC_051400.1:37333499-37333768 GCF_015228065.2 Penaeus monodon
ATCATGTCAATTCTCTACCACACCATCCTCTCTACCTGCTAGTCTACCCAGTTTATTACTGTTAACTTTACTTATTGATAAATCTACTACCCTTTGTAATTGTGATTGGCAACGATTAATACATTTGTTAATTCCATGTCAGTCCGATATATATAAAAAATATCACCTATTTTAATCACAATTTTTAAAGGCTCTATGAAATGTGACCTAGAATCTAGTGATATACAAAGGCCGATAAAACTTATTTGATTCCTGAATTATATATCGTC
>NC_051400.1:37334402-37334718 GCF_015228065.2 Penaeus monodon
CGAAGACCAAATGGCAAACATCAGAATAATACGAGCCAAGAAGAGCCAAAATGGTAAAAAGAATAAAACAACGCAAGTGAAATAGCATGAGTCGGCAGAGCATCTTACGCCTCTCTTCGGATTTCTCCAACTTCTGTCGAAAATTCAGGCGGAAGTTTGGATGGAAGTGAGCTTGACTTGGGGTAATGCGATCAGCTCTACTTAAGAATGCGCACCGCTGCCTTATCTTGTTTTATAAGGCTTGGATCACACCATGGGAGTCTCCGGAATGGCGGGAGAAAGTTTGAGTTCCTTTTCCCTGTCTGTCTGTTGTTCT
>NC_051400.1:37334826-37335161 GCF_015228065.2 Penaeus monodon
CCACATTCCCTCCCTCCCTCCTTCTTTCTCTCTTTTGTGTTTATGTACGCAGGTTTATGCTTAAAATGAAAATGCGAAAGGAAAATATATAATTGATTAATCAACCTCTTGTCTTGATTTACATACACGTTAGAACGAGACAAGAAAGGACACTGAAGGAGGGCGATTGAAGGAGGCGTTCAGATAGGGACGTCCGAGGAAGGACTTCCAAAGAGGGCCATTGGAGGAGGACCATCCAGGGAGGAACTATCAAGGAGGGATGTTCGAGGAGGAATGTCCAAGGAGGAGCGTTCACGGAGAGACGTCGAAGTAGAAATATCCAGGGCAAGAACTGA
>NC_051400.1:37335205-37335753 GCF_015228065.2 Penaeus monodon
CCACATCCAAAGCCCCCGACGCGACTTCCATTACTCGTGTCGGATCGGTCCCACGAGCCTCTTCAAGATCCTCTCAGCCAATGGCCTTTCTTCACGCTTTGGGATGTTTTCGGAGGATAGTACAGAGCCTCGAGGACCTCTGGCGCTCGTCCTTCAGCCTCGAGAACAAAACTATACTGGACGTAGTCCGCTCAGGGTTTCGAAAGGGGGATAGCTTATAATGTCCGTATAATAAGCTCTTCTATTCAGGTTTCGGGTCTATATTTGATTCTTTTGTCTTTTATGATATCCGGCGTCATATTTCTATTCCATGTAATTAAAAGGGCGAATAAATATAATTGCATAAGTAAATAGTATAACGCCACTTAAGTTAGAAAAACAATTAACGAGCATAAAAAAATTCTAAATATGTATTAAAGCTCCTGTCAAACAAATGCATAAAGCCAATAGCATTTATAAGTGCAAAGGCATAGTCAACCATTATACGGGAAGAGCTTTTTTTCTTCTTTTAACTACAAGATAAATATATGGGACCTATGACTTCTTAA
>NC_051400.1:37336795-37336941 GCF_015228065.2 Penaeus monodon
GGCGAATGCAGTCCTCGCTCGTAAAGAAGCTGTGGTCTTCGTGTGCAGAAGGCTAATGCCATTTGCCATAAATTGGTCGGTGGCTGCCATGTTTTCCTTCGAGTTTATCTATTACGAGATCTATGATGTCGTAAAGGAAAGTTATT
>NC_051400.1:37337386-37337535 GCF_015228065.2 Penaeus monodon
TTCCTTTCTCCTTTCCCCCTTATCTCTCTGCGTCTCTCTGCGTTCAGTAAGAGAACCTCGTTTCCCAGGAGTCAGAGAAACTTCATGGCTGGACTGACACATGTTTTAGACGCGGGCGGTTTAATCGACACGTACATACGAATGGGATG
>NC_051400.1:37337766-37338299 GCF_015228065.2 Penaeus monodon
CTGGAACTCGGCAGCTTCTGCCCAAATTACCTGATTCATCCAATGAATAACTAATCACAAAATAATGATTTAGTCTGTAATATCGCACCTGGCCAAGATGCAGTGAATTAATTTCGCTCATCGCGGGGATATTTTAGGGCGAACAGCTGCGGCGTTTGTGAGTCTAATTTTTAGCGTGTTTTAGCGTGCTTTGTGTGTATCTAGCCCTTATTTAAAGCATTTATATCAAACTTATTAATTCATTGTCTTTTGTAGATAAACTTGCCCGCGCAGAAGGCCTACAAACACACACTAAAACACGGCCATACAAAAGAATGAATAATTCTGTTAGGAACCATACCAGCCCGGCACAAAAAGGAGGAGAATGGGTTTACGTGTGTTTATTTGGGCGAAAACCTCCCATTTTTTGCACTTGTGACTTGTGACTCGTTATTGGGTTTTGCAGTAAACATATTCACTTCCTGCTATATATACGCATATGTTGGAGAGACTTGTATACACTTACATACATTTATGCATACGCGCGTGTACAG
>NC_051400.1:37338471-37339145 GCF_015228065.2 Penaeus monodon
AGGAATTCGATAGTTTAGAACAATCGCCCAACTGTCGTTTGTAGAATTAGAGTGGCGTGACTTGCATTCACAACAATAGGTGAATTAGTGCAAATGCAGACGGTGTGATTTAATACGATTTGGAGCAGGGTAATACGGTGAAATGCAGCTTAATGGACTAGGTTGTATGATGGTAGCGTAGAAAAGTGCTGTATTGTGTAAAACGTAGCAAGGCAGCATATGCTCTTAGATACTGCAGATTAGCGTGATTGCATACGTCTAAAGATTGAATATGAAATGAGTTTACTGTAAATCATTACATAGATAACGATATAATATTGATATAAGACGAATAAAAGATAAAACTAATAATTACATACACAAAAAAGAAAAAGAAAAAGGGGAAACTAAACGAGAATAAAACGCGAAAGTAGAAATCATTGTTCTTGCCATTAAGCCTAGCTGTGTTTTATCAGTGTGCAAACCTTCGCTAATGGAGTCAAGGTCATGCAAAGCCCGCTTCTTTATCTTGAGCCTGCAAGCACAAACAACACAGAGGAAAAAAAATTAACGAAGGGAGACCGAGAAAACTGTATGAAATTAAATTTGCAAAGTTCAAAACACGCAAGAGATTGTGGTTAAGGATGAAATGATTACGGTGTCTTGGTTAACAGGATAATCGAATGATAGGGGAT
>NC_051400.1:37339556-37339656 GCF_015228065.2 Penaeus monodon
TTTTAATAAATGACGCTTGACTTTCTTTAGTCATATTTTTATAGTATTTCAGTTCTTTCTGATAAATTCTCAATCCCTAAAGCTTTCCTAAAGAATTGAT
>NC_051400.1:37339865-37340304 GCF_015228065.2 Penaeus monodon
TCTCTTTGAATATGTTCAGTGTCTTAGTGATTTTTAAAAATATCCTACTTTTTTCATTGTTGATAATTTTACTTTGTATTACTTATGGTATATATTAATTAATCTGTACATTCATAACTGTATAAATTTATCATCTATTAAACTAATTGATCAACTATTCGAAACTCATTCTTATCAAATTCATATTTGAGATCTGAAATAACTGTAATATTGTTATTGTGCTAGTAATTTGCTACCTTATTTTTTATTTGTCTTTTGGTCGGGATATACGTGTTGTAATTACATAATCCCAATGCTAAACACCTTTCATATGTACACTAAACCGTGAAAAGTAATGTTATAATTCTCTTTTTGCAGTTTGTTTCACTGAAGATGGATGCAATACATTCGATGAGTTTGATGAGAAATAGCTTGTTGTAAGTTCCACGGCTGATATTTT
>NC_051400.1:37340545-37341271 GCF_015228065.2 Penaeus monodon
GAGTAAAGTCATGACATAATAGCACAGACGAAAGTATACCGATCGTTGCGCAAAACAGCTAGCACCCTGGCAACAGCATCAACAGGTGGAAGGGCTACGCACCTATCAACAAGTGCCGAATTAAGACCTTCAGCGATCTTACAAATTTTCCTAATGCAACATCAATATGGACCAAATTCCAGAAACTTTTTTTTCCTTTTTTTATGGACTCCTAATGAATCTGATTTGTCAAGTCTTTAATGTTGACAAGAGAAGATTTTTATGTTAATACTTTTTTGCTGTTTAATCTAATTTGTGTTTGAATAATCATTTCTCTTTTTCATCTTTGGGATTATGATAACATATCTCTTTTAATCAAATATATATTCTCCTTTCGCAATGACACATGGGTTACGCACTTAAAGAAAACTCAGTGACAACTCTATTATCATTACGCTCACTGCTTTTCAGTCACGTCTAAAACAGTTTCTTCAGCCTTCCACTTATTTCTTCGTCCTTGACTTAGTATTCTAGTCTCGCACTTGACTTGTATTCTCACGCCCACTTTCCTTTCTCTGCACTTAACTTCGCCATAAAATTCATAAAGTCACTCGTATATTTAATTCCTATCCAACACATTTTGCTTCTTTACTGTTATACTTTTCCTCTTTCTCCACAATGTCTGCTTCCCTCTCACACTTCTTTTTCATATGGATCAGACTTGTTTCTTCGCCCTCGAACGTTGGC
>NC_051400.1:37342391-37342527 GCF_015228065.2 Penaeus monodon
TCTGAAAAAATTATTATGATATTTAAAGGCGGCTTCAGTCAGAACTGGAATAATTAATTATGTTTATAATATGAAGGTGAACATTTTAATAAAGAATTGTAAGTCTAACAGAAAAGAACGAAATAAAATCTCCACG
>NC_051400.1:37342781-37343052 GCF_015228065.2 Penaeus monodon
CCCCATCTCCCTTTTAGCCTGAGTATAAGGAACTCTTTATTTTCCAGCCTCTAAAAAGCCTTCTTGTTTTGAGCCTTTGTAAGCTTCGTTCTCAAACTGTTCTGCTCTTAAACCTCTTCTTTACACATCAGATGGGAGATTGTGCTTAGGGCGAGAGGAGAGACTCTGTTATAAAGGTCTTTTTTTTCTTCATATAAAATTTGTAGGTACTTATTTTTTTCCTTCTGAATTTAACACTTTAATTTTTGTTGTTGTTGTTTTTTTTTGCTGA
>NC_051400.1:37343550-37343904 GCF_015228065.2 Penaeus monodon
GCATATAACACATGACTCTGATCAGCCACGGTTTCTCTCGCTCCTTGTCGTGAATATAACTGCAAACGATTCGTCCCTCTCTCTCCTTTTCTACTTGTATTGATATTCACAATATCTCTCGACCAATAGTAATCGCCGGTGCATTCCTTCAGCCAATCACACTGCCTGTTTCAACGGCCACATTTCTTCTCCGGTTCTTATTGGTCGTCTTTTTATTTCCTCGCTTTCCAGTGGCTCATTTCGCTGAGCGATAAGGCATTCATAATAATCTCGAAATAATCTCCGCTACCGATTTCCGCGTGAAGTCAAATCAATGTCATTTTCCCATGTTAATTTTCCATTTATAATTCACAT
>NC_051400.1:37343947-37344463 GCF_015228065.2 Penaeus monodon
ACAATTCAAAAATTGTTGTAAGAAAGTTCTCCAACCTCGTAACGGGTAAAGCTAAGGTTAATAGCGCAATTTTCCAAACGTTCTAATTTTCTTGTCTCGCGGGACCACTTCTAACTATTTACAACCTCCATTTAGCGTATAACTTTCCCTCTGTATCTAAACTCCCTCTATCACCTTAAATTCATTTTTACTATTTTCTCGATTATCCATATACTTTTTCATCCAAATCAGGTGTAATAGTCAGAATTGGAATAAGCATTGGGCTATAACAATACTGTTAATATTAGGTAATGACATTGGTAATGGTAATGTTAACCTGGTTACATGAAATGACACCAACACAAAAAAGAAAAATGATGTTTTTAGTGGCATGGCCAGATTAGTGATTTTCATAATGGCGATAGCAAGAATTATTGCTGTTATTGCAATCGTAATGGAAGGATAATATTCTCGTAATAACAAAAATAATGATACTTTTAATGCAGGAGGAAAAATGTTTCACGTGAATCTTTTTAG
>NC_051400.1:37344558-37344642 GCF_015228065.2 Penaeus monodon
GATGGAAATGAACGCGAGAGAAGAAAAGAGATAACGTTTGAAAATGCCTGTTCTATTCCCTCCTTTTTCATAATTACCTCATAT
>NC_051400.1:37344886-37344976 GCF_015228065.2 Penaeus monodon
CTTCTTTAATGGTCAATATAAGGATCTTCAAAGACAATTTCGCCCAGGACTAGATTATTGATCCTTTCCTTAAGACTATTAAATGATTGA
>NC_051400.1:37345154-37345294 GCF_015228065.2 Penaeus monodon
TTCAACAACGGTTTCTAAATAAAGAGAAACATAGAAGAAGGAAAATACTGGTGGGTCTCTTTTCATGCTTTTTTTTCTGTGTCTTATTCAATAACTTACTGAAGTTTCCGTTTTCTTAATTCATTGTTTTGTACGTCCGA
>NC_051400.1:37345557-37346536 GCF_015228065.2 Penaeus monodon
TAAAGTAAATGACGCAGAAAAAATGGATCTCAATAGCTGCAACATCAAAGCTTTACTAAAAAAAAAAAAACTAATAATATAAATAAATAAATATACAATACAGAAAAGGAACAGAGAGAGAAGAAACTCAAATAAAAAACAAATGACGTCAGAAGCAAAATTACTCTCCTAACCTCATCTCTCCGCCATTTTTTCCTCCGAATGGATGACCGGCTGACCCTGCACAGCATCCACGCGCCCTTGAAGCAAATCCACGCGGCTTCACATCCAATCCGGGGGACCCATAAATCCACGCAAATCCACGCGGCTTCACATCCAATCCGGGGTGACCCATAAATTTAACGAAAAAAAAAGAAACAAGCCATACTGATGTCCTTCCTACGTTCATCTCAATCACACGCACAGCGGGGAGGGGGGGGGGGGCGTCCATTAGCTAATCAGTCTCCCTTTTAACCTCGGTCCAGTACGCGGTTGTTGGGGGTTAGGGATTAGGAAAAGGTTGGGGTCTAATCGTTGTTTTTGGGGAGGGACTGTGTCTAATCAACAATAAGTAGCGATATTTGGCCCGAAAAGGACAAGATTGGGGTTTATATCCTGTTTATTTCGGATTAGATTGGGGTCTGCATTCTTTTTGCTGGGACTTGGGATAAAATTTGGACCGGATAAGATTGGGGTCTGCATTCTTTTTGCTGGGACTTGGAATAATATTTGGACCGGATAAGATTGGGGTCGACATTCTTTTTACTGGTACTTGGGATAATATTTGGACCGGATAAGATTGGGGTTAACATGGTTGTTATTGGGAACTGGGGGCTGTGTGCTATTCATTAGCGAAAAGATCGGTGTCTCCTCAGCTCGTGGAATGTCTCTGTGCTTGGCTATTTATGTATGTTTTTTGATATCTGGTGTTTCCCACACGAAATGTTTTAGAAAAGGATGCTATTCCAAATCATTGCTGATGATGATATTTGTTTATCCC
>NC_051400.1:37346948-37347234 GCF_015228065.2 Penaeus monodon
CTCATTTAAATCTTACTTTCAACAGGTACCTGAGATTGACATCAACAGGTGTCATAGATATAAATCATACATCGACAGGTGTCTAGAAAATTTAATGTACGTTCTTAAATTATAAAGAATCAAGACTAAGCTTTCTGAACATTTTCGTTGAAGTTCAATAGTTCTGGAACATCCTATCCCGAAAATAAATCAGTGTTACAATACAGGATTTTTTCACATCACAGAACCACCAAGCTTAATAAACCACATACAACACGAATAACACAATAACATACAAACAGCAACA
>NC_051400.1:37347327-37347527 GCF_015228065.2 Penaeus monodon
AATACGTACACGTACCTTCTGCTATCTCTAAATAAACCACGGCCTTTATTATTAATCATGTTTCTTTATCCATTTTTTATTATTATCGTTTAAATTCAAGTAAATGAGGACGATGTTTCACTTAAATTTTTCTTCTTCACTTTCTGGAAAAGTTAGATGAACACGTAAGTGGAATTTCTTTAATCTTACTAATGCACCAA
>NC_051400.1:37347726-37347840 GCF_015228065.2 Penaeus monodon
GTCTATATCTATTTTTCTTTACTCTCTCCCACTTTTTAAGCATTATCAAATACATTATGAACTATAAAAAAAACATCGCGCATAGAATCACTAACAATAGCCAATACCATCGAA
>NC_051400.1:37347944-37348099 GCF_015228065.2 Penaeus monodon
ATATTCCCATTTCTCTGCCCCTGTTACCTCTCTGCCTGGTCTCCCTACTTAACAATATTGCTAATACACCCAATTAACTTGTGGTTACTTAAGCCCCGGGGAAGTACCCTGTGTTTCTTTTACGTCCTGGTGAAGTTTTAATCATTCTTGTTCAC
>NC_051400.1:37348128-37348650 GCF_015228065.2 Penaeus monodon
CTCATTTCTTGTAACGTCCTTTAAGATTTTGCTCGTTTTTTCTTCGTTATCTGCTTTTTCGTCTTCATTTCCCTCTTTCCTCCCATTTCCTCTTCCTCGGTATCTGTTCCAATCACCAGGCGGGGCGAAGGAAAAAGAAAATAGATATGAAAATAAATATGAAAATTATATATCTTGGGATACCTTGTTTCTCTACCTTGGACTAGATGATTTCTGTACCTTTGTGTAGTTATTGTCTATTGTATTCACGTATATTTTCTGAATAAAGAGTTTTGTGTATTCATGGGTACTTGTTGAATAAAGCTTTATGTATGTCGAGTGTTTAAGTGTTCATATTGTCAGATGAATATTAATGTCCTTATGTGTACTTATTGTCAAATGCATAGAATAGATTTATGTACACGTGTACTTTATATTTATTGACAAATAGAACATTTTGTACCCTTGTGTACTTATTGACAAATGGACCCCAACTTGGTAACTTTCCTCTCGTGGGTCTCGGCAAACGAGCACACTCACAAG
>NC_051400.1:37348973-37349171 GCF_015228065.2 Penaeus monodon
GATGGAGGGAGGGCGAAGACAACAAAGAAAAATAAGCTAACAAACAGAGCTACATAAACATATCGATATGTAAATAAAAATACAACTAAAAAGATAAGTGGGAGATATATATAACTGGAAATATGACGCAGGGAAGACGAGGATCACGTGAGCTGGAGCAATTGGGTTGACAACTGCACTGTCTCCCTGAAGGTACAT
>NC_051400.1:37349607-37349683 GCF_015228065.2 Penaeus monodon
CTCTACGGAAACCCTGGTCTCCCTTCTCCCTCGGGGCTTTTCACGGAGTCGATAACAGAGTGTGTAGACACCCCTT
>NC_051400.1:37350130-37350253 GCF_015228065.2 Penaeus monodon
AGATAACTCAAATATTAAATAGCCTAACAATAAAACAAGTGAAAAAATAAGGAGTCGATGGAAAGAGAGGAAAGCAATAAAACTCGGAAGAGAAATGAGAACCAGATGATCCCAGAGGCGAGA
>NC_051400.1:37350346-37350592 GCF_015228065.2 Penaeus monodon
TTAGTTCCCTCTCAATGGCTTTTAGATTGATTGGTGTGTTAAGGAAAAGGCCCGTTTATACCTTGTAGTACACTTTTGATCAGGTTTCGGGTCGAATTGGTGGCTTAACGTGGGTGTGCTAGTGGGAGGGTGTTAGGGCTCTTCCGAGTGTGTTACGTTTGGTGGGTGAGTGTGTTGAGTCTTATCTGAGAGTGTTATGGTTGGGGGATGTTGGATTTTGTAATATGTATATTGGTATGTTTCTTT
>NC_051400.1:37350772-37350999 GCF_015228065.2 Penaeus monodon
CCACGTCCTTTTAGGGATAAAATGCACCGATATATTTAACTCGGCGGGAATATCAGAGCAGCACGTCGCCTCCGGGCATCCATTATGTAAAGTGGGCGGCGAGAACCTGTACCAGAGGCATAGGTGTCGAAACTTCAGGCGGAAAAACGTTTCCTCCATTTTTTAGGAGGGCCGAGAATTCACTTACTCGCGAGAGCCGCGTTCTACGGAAAGGGTATGGTAGTGGG
>NC_051400.1:37351666-37351851 GCF_015228065.2 Penaeus monodon
AATCAAATCATGATATCTCCCCTGAGACATTACCCTTTCCCCTATTTAATCCTCAAATTCTTTTCCTAATTCCTTTGAAGCTTTTCTCGAGCTGCATTTGTAAGTGTTCGCTCCACCTTCACTTGTGGGCGAGAGGCATATTAGGCGCCTTCGGTTATCATGTAAGTTATATTATTTTTAAAGTA
>NC_051400.1:37352265-37352792 GCF_015228065.2 Penaeus monodon
GATCATAATTAAACCTCCAACTGTCTCGATCATATTCCACTGAAGAGAAATAGTTTGCTTCACAATATTTCCATTAAGTTCTACTCACCATACCCCAGTGTAGAGATATGATAAGATATTCCTCACATTCATCACATTCCCTTTCCCGTAACAGCCGACTGGCCTCACCATACGCGGCTTAGTGGTATTGTGCCCCCCCCCCCTCCTCTCTCTCCCGAAACTCACCCCGCCCCTCACCATAGTCCAGGCACAACATCCCACTTCAATATCCTCACTTGACCTCGAATTCCTTACATATCTCCCGCATCGAACCTTTCCCGCAATACGTATTCCGACCTCTACCTTCCCTTCATTTCACCATCTAATTCACCATCCACGCTCACTATAACCTCCCGCCATGATCGCTCAGCGCCGGTCCAATACTGACTTCGGCGAGCTTCACATCAAAGTCATTACGGACATTCTTTCGAAACTTTAGAAATATAATTAGATGGGGCCTTCCTTCCTTCCTTCCTTCTAGCCACTCT
>NC_051400.1:37352841-37353540 GCF_015228065.2 Penaeus monodon
TCCTTCCTCTGCGCCTCACCTCCCCTCCCCCTCTCTCTCCCAACTCTACTTCTCCCGCCCCTCCTTTCCCTCCTTCCACCTCCTTCCCCCTCCCTTTCCTTTCTCTGCACCTAACCTCCCTCCCTTTATCTGGTATGCGCCTCCCCTTCCTCCCTATCCCTTTCCTTCCTCTGCGCCCCCCCCTCAATATCCCTCTTTCTCTTCATCCTCTCCTATCCTCATTCCCTCTTCTTTTTCCCCTTCCTTTCCCTACTTTACATCTCCCCTGCCTCCCTTTCCTTTCCTTCCTCTACGCTTCTCCTCGCTCCTTCTCATCCCTTTTCCTATCTCTACTTCTTCTTCCCCCTTCTCTCTTTCCTTCGTTTAAGCTTCCATCTCCCTCTCCATCCCTTTCCCCTTCTAGAATTCCCTTCCCTTGGTCCTCCTACTCACCTCTTTTCTCCCTTTTCTCTCCCCCTCCCCCTTTTAACCTTTCCTCCCCCTTTTACGCCCCCTATTCCACATTTTAACCCCCCTTCCTGTACCAAAAGGCCGTCTCCCATCTGCCTCTCCCTCCCACCTTCCTCCCCTTAGCTAAATAGCTCAGTGGCTCCCGACCTCTTTATACTCGCGACCCCTTTCTAAAACCTCCGTCACATCCGGGATCCCAGACATCTATTTCCCATTTATATTTTTGTAACTTCTTGATTTCTAGGATTT
>NC_051400.1:37353789-37354003 GCF_015228065.2 Penaeus monodon
TCAGCAACTTGTACAAGCGTTATTTACTTAATTGTAATATGATATTTAAAAAAAACATGGCTCCATAGTGTATTCTTAATATCAAAACTAACGAAAGCCAAGAAATTTGGAAAAGCTTCGCGACCCCTTGATGACCCTCTGGAACCTCCCTGGGGGTTGCGAACCACAGGTGGGGAACCTCTGAAATAGGTGTATTTGGCTGAAGGATTTTGGG
>NC_051400.1:37355656-37355789 GCF_015228065.2 Penaeus monodon
AGAAAAGGTCACGCGTTAACCAGCGACCTTGGATGTCTGTTATTTTAAGGTTGACCTTCTCGGGCTGGCGGATTACAATGGTAACTGTCAGTTCTAGAAATTCAGGATATTAATGGAAGTGGTCATGATGCTG
>NC_051400.1:37356310-37356376 GCF_015228065.2 Penaeus monodon
TCATGCTTGGCTCGCCTGCATGAAAGGGATAAGAGTGGGATAGGTGACTTACCCAAACTAGCGATC
>NC_051400.1:37357260-37357697 GCF_015228065.2 Penaeus monodon
GTTATACATGCCATGAAATAAGTACCCCCCATCCCACACACACACAGGGGTCTTACAATGAATCCATCATAACCTAGAAGTCCACTCATTCAAAATACAACGTTTGCCCTCAGAGTAACACTGTATTACCGTCTCGTTCCGGCCAAATATTTACGTAGCAGTTTTGACATTACAATTTCCTTTAGCCCGAAGAAAACGTTTTGAGATAACGTTTATCATTGCCCGTTTGGCTTGGAAAATGTGGGAATGTTTATCTCGTTGTGTAGAGATGGGACCTTGGGAGGGGGAGGGGGGGTATGGAGAAAGAGGAAGTAAAGAGAAATAACAATTGATTATTTTATGTGGATATTAAAGATGGTGAAATGAAATGAATATGTAAGGTTGAAGTAAATTGATGAATAAATAGATAGATGACTAAATAGATAAAAAGATAAATG
>NC_051400.1:37357790-37358716 GCF_015228065.2 Penaeus monodon
ATTGGGAAAGTGTTAAAAATGTGAACAATATTCATACCATTTTTTTTTTTTTTTTAAACAATATCTTGCTTTTACATTAAATCCCTAGAGGGATTTAACACCGCCAGAATGGGTACCTAATGCTACGTGGAAAGTCAGTGATCGCCCACACCTTAATTTCTTTGATCTTACAAGTAAAGCGCTGTGTTGATGTACAAAAGCATTTCGAGTAACTAGTACTCTTGACATTACAATTGCAATTATGGTGACTAATTCTTCTGTCGTTTCAGCAGACGATAAAGATCTTTCAACGAGAGTAATGTGACAATATGACAACGACCGAGAAGAGGACACGCTGTCACACCTGTCACCTGCCTGATTGCCCCATCCATTACTAGGCTATCTCAGAAATCTGCGCGTGATGCTGAGGCAAATTGAAATATCTTTATGATTATTATACCAATGCAGATTTATGTTCTTATTCTGTTTGCAAAAAAGAGATATTTTTGCCCTCCCTCGGGTCTCTTGTGGTACCAGATAGGAAATGAAAGTTGCCAAATGAAATTTTTATATGGATATTCTTTCTGCGTGATAATTCACATTTTGCAAAAGAGTTAAGGCGTAAAAAAGATCCTTGGCATTTACAAGGTTATTAATAATTTGAAATATGTTTATTTTTGAGTAACGAGCCTAGATTTATTTTTCATACAAAGGAAAGTAACAATTACTGTGCTTTTTCAGAGAATTAGGAAAATCAACATGAACCGAGTTTAGTGTTAAAACAAGTTCTATGATTTGCGTTCTGGGGTTTAGCAAAAATTCTTGGAGAAAATTTCTGACATTCCCTAAAACATAAATCACATCTTTATATAATAGTAAAAAAAACCTATTTGAAGAAAGTATAACTGACTTGAACTGTAAATCATTTTCCCACCAAAAGATGGCAC
>NC_051400.1:37358779-37359206 GCF_015228065.2 Penaeus monodon
TATTCTTATGATTGATGATGAATACTTTCTGAACAACTAAAAACTTAGAATTTGAAAAATGTAATACAATCTGTCACCACAAAACGACGGTGGAAAACTTCGATAAATTGTTAAACTGAATTTCAGAGATATATAGATTTTTCCTCAGAAGTTGACAGTACAATAATCGCCCTTAAATTCTGAAGAAACAAGGATCCAAATGGATACTAGTTTCTATTCTATTCGCTCGCTTGGAAAATCTACGGAAAACGCAATCATGTAACGTCCACAATAAAGACAAGTAATCCGTGTAACATAAACAAACACATTAACAATATAAAGAGGCAAACTATATCAAAACCAGCATCAATAGATACCAATAAACCGCATTTAGGCAGATAAGAGAATAAATAATAGCGTACACTGGCTTATGAAAAACGTCATCACC
>NC_051400.1:37359255-37359603 GCF_015228065.2 Penaeus monodon
CACAATCTTCATGTAATATCATATTTTAAAAATATTAAGATTAAAAAGAAAAAAAAAGGTTCACGAAGCGATGAAGCTCAAAAATGTCGCTGATAGTATTACTGAAAATATTTTAAAAGGCTATTTATATACTGCCATTCAAAAAATATATATGAAAGGATGTTTGCAAGACATCATTAAACATGTAATCGAAAAAGGATATAAGATGTTTCCATAACAACCTTTAAAACGTTCTTTTAAAAAGGATATTTATATGCTCACAAAAGGAAGATAAGCGACGGACACAAAATTCGCTCTCTGTTGCAATGAACCTGATATTACTATTACTAATGTTAACGATTACTTAAC
>NC_051400.1:37359977-37360267 GCF_015228065.2 Penaeus monodon
TGCAAGCTATTGTAAACTCGGATAGAAAGAGAAACGAGTCCATTACCTTCAAGAAGACAAAGAAACAAAGACACAGGAGGAAACAAGAGAAGACGTCCAGGGATAAAAAGAAACAAAAGAGAGCGAGAGAGAAAAGAAGGATAAAAACAGGATAATTAGACGAAACAACAAAAGCTTCGCTACCATCATACAGGTTTTGATTTGATTAAACATAATCTTGTGGGGAAACTGACGAATACTCTGGAATTCGAAGGAAACGACAAATAGCATCATAAAGTGATTTGGATAGA
>NC_051400.1:37360366-37360431 GCF_015228065.2 Penaeus monodon
TGTGTATAGTGGATTTGATAAAATATAATCTCGGATGCGGTGTAGATGAAGTAGGATTGATAAAT
>NC_051400.1:37360751-37360953 GCF_015228065.2 Penaeus monodon
GTTCACACACTTCCTCGCCCCAAGCATATAATCTGAACACCAGGACACTCAGCTAAGGGAAGGGAATGCGTGTGAAAATGAACATACGTTGTTGTCACTTCACAGTTCAGTTGACGCAAGTCTGGTCCTCGCGCCCGCTGGGTTGCGAACAGGTGGAAACTTACAGTGAGATTAGAATAAAGATAGGGACACCCCGCCCATC
>NC_051400.1:37361526-37361721 GCF_015228065.2 Penaeus monodon
ATTCTACCCCAAAATGCCTTCCCTTATCTCTCTCTCCTCCTTATGCTTATTTATCTCCCTACCTCTTTCACTCACCCTTTCCCCTTTCCACTTTCCCTCCTACACAAGGCAGACGAGTAATGTGGGCTATATACAGAGGGAAAAATCACCCCTCACCTATAACTAGCCAAGGACCCGTTCGTGTGTGTGTCTGTG
>NC_051400.1:37361851-37362095 GCF_015228065.2 Penaeus monodon
AGGTATCAACTTCAGTCTCGATTACCAAGCCTATCGACATAGCAGGTGCAATATCGTCCGTATTATCAAATAAGCTAAATCTCTCTGGTTCGGAATTCGATTGTTCGGCAGCCACTGTTGTTCGGCAACATTTAAGGCGACTTACTGGCCATAATACAGAAAAATATTTTATGCTGTATTACAGTACTGCAGCGGAAATACAGGTGTAAGCCTTGGTATCTCTGCACCATGGTTTAGCGGTTCG
>NC_051400.1:37362115-37362577 GCF_015228065.2 Penaeus monodon
ATAATTCGGCAATGGTCACACTAGTCAGGTTCTAATGATGCCGGAATTACGAGTCTCAGTCATATATTTAGAAAAAGTAACATAAATCTAGAGAAACTATTCTCACAAATAACATTCACTTTATGCATCACCAATCAGTGAGATAAATAAATATTAAAACAAAATAACACGCCTTCCATCCCAATCCAAGAAGCCTTCCACAAGAGGAATAAAAACAATAATAAAATAAGTTATAACTCAGCTTCCTTTTCGACGATTTTGCTGCGGCGTGTGTTTCATACTTCGACGACGCGCGCTCTGGAGGCGTCGAAGGCAAACTGCTGCTCCGTGTGAGACTGTTGATATATGGCCACGATTTCTTAAGAGGATTCTTTTCTTCTGTAGCTTTTTTTCAGGCCCCAACTCTTTTTTTTTCCTTTTCCTGACTACTGTTTTTTTAAACGTACAATTTGTTTTTCCTTT
>NC_051400.1:37363006-37363224 GCF_015228065.2 Penaeus monodon
CCACTATATAAAACTTTTACTTCTTATCTATACTCACGGACGAAGACACATGATATACACAAAGCCTTTAAAGTCCGGCTTTGCTTGTCCGTTTTAATACCGCTGTATATAACTATCAAAAAGATGTGGGTCTGTTCGTACTCAGATCAGATGCACTGAATTTCTGTGCTCGGTCCACGATCAGTGCAGTTACTCTAGAAGTTTTTGAGATTACCACA
>NC_051400.1:37363993-37364103 GCF_015228065.2 Penaeus monodon
TGAGTTCTGTCGATCACAGCGCCTGTATATTCATAAAGCCTGTAACAAAATATTCGTCCGAAAAAACATGTTTATCCTCAGGCTCGTAAAAAATATTTTGCATCATGATA
>NC_051400.1:37364424-37364494 GCF_015228065.2 Penaeus monodon
ATATATACGCTGGGCAGGTAGATAGAAATACAACTAGAAACATGATAATATATACATATTTCAGCTTACA
>NC_051400.1:37364649-37365476 GCF_015228065.2 Penaeus monodon
TGTAACCCCATAATCTAAACCACTGAATCATAATTCCATAAATTCTGTCCGTACTACTGAAAATATATTCGTCCTTTCAAATGAATGTGCTATCTTTTAGCCCAGTTAATGGCGCGTGTAAAAACTCATATAGATACAAGCAAATCAAATTATGGTACATGAAATCCGCATATGTGTCTCGTACTCACCTGTCGTAGATGAGCTGGATGGCCAGGTGGCCCGTGACCTGACCGCACGTGTCCTCCAGCTCATTGAGCGTCACGGACGTGTCGGAGCTGACGGAGTCGCAGGACATGGCCCGTTTGAGCGTCCCCGCGGACACGCCCGTTTCGAAGGCCCCCGCCAGGCCCGCTGAGTTCGGGGGCGTGTTGGAGTAGCCCGCCGAGCTCGGAGGCGTTTCTCCGAACACGGCCTGCGAAGAGGCAGAGTTAGGGGGCGTGGCCGTCACCAGGTCGGCGGAGCTCGGAGGCGTGTCCAGGGACAGTCTTCGGCTCGTGCTGAGAGTGAATACGACGGGCGACAGCGGCGAAGCGTCGGCGGAGGCCCTGCGGCTCGAATACAGGCTGCGCAGCCCCGTCGCCGAACTGGGGGGCGTGCTGGAGGAGGGCGGCCGCGAGCCGTAGGGGACGTACAGGCCCGCCGAGCTCGGGGGAGTCTCGCCAGAGAGTCTGGCCGCAGAGTTCGGGGGCGTCACGGGGAAGGCGGCGGAGGGGGGCGGCGTGCTCATTTGGCCCAAGGAGTCCTGCCCGATACTGTTGTCGTCGGGAATCTGCCGCAGCCGGGCACTGAGAGACGCGATGTATTCACGGACCCGCCGTGTGCTGGCG
>NC_051400.1:37365561-37366490 GCF_015228065.2 Penaeus monodon
GCGGCGATCTCTCGCCTTCTAAGACACTTTCACTGGTCTCACTCCCGCGCTCACTGTGAGGCCGCACTAAAGGCTGTGTTCTAGGTGTGTCTACTGCATCGTGGAGGAGCGACACTTCCTCCTCGACGCCACCAAGACCTTTTCTGTCCGCCAGGCCACTCGCCGACACCAAAAACGGATTCTTTCCTCCCTCCGTCCGCCGCCGGTCTTCGCCCTGCGACCATCCCAAGGGACGCCGACCGCTCCTCCTCCTCCTGTCGCGCCCCTAGGAGCCCTATCCTCGCCTCGACCTCCGCCAGGCGCGATGAGATGTAGGGCGAGGGCGAGGAGGCGTGGTCAGAGGTGGCGGTGTTCGGAGGCGTCGCGGGAACGTCGGCGACGCCTCCGTAGTCCGATGGGAGAACGGGGTTCCTCGAGGGAAGGATCAAACCAGGAACCGCACCGCCAGAACCTCCCACCTGAAAGGGAAAAGCGGAAAGGGCTCAGGGCTCAGGGCTCTTTTTAACTATCTTCAATCGTACCCGGGTTTAGTGGTCTGTTTCTCCGTCTGTCTCTCTGTCTGTCTCTCTGTCTCTATAAACAAGCTCGTACACAGATACATATACCTACATATGCAAGTAGTAAAATCCCCGATTCGTCTGATCCTAACCCCTTCCACATGACTGAGCCAAACAAGGCTCCAAGTTGCTATCAGGGAAATTAACGTCTCTCAGCAATATTTATCCAAGTTTCCCCTCGAAGGCAGTACTTGCTCTCTGACATCAAAGTTAATGAAGGTCAAGCGTCGAGTGATATATCCACTCTTGGAAGGTAGGTCTCTTCATTAGTTGATTGATTTAATGAATGATTAAAATGCGTAAGAAAGGATGCTAAAAGAAAGAAGTGTCTGGAATATTTGTTGATTAAAATAAAGAGAAAGTCAGCCAGAA
>NC_051400.1:37366810-37367952 GCF_015228065.2 Penaeus monodon
TAGGCTTAGTATGTAAGAATATGCATATACCCCAGAAAATGGGCCTATCTATGCACGGCAATGGAAAGGGTAATATCCTTACCTCTGTACTCGTGGTAGTAGATATCTGATTGATGTAGGGCGTGGTGCTGGCGCTGACACCAGTCGCTGCCTCATTGTCGGGTCTCGTGTTGTCTGTAGCTGAGAAGTAGTTT
Organism: Penaeus monodon; assembly: GCF_015228065.2. Lineage (NCBI taxonomy): Eukaryota > Metazoa > Arthropoda > Malacostraca > Decapoda > Penaeidae > Penaeus > Penaeus monodon. The sequence continues at coordinate 37,367,005 of NC_051400.1, forward strand.
TTGTTTCCGAAGCTTGATGAGTCTTTGGTTTCATTGAATTTATTTACGAAAGAGTCAGGTTGTAATGGTCTGTAGTTGACATTGTTATCGTATACTGTAGAAGTCTGGCCGACCCCTGCCTGGGATACAACACTGCTGCTCTCTCTGTTGCTACCCATATATCCAACACTGTTGGATACTGTAACATTGACACCACCAACTCCACCGCTGCTACTAATTCCAGCGCCAGAACTGCTGCCAGTGAGATCACTAAGCCACTTACTTCCACTGTCAGTAGCAACAACGCTGGAGACACCACCAGAACCAACACTTTCACTAGTAGTGCTAGTGAACCATCCAGTGCCACCACTAGTAGTGACATTAATGCCGCCAGCCCTGTCCCCGGCGCCTCCACCGAACCAGTCAGCGACAGTCTGGCCACTCTGAGTGACGTTGGCCGTTGCCGTGACAGTCACACTTGCCTCGGGCTTCTCAGCAAAAGCTCGCTGCATCTCCTCATTCACCCTCTCGGCACCAGACGGGGGCGCGCCCCTGCCCGTTCCAGACGGCACCCTTCTAGAAGGGGCGGAAATGGTTTCGCGGGAGGCTTCCTCGACGTAAGCGCCCTCGGAAGCCTCGTCGGGGGGAACCCAGGACGCCCTGAAGGGGTTCGTCGAAGACCTTTTCGGGCTGCTCTGCTGTGACGACACCAGGAGTTCCTGCGAGTGGAAATTGGACGCACAAGGCAATCATCAGGATTCTTAAACGTTCGCCTTTTTCAGTAGTATATGTTCAGTTGCAGTTACTACATTTTATTTCTTATATGATATTTTTTGAAAATATAAGTTTGAATGATTGCATCTACTGATGTGAAATTCATTTTTTTCTGTATTCTGCAATGACCCTACCTGAACCAATAAAACTAATTCCCTTTGATCTACGTACCCACGTATGTTTAACCCCAGCCGA
>NC_051400.1:37368186-37368490 GCF_015228065.2 Penaeus monodon
TATCCTCGCACGCCCTCACTCACCTTACTTGAATCCCTCCTCTGGATCCGCCCACTGAGCGACCGGTTCGAGTCCCTTCGATCCAGGACGGGGGCGGGGCGAGAGGGCTCGGGGGGCGTCTCCACTCCCGCCCCTAGGCCTATGCTGCTGCTGGCGGGGGACGGCGACCCCTCCCCGCTGTCCGTCCACCCCCCGGGCATCCTGCTGGAAGTGGGCGGGGCGAAGGGCATCAGATGGATGGGCGGGGCAAAGGGCATCAAAAGGGCAGGCGAATAAAAGGGAATGGAGAAGTGTGGAGAAAATG
>NC_051400.1:37368543-37369016 GCF_015228065.2 Penaeus monodon
AAAGTGGAGGGAGAAAAGGGTATGGAGAGAAAGCATAAATAACAAGGAGGGAGGGGAGACAGAAGGAGAGGGAGCAATTGTTTAGAAGGAAGGAGGTAGAGAAAATCGAAGTGTAAAAAGGAAAGAGGGAAAGGGAGGGACGAATGGGCGGAAAGAGAGAATAAAAATTTAAGTGTGAAGGAGAGAGGGAGAAGGAAGGAGAAAAAAGAAAAAGAGAAAGGAAAGGCGAAAGCGAAATTAAATGAGAGAAGGAAAAGAAAATATAAGGCAGGGAAAGGAGGAAAGAGGAAAGGGAGCAAAAAGGAAAAGACAGTTAAGGGCGAGAAGAAAGGAGAAAAAAGTGGAAGAGGAGGAAGAAAAATAATACGAAAAAGAAAGAAAGGAAGGAAATATAGTACAAGGAAGGGCGGGGGGTTGATGAGATGAAAAGAGGGAAGAGATAAGAAGGAGTAAAAGATAATTGAAGCCGGAAT
>NC_051400.1:37369929-37370023 GCF_015228065.2 Penaeus monodon
CAGTTTAGGAGAAACTGAGAAAACCCCAACATTTTGTGAATAAAAAGCTCTCTACCATTGGGACGTAAATCAAAGAAAAACGTTGTTAATATTT
>NC_051400.1:37370071-37370240 GCF_015228065.2 Penaeus monodon
TCGTGTTACTCCCAGATGGCAGGGACATAAAGAAACGTTGGGCAAAGACATGAATCACCAAGGAAAATTACACAATTCATGAGAAATGGGACGAACGAAAGAACTGAGGTTTTAATGGTCTGCTTTGTACCCAGGAGAGAATCGTGTAACTGATGTGAGGAAAATAGTT
>NC_051400.1:37370549-37370791 GCF_015228065.2 Penaeus monodon
CACATATACTCACACACACACATGTATTCTTTTTTCTTCTTTTTTTTATTGGTAAGAATGTCGTCTACGAAACGTAGATCAATGAGAGATAGGGATCCTTGAGGGAAGTAAGCAATTAGTAATCAAGTAACATGCAATAATCAGGACCAAATAAAACAGCAATGTTAATGAAGCAAAAAAATAGATTACACCAGAAATGAATAAAGCATATCAACTAAAAATGTATGGAGCTAAGATATACT
>NC_051400.1:37370820-37371033 GCF_015228065.2 Penaeus monodon
AATAACATCCACGCGTGAACCTCGAGCCTCCCACACACCTTGGCGGAGGCGCAGGGGCTGGCCTCAGTGGCTGGGGAGGGAGGTCGGGTTCCTCGGGCGGCCTCACGCTCTCGTCCAGGGTCATCATACTCGTGACGTCATCCAGATTCGTGAAGCGCTTGTACGACCCGCTGCGAGGCCAGAGACCAATCCAGTCCAGGTCGTTATCGAACT
>NC_051400.1:37371480-37371592 GCF_015228065.2 Penaeus monodon
TCTGTTAGGCTGGTTTTTTGGGTCGTAGCACTCCCAGGCGACAGCTTAAGAGGATGTTCCAATGGATTATGCTTATGTGGAATAGGTTTGGGGGGTAAATATACCAATGCGG
>NC_051400.1:37371648-37372081 GCF_015228065.2 Penaeus monodon
GGAGAAACAATTTCACCACAAAATGATGTGCGACATCTCTTTATCACAAACAGGGGAGCAACTTTGCAGCTTAAGATACTTCAGTTCATTTACAGCTGCGTCCACTGAACCCAAATGTAGTTCGGCTGTTGTTATAATGAAATGTGAGTTGGATGCCCGTAGAGTTTTAGATGAGAAAAATTCCCCATTCCCTTTACAGCTGAGTCCATTGAATCGGCACAGTTCGGCTGTTGTTGTAATGAAATGCGGGTTGGATGTTCCAGAAAAAGTGGAAGATATTTCAGTTCATTCACAGCTGCTTCCGAGAAATCGCCACAGTTCGGCTGTTGTAATCAAATGTGGGTTGAATATCCGTAGAATTGTTACAGAAAAATTGAAAGGCACTCTAGGGCATTCGCACCAGAATATATCAGAACGTCTACATCAGGTCATT
>NC_051400.1:37372846-37373615 GCF_015228065.2 Penaeus monodon
TCGTAATCAAATAAGGGCTAGAGGACGTAGCGTTTTCTGGCAAATGATAAAGGTAATTCGGTTCATAGTCAATTTAGTTTGTTGAATCAAATCATTTTGGTTGCTGTTGGAATCAAATGTGAGCTAAATGTTAGAGCAAAAATGATAAAGATGATCCAGTTCATTCACTTATGAGTCTGTTGAACTGACTAAATTCGTCTGGTGTTTTGATTAAAACGTAGATTTTTTCTAGAAAAAGAGAAACTGTTTTGTATTATGTCCTGCCAGTCTTGATGAATCATGGAAGTGTGGATAGGATGATGAAAAAAAAAAAACGGATAAAAACAAAGAATTCAAAAACAAAAGAAAGGAAAGAACAAGGCCATCAAGCACAAGGGCCAGCTTGTGCCAGGGGACACGCTAATGAAGTAGCCTGCTTAAACAACACCGTCGATTTTCATAATACATACCATATGGTTCATTTCGGGAGCGCGTGTTATTAACGAGTTAGGTGTAACGCAAACATCTGTACAGTTGAGAAAAAAAAAACTTTTACCTCATGTATTATGTTACTGTTTCAAAACCTCCCCTATATACATAACAGCCAGGCATACATATCCACCATCCATGTCCGTCGCTCAATAGTAATGCCCGTTTAGACATATACATTATTAACGGACTACATCTTGACAGGATGTAGCGCAGGGAGCACAGAAACTTCTTGAAGCAATTGTGGCTGGCTCAAGCACAAGCCATATGAAGAGTTATAATCGATATAATTTTTTCATGT
>NC_051400.1:37374885-37375313 GCF_015228065.2 Penaeus monodon
ATCATCCACACACACTCATATATAGCATTTATCCCTCCCGATCCCCCTTCACCTTTCTCCTTCCCCTGCATCCGTACCCCTCCCCCCTGCGCACGTACCCCTTCCCCCCTGCACCCATCTCCTCCTCCTCCCCTGCACCCATCTCCTCCTCCTCCCCTGCACCCATCTCCTCCTCCTCCCCTGCACCCATCTCCTCCTCCTCCCCTGCACCCATCTCCTCCTCCTCCCCTGCACCCATCTCCTCCTCCTCCTGATACGCACTCCATCTTCCTCTTGATCTTGGAGATCTTGCGAGCTCTCTTCCTCCAAGACTGGGACTGACATGAAGCCTTTAGCAGGTTCCATGCCTTTCACTTACGGGTGGAATATGAGTCCTTCATACACGTAGACACAGACAGTATCAAACACACATATAGACAGAAACACCA
>NC_051400.1:37375580-37375781 GCF_015228065.2 Penaeus monodon
GTGAAATGAGGTGCGGGATGTAAACGTATGGATTTTTTTTCTCAAGACGTCTGTTTGCGTGAATTAATGATCATCTAAATTCCAGGATTCATTGTGAGATTAGGCTTGTGCAGAGAGGATTTTCTGCTTCGGCATTTTGATGAGCAGAATCGTTTTGGACATGCGTCCATTCATCTACTAGTCCACTGTGTGTTACTGTAA
>NC_051400.1:37379469-37379645 GCF_015228065.2 Penaeus monodon
TTTTGAGAAGATATAGCCATTCCAGCATTTTCATTTACCCTCGATAACCGTAAAAAGGAAACCAGCTTTGACGTCATAAACCCAAGAAGGTAGACTCTGTAATTACATGTGATGAGGCGTCTCTCCCATTAGAGATTTCGGGGTCATTAGTTATGCTAATTGGCCAATTACCGGAA
>NC_051400.1:37379713-37380664 GCF_015228065.2 Penaeus monodon
GTGTGTATGTGTGTGTGTCCATCTCTGTCCCATACATGTAAAGCAGTTGATTTGTTATTTTCAATTGAACTGATACGGAAGGTTCAAAACAACTGTTCAGTATAATTATACTTCATCTTGAACCTTTGGGAACTTCTTACACAGCATTAAGAGAATAATTTGTTTAATAAAGCCAAAAGAAAGGCTTATAAACACTTTTTTTTATCGTAATGTAATGTTCATTAAATCATCCCCGTGACCTTCACTCTAAACCGAACATAACCCATTCATTTTTTTCTTCATTGTCAGTCTCAAACCACGACCAGTTGGATCGTGTGTGGTTTGCTCCAAAGAACTTGTTGCAGGTAGAGGGACTGCATTCAACGTGACTTGTTGATTCTATGGGGACGATTGCAACGACTTGTTGATGTTAAGTTGGGTCCGGAGATTAGATCTCTTATGGAAAAATGGAAACTTCCTTCTCGTTTTTTTCTGTGTAGAGGGGACTTGGTTGTATTTTGTGCGCATTTGATGGTTGGGGGATATCATTCAGAAATAAGTCTGATTTTTTTTTAAGTCTGTTTTTTTCGGTTTATATATATTCTCATATGTCCGCTTATCTAACTGAACAGCCATTTACCTTTTACATGTTTACACAATCAAGCTAAACTGCATTAGTGTGTGTATGTATCTCTCTACATTCAACACGTTTACCCTTTCCTTCATAATTCCAGGTCTAACACGGTGGTATATTACGAGGTGTACCATTTTCGTCTTGTCCTTTAATAATCCAATGCCTTGTGTTTTTATATCATATACATTTTTTTTTATTAAAAGATTACTTATCGCTCATTCATTATTTATCATGGTTCTATTATTCACTTGTTTAATATATTATCACTGAGCTCATTTTGCATGTATGAGTCTCGGGTAGTAACGGAATTCGTTATATCCGATTTGAACAGTCGTATG
>NC_051400.1:37381966-37382250 GCF_015228065.2 Penaeus monodon
ACCATAAAAAAGGTATACGAACACCAAACAAGAATCTAACACTTCATAATAAAACTACTTCCTCTAGTCCACAATTCACGCTACCCCCCCCCCCCCCCGCCTAAAAAACAAAGGCATGCACGAACGCCTCCATAATTACTTTACATGCTTTATTTCCCTCCTAAAGGTCAGAGGGCGCCGTCGTTTCTAAGTTCTGAGCAATATTTCGTGCACATGACTGCTCCCAACGCCTTCCCCGACCACGGATTAGTCATTTGGAAATTTTTATATCTTATTTTTTTCGA
>NC_051400.1:37382374-37382521 GCF_015228065.2 Penaeus monodon
TAGTTTAGTAGTTCCTCAAGTAGTTTACAGGAGTCGTACGCACAAGAGTGAGTTGGAAATGCGCGGGAAAGGGCGCGGGATTGAGTTGACTTTGATGCTTTTCTTTTCTCTTCTTTTTCTTGGTGGGAAGGGGAGGGGATGCGCCTG
>NC_051400.1:37382746-37383437 GCF_015228065.2 Penaeus monodon
GTGGTGATCCCGGTTGCAGTAAAATCAGTAGAAGCAAGAACACAGCAGCAAAAGTGGCAGTGGTAGAAGTACTGGTGATGATATCATTAGTGATGGCAGTGCTACTTCGTATTACACTCATTACGTAATAATGCAAAAGGATGCAAAATAACCATAGTGGAAGAGACAAACAGAAAGTTATATCAAGAAGCTAAGGCAGGCTATGAATATTTTTGAAAGAGCGATAGAATATGTAATGAAAAGGACCAAGTATACAGAGTTAGACAACAACAAAAACGGAATACAGAAAAAATGGCAGCTTATATCGAAGATCTGAAAACGAATGATGCAAGCAGAGACGGTCATGGTAGAGCTGCGAAAAGAGAACAAACCAGGATAGACAAAACACATGCCAAGAATTTAATGACATAGGAAGGACAGGAAAAGGCATGCCAAATGCAGAGTGAAGTAAAACGTTTGCAGTGATATGATAGATCAATTGTTAGCATGTTGGGGACACAGAGAGCTGAAGTTCTTACTATAATTATTTGTGAATTTAGATATCACAAAGAATCTGGAAAATTGATGGGGAAGAATTGAAAATCACATTAAGAACCAAATTATTGCATAAGACAACACATGGGGGGACAGTAAAATTTTTTAGAAAAGTACTTGAGGCCTAAACAAAGATGATGAACCCTAAGGAACTTTT
>NC_051400.1:37384223-37384317 GCF_015228065.2 Penaeus monodon
TCAGCTTATTTTCTCAGCGGAAGTTGGGACGCAATTGTCTTGTCCGAAGCTGCATGACATGCGGGCGAGTAACTCTTTACTTAGTAGTTGTGAG
>NC_051400.1:37384649-37384858 GCF_015228065.2 Penaeus monodon
TGTTTTTACTTTGGCACGGCAGGTGATCCTCCAATCGGTACCTTTTCTCAAACAGACTGTGCTATAAGGAAAATCACGAGGAAGAACACGGGAGGGAATGGTCAGAGGCTGGTTCTTAGCTGCAGTTCTCTCACGCCTGAAACGGTTGCAGGTTCCAGGTCGTTGCAACAAACGGTGGGTCTCAAGCTGCAAGGCTGACAACAACACAT
>NC_051400.1:37385113-37385461 GCF_015228065.2 Penaeus monodon
CCTTTGCCATATGATAAGACAGCTGATTTAAGAGCTCCAGTGCTTTGGGGGGGAGGGGGAGGAGGTCGCACATATTTCCTGTTTTAATGAAATAAATGAAAAATGATTATTCACTTCGTTTACTTTGCTAATTCGTACTATCATCAGCATCATAATCATCCCCACTTTTATGAGTACTACCATCATCAAGTACATTTTTTTACTGATATTATTATCATCACGTTTATCGCTTACCATTACTGGTAACGATAAATATCATAAATATAATCACATACATTGTTGTTATTGTTCAAATAAAAGAGGAAAATAGAGAAAATTAAGATGAAGAGGAGAATTAGGGAAAAAATA
>NC_051400.1:37385622-37385820 GCF_015228065.2 Penaeus monodon
TATCGTATTATAACCTTCTCGCCACGGCAAACTTCCCTTCATCTTCACAGAATTCCTTCCTGCTAAGAATCGGCCGAAGCGAACCTATGGCTGGATGAATTCCGGATCCGGATGCCAGCTCGCCCGCGGAAGGTCTGTCTGACTGCTCAGCGAAGGCGCCCACGAAACGGGTTGGTCCGGTATGGTGAGGCTCTGCGC
>NC_051400.1:37386175-37386975 GCF_015228065.2 Penaeus monodon
CAATCTTAAGCGTATATACATTTAACATCCATTCGCGTGCTATTTGATCTACGCACATTACCCCAGTAGGATACGAAGCTTCTCGTTTGTACCGCGCCATGCCTCCTCCGCAACAAGTCTTTTTGACCTCGATCACCCATTTATGTGCAGCCCCCTCCCCCACCTCACCACCCAATAGGTCCCCCCCTCGGTCCCCGTCCAATCCCCTTCACCCTTCCTTTCTCTAATAGTCCATTTACCTCCCTTTTCCCTTTATTGTCCACTTCACTCCTGCTCTTTCCCTAACTGTTCACCAGTCTTTCCCTCCCCTTCCCCCTACCAGTCCACCTCTCTCCCTGTTCCTTCTATATAAATCCTCATTCCCATCCTTCCATCCTCCAATGGTCCACCGCCTCTTCCCCTTCCTTTCTCCTTCTCCTTCCCTTCCCCCAACACTCCATCACCTCCTCTATTCCCTTCCCACCAACAGTCTAAGTCATTTATCTTCCTTTCCCCAACAACCCACCTCCCATTCCCTTCCCCTTCGCCTAATAATTCCCCTCCTCCTCCGTTCTCTTCACCTAACACTTCCCCTCCCCTTCCTTACCCCTTCCTCACTCGTCCGCCCCCTCCCCCCCTTCTCTCACTCGTCCACCTTCCCCTTCCTACCTTTTCCTTCACCCGTCCATCCCCCCTCTTCCTCCCCACCACACCCCTCTTTTTCCCCTTGGAACACGCAGCGAAGGGCTCTCTCACACGGGGGCGTCCTCGTGGAAGCCTCGGTCTCACGAGGGTCTTCATTATGAGGATTTCTATATGCC
>NC_051400.1:37387328-37387450 GCF_015228065.2 Penaeus monodon
AGGGGATGAGGAGAGTTCTACATATCCACTTGTGAAAGGGCTTTCCTCTCTGCCATATCTGATATGCGGCCCATCAAACTTGGCGGTTTTGCCTTACGATCTTGCCTCATTCTTCATATCCG
>NC_051400.1:37388268-37388379 GCF_015228065.2 Penaeus monodon
TTGAAAACATAACATACAGTTGCAACTTTCCGTATCAATGCAATTGATCTATAGTAGCCTGTATAACGAACCCATACAGACTTTCTTTATCCTATAGTTAGGTAAAGAGTC
>NC_051400.1:37388437-37388822 GCF_015228065.2 Penaeus monodon
CTTACATAGATATTTTTATGTCTTTTAGAGTTGTACAAAATTTTCTCCGCAAGTAATTTCTGTCGTACAAAAATGTTATCCACTTATCTACCCCCGACCGCTCACATAATGCCCAATACCATGATAACAATGTATGATTATGTCTAATTAAATGAAACTCTTCACTTGAACTCATCTCATACTCTACATAGGCTTTAAACTTTATACATGCATGTACTCTAGCCTAAAACTACTAATGAAATAAGCGCAACCCTACGCAGGATTATATGCAGGGCTACACAATTATTTTTACATACACATGGACACGCAAACTCAGCTTTATGGATATAATACAATCCGGACTCCAACTTATCCTGTGCAGATTTTTTTCTCAAGAATAAATCCG
>NC_051400.1:37389571-37390169 GCF_015228065.2 Penaeus monodon
GGAAGAGAGGCAAGAAGCGAAGGAAAAGGCGACTCACCAGATAGCTCCTCCCACTCGTGGTTCGCTCGGAGCGGCACAGCTTCACCTTCTCCTCCCTCGACGCCCGAATCCACGTCCACGCCCACGTCCACAGGCCCAGGTAGCGCCCCAGCAGCCCCAGCAGCCCCACGATGGCCACCACGCCCACGACCGTCACGCCGATGGCCGCCCCCGACGCCATGCTGTTAACAGAGAGAGGGAGCTGTCAAGGGATGTGGCATGGAAGTCAAGGAGGCTGTCAAGAAAGCTAAAAATGGGTAAAAAAGAAAAGGTTAAGGAAAATGGCGTGGGCACTGACTCGAATGGCAGACTGTCAAGAAAGCTGTTAAAAAGACTAGTAAGGATTTTGGGATAAGACAGCTATCAAGGAAAATGAACTGGAAAATATTATGATCATCGGCAAGCAAATTGACAAGACAGGAAGGAACCTGTCAAGGAAAGGATATGGAAACTTGCAAGTACGCAAGAAACTTCCCACAAAAATGACAGAGGAAGGTGCCAAAGAAAAGGCAAGGATTCTGTCAAAGAAATGCTCGGGTTGGATATGCAATAGACGTTA
>NC_051400.1:37390354-37390544 GCF_015228065.2 Penaeus monodon
AGGCCCATTCAGAATTGCTGGGGCAAGTAAGCGAAAACCAAATGCCGTTGCACAGTATTGCAGCGGTGACGTCAGAGCACTTCCCTTTAATCCCGACCAAATACCACGAAAAGACCTCGGCACGTTCGCATTCACGTCAGATCACGTTGAACGAGGAAATAAATGTGATTTTCTTGATATTCAGTGTATG
>NC_051400.1:37390625-37391096 GCF_015228065.2 Penaeus monodon
CAGTGACGGAGATGATGAAGAAATATTGGATGATGAAGAGGAAACATAAGAGAAGAAAGAAGGACGATGGATAGGAGGAGGAAAAGAAGAACGAGATGGTAGAAAAGAAAGACAGGAAAATAACAATAAAGGATTAAGCATATAATGCATTTTCTGTTTGCATCCGCATGGCTATAACGGTACGAGTCTACAGCCGAGTCTGAGGCCTGCTAGCCAGCGAGCCTCGTTCTCCATAAAGCACTTTACATTATGTTAATCTTTCACGAATTTACATCAGCTTAAAATCAGGAAGTTTCATCACTAGTGGGGTGAGTTCATTTCAGCCTGAACGTTGCTATTTTTATGAATGCAAATCGTCAGGAGCTGCATGAATAAATTAGATTAATTGTACCTGCAGAGAGTAAAAGAGAAATTATTAATCTAAAATGTTTGAATGATTCGAGACAATCATTTGCGTGCTTCTGCCTCTGC
>NC_051400.1:37391217-37391491 GCF_015228065.2 Penaeus monodon
TTTCTTCCTCTCTAACTCGCTCTCATCCCCTCATCCCCTTCCTCCGTCTCTCCTCTCAATCTGACGCTTCATGTGTTGTTGTCAGCTCTGCAACTTGAGACCCGCTGTTGGTTGCAGCGACGCGGAATCTGCAACCGTTTGCTGTTGCAGTTTCCGGTGCTGTGAACGCCGCGGGGCAATGCCGACCCCCGCCCCCCCTTCCCATTGCCGGGCCGGGGGGAGGGGGGGCGGAGGTCATGGGGGACGACCTGGGTTCCGATCGGCAAAGCGAATC
>NC_051400.1:37392340-37393276 GCF_015228065.2 Penaeus monodon
CTTATCAATACCCACCTAAACCACCTCAAAACAACACACCTTCCAAACCGACCTCCAGGTCGTCCAGACTGTTCTCACAATACACCTCCAAATGACCCATCCACATCCACCTCATAAACCCACCTCAACAATCCCACCTCCAAAGACCCACCTCCAAACACCACTTCAACAACCACTACCACAACCACCTACCACACACCACCTCCACACCACTCACACAACCCACCTCCCACAAACCCACCTCCCACAAACCCACCTCCAACAAACCCACCTCCAACAAACCCACCTCCAACAAAACCCACCTCCAACAAACCCACCTCCCACAAACCCACCTCCAACAAACCCACCTCCCACAAACCCACCTCCCACAAACCCACCTCCAACAAACCCACCTCCAGCAAAACCCACCTCCACAGACCCACCTCCCACAGACCCACCTCCAACAAACCCACCTCCAACAAACCCACCTCCCACAACCCACCTCCAACAAACCCACCTCCAACAACCCACCTCCCACAAACCCACCTCCAACAAACCCACCTCCAACAAACCCACCTCCAACAAACCCACCTCCAACAAACCCACCTCCAACAAACCCACCTCCAACAAACCCGCCTCCAACAAACCCGCCTCCAACAAACCCACCTCCAACAATCCCACCTCCAACAAACCCACCTCCCAACAAACCCACCTCCAACAATCCCACCTCCCACAGACCCACCTCCAACAAACCCACCTCCCACAGACCCACCTCCAACAAACCCACCACCAACAGACCCACCACCAACACCGTCCGCCTTAGCTAGCAACGGCAGCGCCATGACACAGACAAGCATCGTTAACAACAGCAACGCTACTTTAAAACAGGAAAGATAAAAATCCAGAGGCCGGCGAGGGAACCGCCACAATAATAACAGCAGAACATACGAAGGGGGG
>NC_051400.1:37394189-37394498 GCF_015228065.2 Penaeus monodon
AAGACAACAGAACCGCCACCCCCGCTGACAACAAAAGAAAACAGTTTTATTAATAAATCTAAATTTATTGTCCAGTCATGGAGCACAGAGAGAGAGGAGAGAAAAAAAGAGTGATCTATAGTCTCGCAGTAAATCTTAATAATTAATCACAAGGGCATTTAATTAAGCTTTTGTAATTACCTCGCTTCGGGATTTCATAATTACAGAGCAACAGAGCAGGTTTATCATTGTTTAGAGATTAAGTTAGGTAAGGGACAACAGTAAGTTATTATTGCCATTATTGATATTTTTATTATCGTCATCATCATC
>NC_051400.1:37394833-37395189 GCF_015228065.2 Penaeus monodon
GCTACTATTGTTGCTGTTGTTGATGTTTTTTTTTCGTTTAATACTATTCAATATTTTTTTTTTTTTTTGGTAACTCCGGAACTCCATTATCTATCACAACCAAACTAATTATCGAATCATTAGTAATTATCCCTAATTTGGTTCTGGGTTTATCTTCGTCGTCGAGCAAAACAAAGGGGATAATTAGTGAGTGGAGAGAGGGGGGGGAGGTAGAGGAGGGGGGGAAGGGGGAGGGGAAGGGGGGATTCCAGAGGTGGTAGGGAGGGAGTAGAGGAGGTGAGGGGAGGGGCAAGGGAAGGGGAGGGGGGGGGTAGCGGAAGATGGTGCGGGACGGGGAGGAAGAAGGGGAGGGACAG
>NC_051400.1:37395279-37395763 GCF_015228065.2 Penaeus monodon
GAGGTGGGGGGGAGGGTGGAGATAAAGGGGGAAAAGTGGGGGAAGGTGGAGAGGAAGGGAAGGAAGTGGGGAAGAATGGAAGAAGTAGGCGGGAATGAAGAAGAGAAGGGGGAAGTGAGGAAGAATGAAGAATGAATGGTGGAAGTAGGGGAGAATTCAGAAGAAAAGGAGGAAATGGGTGAGAGTGCAGACGATGAGCAGGAGGTAAGAGAGGGTGGAGGAAGGAAAGGCAGGAGATGGGAGAGAGTGAAGATGAACAGAAGGAGAAATAGTTAGAACAAGAGAGACAGGGGGAAAGGGGGATGAAGGATAGAAATAGAACGATTAGACGTCGGAGAGATAGGGAAGAGTCAGGAAGATATCATTAAGGAATTAACTAATACTATAACATTCATTCAACAGGTACGACCACCGGACGACACGAGGCAAGAGGAAGAAAGGCGGAAAAGAAGGAAAAGACGAAAAAAAAAGATAGAAATCAACT
>NC_051400.1:37396650-37396728 GCF_015228065.2 Penaeus monodon
GAGACGTACAACACGATAGCGTTTCAACATATCCAAAAACACCAGGACACACGCAAATGAGGCATTCATATTCCACAC
>NC_051400.1:37397120-37397297 GCF_015228065.2 Penaeus monodon
TCATTCACCCTCCTTCTCTCCCCAACCCCTATTCTCTCCCCTCCCCCATCCTCTCACCCCCCACGCCACATAGCCCCTGCGTGTTGACGAGGGAAAGGGGGAGAGGGGGAGGGGCGACCAGTCCTTAATTATAGGGAACACGGCAAGCAGGATGATGACTCCCCCCCCTCCTTATTT
>NC_051400.1:37398583-37399778 GCF_015228065.2 Penaeus monodon
GCAATTGAAATATCATCGAGATATAAAAAAATCATCATTCAATATGCAAATTATTATCACCAATAACAAGAATCAAACGTAAAAGATATTATATCATTCAAGTGAAGTATTTGACTTGACTCAGTGATATAAAAATAAATAGTAATATGTATTGCAATACTAGTCAGGCGTCTGCAATTGCACTTGCACTCTTTCTTTTTAGATAATGATAACACAAAAAAATTAATTGTGTGTATTTGCGAGAACAACGCGATCGGGTTAAATAATTCATATTGTGAATGCATCTGTGTAAATATACTTTTTTGAATGTACGACATTTTGCACATGCGCAGAAAAATGAATACACACGAACACTCAAATGCATACTTACAAAATATTTATGCAACAGACTATATATACTAGTAAACTACATACAAACCATGATCAAAACACATATACTTTTTTATACAATTAAATCCCATTTCCATAAAAATTTGAAATTGAATCGACTTCGATTTCCCCTCATTTTTGAATGATTATTACTCTTGTAACAAATATAAGAATTCCTCTCTGTTATCTTACTCTAAGAAATACAATTTCATCAATTAATTAAGAAATAGATAAAGCGCTGATTGACGTTTCTAATTAGTGTACAAAGTCGAGGTGACACGCGGCAAACATTAAGCGAAGTCGATGTTTCACCCGCGACGCTAGGGTAAACACACTTATTTCAAAATTCATGGGTAACGTAAGTAAAAGCAAGTCTGTGGCATTTTTTATCCTGAGGCGAATCATTAAGCAACAACACGGAATATTGTTGAATCAATCTAAAATGTGCTCTTGCATAATTAAACGGGCGTTAAGTGGTTTCAGGTATGAATGGCGGAGAAATGTTTTAAGTCTGGGGGTTTAATCTTGATGTTTACTATGTCAACGTACCTGTTGCATTTCCTAAAAAGCCAAAGAGAATGTGTAGGCAAGAAAAACAGGCTAAAAAAAAATACTCACGTGAACCACGCCTGCAAGAATTCCTGCGTGCAGTTAATGACCAGAATTTCAACACGAAATTACACGATATACGGTCGTCGTAACATCTGTTCACGTCCAGTCCAATATGAGGTTACGAACCCCGTGTACGTGTTGATCTGCCGTGCGGCCAAGTGAGGCGGTCACGCACACTTAAGAGTGTTTGGTATTGTGAAAGAAGGAAAGATGG
>NC_051400.1:37399831-37399968 GCF_015228065.2 Penaeus monodon
CACAGAGGGAGATAGAATAATTCATATGATATTGATGTTTGCTGACATGCTACCGCCCTTCTATCCACACGCATGCAGGAAGCAGACAGGCCTAATTCTTGTAAATCTACTCATTAGGCGTCATTATCATCACATAA
>NC_051400.1:37400191-37400335 GCF_015228065.2 Penaeus monodon
CTTGGCGCACCTGCATTGCCGTGGAAATAATTCAATATTTTAACACAAGCGGTGAATCATTCCATGCAAGAGCTTTTCTTTTGGCCATGACATATTGCTTTCGTAGCATTTTTTGCCTAGTCTTTTATATTTTTGTTTTGTCTG
>NC_051400.1:37401006-37401072 GCF_015228065.2 Penaeus monodon
TTTTCTTCTATTTTTTTCTCATCTTTCGGGAGGCTTTCAGACCCTTTAGATTTCATGTTATCTTAA
>NC_051400.1:37401153-37401898 GCF_015228065.2 Penaeus monodon
ATTCATTGAATATGTATTTCCTTGCCTACGTGCATGTATATTTTAACACGAAACGGACAGCATGCCTTTTAACACAACACATACACCTACCCAACCCTTCTCCACCTCTAGAGTGAGAGGACAAGGGTATGGGGGTAGAGAGTTAGGGGTAAGGGAAGAGGAAGGGTCAGCGGGTAGGGGAAGGGATAGAGGGGAAGCTTTATAGGAAAAGCTTTAGAGAGGAAGCGTCAGAGGGGAAATGTTAGAGGGGAAGGGGAAAGGGGTAGAGAGGGAAGGGTTAGTTTAGTGAGGTGAGGCGAAGGGGACAGGGCAAGAGTAGGAGGTAAAGGATAAGCTTACCCCATGCCACTAGCTCACCCCATACCCTACTCCATACCTGCCTCCTCCACACATTCCCACTGGTCTTCTAATTTGCATGAATTCCAGCCAACTCGCCGTGGCTCACAAAAGTCTCCTCCAGTCACCCATACAGCCATACCTATGTTGTCTTCACATACATATTTATTTTTTTGTGTACGTCATACCTGTGCTTTTATATTCTTCATATCATGCTTGTCATATACACACTCTTTACACATTAGGCAGATATGTTTTGTTCCTTCACATATATCGGTATGTAACGTCTGATACCATGATGAGATTGCGTAATGATGTGTTCCTTAAATATTATAATTAGTGATACGCATATTAACGCATGCATAATGTCTGATACTTTTTCACTTACGTCCTATGCTATTTTGGGCTC
>NC_051400.1:37402210-37402292 GCF_015228065.2 Penaeus monodon
AGGCCTGCCACAAGGGAGCGGTGAAGTGCCACACAGGGTTGATAGCGGACGGAGCTGCAGGCCCTGAGGGGGTTATGTGGTT
>NC_051400.1:37402585-37402769 GCF_015228065.2 Penaeus monodon
GCAAGGGGGCAACGAATAAATAGAGAGGGTTTTGGAGGTAAGAATTCAAAGAGTGAGGGGATACGGGGTTGGGGTTATGTAAGGGGCAGTAGATAAGGGGCAGGTCAGGGGAACAGTTAGAGACAGTGAGTAAAGTGTAGGGCAAGGGAACGACTTAGAACAGTGGATAAAGGGTAAAGCAATT
>NC_051400.1:37403077-37403175 GCF_015228065.2 Penaeus monodon
AGATGTGAGCGTGTGTATAGTATCTCTAGCCCTGTGTTGACAGTCTGACCGCCGGTTGAGACAATCGCATTGTGTTGGTGTTTACGTGTGTATACGTG
>NC_051400.1:37403349-37403429 GCF_015228065.2 Penaeus monodon
ATTTATAGATGCTTTTGTATGTATGTTTTTAAGCATACAAGAATGGATAAAACGGCTTGAGAGAGCATATCTGTCTAAAT
>NC_051400.1:37403921-37403998 GCF_015228065.2 Penaeus monodon
ACTTGTTTATTACAGGATATATTAACTCTAATTCCCACTAGCTCTATGAATATATTTTTCATTTTTCTTTCTACTTG
>NC_051400.1:37404420-37404712 GCF_015228065.2 Penaeus monodon
GAAGACAATCACCATTATTTAGAAACTACTTTTTCATATTAAGATACAAGAGAGCCAAATGCACTTTTTATCTATTCAAGAACTTGCTGATTTATTCAACTGCTGATAAATTACTTCCAGATTCTATTCGTAATTTTGCTTCCAGCCTTTATTATTATTTAATTTCTTACTATTCATACTTTAAGGGAAGATGCCATATAATGTTGCAGAATATCGTATTTCAATTTCCCTCTGACTTTAAGTCTAAAGTCCGTCTTGTTTCTTTGCTTTTCTCTCGCTCTGTCCCTCGTTT
>NC_051400.1:37404978-37405166 GCF_015228065.2 Penaeus monodon
CACTCATACTATGCCTTTTTCCATCCCATATCTTTACCTCGCTCTTTCTTTTTCCCTCCCTCCTTTTCTTTCACCTTACCCCCCTCCTCTCTCTTCTCCCTGGCAAACTCACTCGTCGTGTCGCCATTATGCAAAGTGCCGGTGACGGTTTCCATTCTGATGACGGTTTCATCCCCTAGGGAATCGAA
>NC_051400.1:37405438-37406402 GCF_015228065.2 Penaeus monodon
TAAGTTCAGAAGAGGAAAGGGGGATGTAAAGGTAGAAGAGAGAGGGACGAGATATAGGTGACTGGTAATTTCAAAGGGGGAAGAGGGGAGGGAGGGAAAAGTGGAGAAATGGAACGCAGTGGAGCGGAGTTTGAGGGAGTTGGGTGGGGGAGGCGGTAGAGTAGGATGGTAAATTCAAATGCGGAAAGAGGGAGTGGTAAAGGTGGAGTGAGATGGAGTTTGAGGGGAGAGAAGCGAGGTAGAGGGAGGTGGTAGTGGGTGAGGGGACTCGAAATAGAAGTTTAATGGAGTTACAGAGATGTTCTAAAAACGTGAACCGGAATTTGAAGTGAGTTCATCCACGTGTATAACCTTCTCTTTAAGCATCTATTCCTTAATGAGTTTCACCTTATTACTTGCAAGGTATAATCGGCTTATGCGCGGACCGTGGCTGGCCAAGACAAGTCGATTTACCAGGTGGTCATTCTAAGGAGTCAGTATGGTCTAAATAACAAGTATTCCTTTTCATTTGCAATATTTATAATTACCTGATAATGAATTATATAATCAGTTGAATATGTAAATCATTTGCAACAGAATTTTGTCGAATTTATCTGTCATCTTCTGCTCAGCTGATGATAACTGATAAACAAACAAGTAAACGAATCAATCAAATTGATTAAATCTACGAAACTCCAATATCATATTTGGGTCTGATGTTAGTGTACCAAAAACTCAATATCCATTTGAATACTTTCATAACAGAATAAGAACAGAACGATTATAAATTTTCCTTTAAAACATGAACTCAAAACCACTTTTTCAAATAAACGTTAACTGATTTCTAATGAATCAAGATGACGCAACGTAAGATCGTTTAATCTCGCGGTCTCTCATCAGCTGTTGAAGCACTCGAGGCTATTTACAAGGGGAAATTGCCTCATTACGGTGAAAAACCTTGAAGTTGTTGTGGTGGAGGGGTGTG
>NC_051400.1:37406440-37406524 GCF_015228065.2 Penaeus monodon
GTTTATGTGTGTGGGTGGGAGGGGGGCAGATAGAGGTGTGGGAGGGGGTAAATATGTGGGGGAAAAGGGGTGAATGTGTGTGGA
>NC_051400.1:37407063-37407264 GCF_015228065.2 Penaeus monodon
GACGGGTGGAACTTAATTAAAATAAGTAATTATGAAATCCTTTGAAGCTACGGGATTTTAATCTATGGATGGTATGTGCAAAAATTGCAATTAAATGGGTATATCTATGCAAATGAAACAAGTGAACTTTAATTATCGTGTTGATTTTCTTCGTGTCGGGGGAGGGTGAGGGGGGGTGAGGAGACGTGTGCATCGGAGTGC
>NC_051400.1:37407394-37407484 GCF_015228065.2 Penaeus monodon
TGACTCAAAAACAAACAAAAACAAGATAAGTGCCTTGAAATCCTATTTAAATAACCACAATCATATACCCCCCAACAAAGTGCCGAATTA
>NC_051400.1:37408035-37408607 GCF_015228065.2 Penaeus monodon
TCCAATGTAGGCAGACAACCACCCTGTTGCCCCGAGGCCCTACCGAGCCTCCGTGAGGATTCTCCAAGATTAAAGCTTTTTTAGACTCGCGACACAAGGCTACATCATCGACCCCGCGCTATCGAGACAATGTGTGATACGCTCGCGGGATCGACCTTCCTTCGGTGCCTTTACGTCCCGGTTGCCGCCTTCCTTCTGAGGGACTTTCGACTATCGTGTTTCGGGAGATTTAGCACTGTCTGTTGGCCGTGTTTTTCTCATAGGCTTTAAGGGTTGGATTAATTCGCTTTTAAGGGTTGGGGTGAGCCTTGTGTCCTTGGATATAAGGTTTTGATATGAAGAATGGATGTCTACCTTGCAGTTTAGCCTCATAAACTTGATAAACATTTTGTAGGCGAAGAAAATACACTTCTGTCTTGAAAATACATATATATTGAAGAAGATATATTTTATGAGGTTAAAGTCCAGTTATATTAGTAGCTGTGTACATGCTGCAGTAATATTTATCAAACGGTATATCAAATGTGCTGCCCACATTTTAATTATTGTTTTAGCAGATTCACAAATAGTTG
>NC_051400.1:37409559-37409736 GCF_015228065.2 Penaeus monodon
ACGATGCGGAACTTGTAAGATATCAAATAGCAACATTCATAATAACCGCAATAAAGACAAATGTTTTTGTTGCCAGTGTGAGGGGAATGCAATACGTAGAATCAATATTGCAATCATAAACGCAATGTTGCAAGGGACATTGCCTCTGCACTTACATTTTACATTGATATCATATTA
>NC_051400.1:37410747-37410862 GCF_015228065.2 Penaeus monodon
TTTCGTGTTTATTATTATTGTCTCCTGTGTGTGTGTTTTTTTTTCTTTTTCCTTTTTTAAAATGTTTTCTCTTGTCGTTTCTCTCTCTGTTACTATCTCTCTTGCTCTGTTTGTT
>NC_051400.1:37411275-37411542 GCF_015228065.2 Penaeus monodon
GCATTCCTATCATCTTCACTCATATCAAATTTCTTTCCCGAAACAAAATTATGCTAATCTCACCAGGTAATTATGCTAATCTCGCCAGGTAAGCCTAGTGAGCAAGTTAAGGGCGTGACGTAATCACCCTGACCTTACTTTACAGCACACGGAATAAGGTCACCTTCAGGACCCCATTTTTACGTCGTCCTTGTATGATCTTCAGGGTTTTTATGTCCTTACTCTGCGCGGTGATAAACAGCTTGGCTAAGACAGTGTAGTGTCGTG
>NC_051400.1:37412230-37412363 GCF_015228065.2 Penaeus monodon
CCATCGCACAATTCCAAGAATGCTTACACTTCACTGCAGTATTTACAAGCATGGATACATCAATACTTACTGATCAGCTACACTAAAGACCCAGTGAGACAAGAATGAAACACTTATATTTTCTCCTGTATCT
>NC_051400.1:37412477-37412908 GCF_015228065.2 Penaeus monodon
CGATGGAATATGTACATACAAAAGCATACAGATAATTAACAAAAAATTAACGATGAACAATAGAATGAAAAGAGAGGGGGAATGAGAGAAGGAGAGATAACTAACTTCATAAATAAACAGTGAAAAAAATGAAAAGGGAGGGAGAAGCAAAGAAGGAGAGACGACTAACAGAATAGATAAAGAATGAAAAAAAAAAAATTTAAAAAGTCAGACTCACGCCTATCCTGTCAAAAGACCTGTGAACCGCATAGTGTCCGCAGCAGGAGAATGTTAAATTAAAACTTTCATTATTCATTGATTGCACGTATCACAGCCGAGGGCCATGCAACAAAGGATCAGCGAAGTGCAAAAGACAGCATTAGATTTTCGGTATAGCAAGTAGACAGCAATATATATGTGTGTGCTGGTCATTATATATGTAGCCATAATGG
>NC_051400.1:37413246-37413486 GCF_015228065.2 Penaeus monodon
GTTTACTAAGCCATTTTCATGTGCATACCATCTCATCACCATTTTCTATTTTCGACAAAAGATTCCATCATGTTCCGCAGCCATGCCCTAAATCATATCATGAATGTCATTATCGGTGTCATTGCAAGCCGGAATTAATGGGGGAATAAGCAATAATTTATAAATCGAAATGTGTCACGGCAAAACTGTATTTATTAGAGAAATTATTAAATAAAAAACTGTACATTCGAATTAGCAACG
>NC_051400.1:37413538-37414218 GCF_015228065.2 Penaeus monodon
CATTATTTATTATTTTTAAAAAAATCTCAGCAGTTCCTTTACGCCGTCGCTATCATCACTATCTCTTTGAAGATTTAATCAAATGCATCAATTATCCAAACAAAGAATAAGTAAAATTAGTAACACAACCTATTCTTTAATAAAACTCCTTTAATCTTACTAAGTCGATATTATTAACTTCTTCCTCTTCTCTTTTTTCTCTTCCTTTATGTACACGTAATGAGGCAACTCCTACGCTTGTATTGGCGTGTGTGGAGAGGGCGTGTGAACGACGTGTGGAAATTAGTATAAGGTATAATCTATAAACGATTTAGGGCTAAGATATATCTTTATATATTTGGGTCATTTTTATTTTTAGTTTTAATCAGTGAAACAAATTTATCTTAAACTAATAATAGTTATGATTAGTATGAAAAGCCCGTTTTACTCTCCATTAAAAAAAGAAGAAAGTAAATTCCTTCTTTCCTGATAGTTATCGAAAACGGGCGTGCATTTTCCGTAGACTTAAACCGCCTCGCCAACTTTCGCAAAGAAAAGTCGTCAGAAACATGGCTTAACATCAGACCTGGCAGGCAATATGCAGCGAAGGAGAATAGCTGGCATCTTTTCCTTCACTTGATGCTAATCCTGTGGGAACTTTAGAGCTTTTGACCGTGTGTCTACGTGGTGCGTCTGCATTT
>NC_051400.1:37414310-37414594 GCF_015228065.2 Penaeus monodon
TCTACATATAAATGTATTTATCTATCATGAATCGTATTTCATCCACTCACAAACCAACCGAAAACATCATCGCCACAACAAAACCAAGTATAATAAATCTATTAATCTGTATAATAAATCTTTACTATATTTAACTCTATTTTATCTAGTATGAGAAATGTATTATATCTAGTATAATAAATTTGTTATATCTAATATAATAAATCTAACATATCTAGTATAATAAATCTATTTTCTCTAGTATAATAAATCTAGTATATCCATTGCCATTATTCTCCGCCATC
>NC_051400.1:37414631-37414802 GCF_015228065.2 Penaeus monodon
GCATTGGTATGACAATGCTCATGCTCTTACGGATTTCACAAAACATGTTGCATTTAGAATTTAGAAATCTAACTAAATAGGATCCGAAAAAGTGATTACCAGGAAATCGAGCATTCTTGAGTTGTAATCAGTAATTACGTCGAGTTGGTAATAGTTAACTAGAAATATGCT
>NC_051400.1:37415680-37415780 GCF_015228065.2 Penaeus monodon
CATACGCTATGCACTGCAGGTATGTCCAATCCAAGTGCCTATTTTGGGTTCAGAGAAGGTCGCCTAAGAGTGGCACCCTGGGCAGAGGGGATTAGGAAGG
>NC_051400.1:37416108-37416246 GCF_015228065.2 Penaeus monodon
TGAACGAATATTTGGGGAGTGTGGTACAGGGGGGAGAGGGGTGCGGGGAGGGAACCAGGGCTGCCTCAGACGCAGGTAAATTTGTATCATCGACATCATCATTAGGCCCTCCCTTATGTCGATCACGCAAGATTACGT
>NC_051400.1:37416437-37416838 GCF_015228065.2 Penaeus monodon
AGATTTCATGAAGGGGGTGGAGCTGAGTGAAAGAGAATATATATGGTTGTGTAATTTTGTTTTTTTGAAAAAGACGTAGCTGTTCTGTAAACTACGCTCTGACGCTGGGTCTTGCGTAGTCATTTCAAGTATACATTTTGTTATTTTCTTACATTCATTATCGTTGAAAAAAGTAACAGTATTTTATCTTACTTTCAATAGGTAGGAAAAATATCTATAAAGGAAGTTGATAGTCTGTCAATAAGAGATTTTGTCATCTATAACCACGACATATTCGGAAGAAAGGTTTCGAGTGCCTGGTTAGAGAATTGGATACGTCAAGTTGGAATTCATGATCCTACTCGTTCTCGTCTCGTTCGCAAAAACATGTAATTTGGGAGAATGGTAGAGGATACTAAGAG
>NC_051400.1:37416874-37417139 GCF_015228065.2 Penaeus monodon
AGACTTCCCATAAAAGAAGACCTAAACAAAAACCTATATAAAAAAGCTAGAAACCTAAAGAAAATCTCGCAAATGAAAGATCGAAACGGATATAATTGTGAGCATCAATAACTTCCCGAAGACCGGATGTTTCTGACTGATTGAAGGGCTTTTCATGACAGTCATTTTTTGGGGGATAATATCTGGCAATCCGTTGATGCAATTTCAGCTGCTTTGATATTCACCCGAAGACTGATCACTGCAAATTGGACGCGACGTAAAATGG
>NC_051400.1:37417975-37418215 GCF_015228065.2 Penaeus monodon
GCCAGGCTGGTCGTTGGAGGACTAAGGACACTCGACCCTCGCTCAGCAAGACCTTTCTTCGTCCTTTTTCCCTTTCTTTTCAACGATTCAAAAAAAGAAGAAAAAAAAAGAAGAGATTTCGATATATTGTCCCCGCAGAATTCCTCCCTAAACTTCTGCGACTTTCCATTCTCCCTCGTTAAAAATTCCTCTACTTCAATAGTAGTAAACATCTCTGTACAGTACGTACCCAAAGGTCTG
>NC_051400.1:37418325-37418416 GCF_015228065.2 Penaeus monodon
CCTATTCTATTTATCTCTGTCTTTCTGTCTCTTGTTTCCCTCCCTTACTTCGCAATTTCTCAACACGTATAAAAAAATCACCTTATCCTAG
>NC_051400.1:37418475-37418911 GCF_015228065.2 Penaeus monodon
TACTGTCGCTTTTCTTTAATCTCAGTCCCGCGAGATCTCTTTTGATTCTCTCCATCCCCCTCTTTCCATCCACTGATTTGCTTTCAATCCAGTGATCTTGTCTCTCTCTTATCTATCTTTCCCCTTTTACGAAGACTATGCCGAACATGCAGACACACAGCCTTTGGATAGCCAGTTGCGATTTTGAAATCCTTGACCTGAATTAAGGAATTCGTAAGTTCGGGGTAAGGGATTCTCGATTCGTGATTCATTCCGGTGATAAATGCATGGTTTTGTTTTTTATTTTGAGATGTTGAAGAAATTCAAGGCAGTTCGCTGTTGAGGAAAGTCATTGCACTATTCCTTTTTTTTTTATTCTCTGATACAAAATAGGTTATTGTAAAAAGGTTTATGAGACGAATAACATTCAGTTCCTCAGTTTCATATAGAAATTGGC
>NC_051400.1:37419480-37419579 GCF_015228065.2 Penaeus monodon
ACCGGAAAAATCCTCTTTTCCCTCCTCTCGATAGTCCCCCTCTATTTCTATTGTTCTCAACGTCCTTTCAAAACGTTATGAAGATCTAAAATGTGTTAT
>NC_051400.1:37419698-37419888 GCF_015228065.2 Penaeus monodon
GTAACATCATTTTCTCTTCTTCCTTATCTCTAACTACTGCTTTATCGACCCCCTTAAGTAACCCTTAAAACTATAATTTCTGCAACAGTTCCTATTTCATTCGGGAAAAAAGTTCTCTTAAGCAATCATTCCCCTTTCTTCTTATCTTTCGACATTCTTCCTTTACGCCTGTCTTCCTGTCTCGTGTGAA
>NC_051400.1:37419935-37420000 GCF_015228065.2 Penaeus monodon
CTTTGTCGGTGAACTGGATGATCAAATACAGGTATTCCTTAGTCGACACGCACTCACACCTAGTA
>NC_051400.1:37420405-37420534 GCF_015228065.2 Penaeus monodon
GTGAAATGCACCTAAATAATGCACAGATTAAATGGCATATAACGAGGTAAAAAAATATATCTTTCGTTTTGTATATTAAATAATACTGTAAACGGATATGACATATGGAATGAGAATATGCCGAGTAGC
>NC_051400.1:37420911-37421083 GCF_015228065.2 Penaeus monodon
ATACAAAACAGTTCTAATTACTAACGCTATTTCTCGTAATTATGTTATTAACGCGAATCCGTTTTCGTTTGGGGAAAATCAATGGTCGTTTATTCCTCGTAATGATGTCGCTGCTTTGTTTCCTCTCTCCATTTTCCCTCCACTGTCCTGCTTCACCCTCACTCTTCTGATA
>NC_051400.1:37421180-37421533 GCF_015228065.2 Penaeus monodon
TAAATAAGCCAGAACTAGCATTTGTTTACAAAATAATAGAAGTCACAAAAACAAATGAAAATCGCTTTTGCAGAGAGCGGGATCGGAATATGCTTTCAGATCCTATTTTTCATTAATGATCTTTTACGTAACTGTTGCAATTCTTAGAGAATATCAAAGGCACGGATATATAATCAGCAGTAAAGTAATTTGTAATGCAAGCTGGTGGCAACTGATTCCATGAATTGAGTTTATTATCACAATTAAGAGATTATAATCATATTCGTGCAACACCTAATCTACTTACGGCAGAATAATGAACGAGTGAATGTTCGCGATTTTGCCGTGAAATTTGTGCAAGGAAGAAAATATCT
>NC_051400.1:37422889-37423031 GCF_015228065.2 Penaeus monodon
TTTCATCACTCTGTGCCTAAGGGGATAAAATTCGTAACAATGCGTATTTACATTTCGTTCTCAGTCGTTTCCGTTTTCTTTAATGATAATATACTTCTTCATCCTCAGTATTGTAATTTTTCGTGTAATTTTTCCGCGCATG
>NC_051400.1:37423205-37423466 GCF_015228065.2 Penaeus monodon
TGTCTTTTACTGTCATATGGCCATTTTGGTGTCATTTGTTTCGCTTTATGTACAGTGGGCATCATATTCCTACTATACGGGTTATCTGTGTCATCTGTTTCCACTACGTTTGCTTTTAATATTATGGTGAGCAAATAGGTTTTCAAGGATGATTTTCACAATGGCTGAAAACGCATACTACATTATGTTATGAAACACCTAATATTTGATTAAATATTTGAGCGGATTTACTTCAGAGCTGGTTGCATTATGTGCAATGAC
>NC_051400.1:37423527-37423699 GCF_015228065.2 Penaeus monodon
CGCTGTATCAAATCAAAACAATCCATTTCATTCCCTTCTGAAACGGGAATAACACCGAACACGCAATACACCACATTAGGCGGTTAGTACTGAAAGTATTGACGTTGTGTAAGCAATTACACAGCGTGTAGTTTTGTCAGACTAAAAAATATCGGTAAATAAACTATCCGAT
>NC_051400.1:37423763-37424673 GCF_015228065.2 Penaeus monodon
GGGGGAGGGACATGAAAGGAAATAGATAAATGGGTTTCAGTGTCTGGCTTCCATGCTACTCTGTACAGCTTACAAGTCTTAATCATAGTCTGTAGTGACATGTCAGTCTGATCTTAGCAATTCAGATTCTAATTTAAATAATTTATCTAGCCATTAGTGGTACATATATTTCTATCAGTTACAGTAAAAACAAACACTAAGATACTTATAGGCAAGGTAAACACATCGACTCGTCCCAATCCAACAACACTAAATTCATATACAATGACGTAACATCTATAAAACGCAGATAAGATTTCCAAAAGATAAATAAAACCTATTACAAAACTACCACCCATCACCCCCAAAATACGGAAACGGTAGAGTCAAAACCCCCTTTGCAATTTGTCCAGTATGAGTCCGATTCATTTGGATTATCGAAAACACTATTTGCGTTTACACAAGAAATAGGTCTGAGTGTTTACAGAGCTGGTTAGCAGGGAGGATGCAAAACTCCTCTTCCTGCATCTGTTAGGGTGTTGAATTAATTGGCAGGGTGAGATTTTTACGTTGAGAGAAGAGCAGTTGATAATGTTGACATGCACTGGTTGGGTGTTGCATTGATTTACAGTAGCTGCAAGGAAGGTATACTATTCTTAGATTGATACACATGTAAACTGACGTGATGTTACACTTCACGGAAACAAAATGATACGGCATTATATCGTTCAACATGTTTTGTTATACTCTATCCCTGAAACGATGATTTACAGCTCATATACTTTCTCGAGGATATGTTATTATGACATCTGACAGTGGTAGGTTCTGTTGAACTGATCACTGTGTTATAAGAGTAGAGCCTCTATGAAACACTGATATTCCTCAAATTAATCAACAGTTTAAATAGTACAACCAAACTATAAGATACGTT
>NC_051400.1:37424829-37425006 GCF_015228065.2 Penaeus monodon
CAGAGAAACCGAAAACAAAAGTCAACGACAGAGATAACGAATGAGAAGATATTATAACTAGCCAAAATAAGTACATATGAAAAAGCAGATAACAAAATAACATCGTAAACGTATAAAATTAACATGAATAATGATAATGTTTATAATAGTTACAATAATAGCGATAATAATTTTTGA
>NC_051400.1:37425047-37425152 GCF_015228065.2 Penaeus monodon
TATTGACTATATAATTTCCGGATACATTGTTTTGAGTCTCACCGAGTGTGCCAATAGACGCAAGAAATTCGCATCATATTTGTATTGAGGTGACGGAGCACCGGT
>NC_051400.1:37425424-37426519 GCF_015228065.2 Penaeus monodon
ACAAAATGCAATCCCTCCCAAATGGGCACTTTTACAGAGAAAGGCAAACAGAAGATCAGCAACAGACACACAACGGCGCAAAAACAAAAGAGCATCGTCAACAGCGACCAAGATTAAATAGCATCAGCGTTAGCATTCGTCTCCAGTGCCGCCACGAGCATAGAAGGGAGAAGTAGTGTCTTTGCTCGCTTGGGTTCTTGATTGTTCCAAATTGGTCTTTTGCGCTCTTGGGATAAATATTTGTTCTGCGCCAAGTTGTTAGTAATATTGTACGAAGGACAAACAAGGATACGAGGGAGCAGAGAGGTGGGAGGGAGGGCGGAGTAAGGGAGGGTGGATGGGAGACCGGGAGGGAGGTGAGGAGGAGATGGAGAAGTAATGGAGGGAATAAGGAGGAGGAGATGGAGATGGGTGGAGACGAGAGGTAAAAGTGGTTTGGAGAAGGGACGAGAGGAAAGGGAAAGAAGAGAGGAAAATGTCTGGGGACGAATGATAAGAGGTGAAGAGAAGAAAGAGAAAGAAGGAGGGAGGTGCGGAAAGGGTAGAGAGAACGGTGCAAGAAATGGAGAAGGATAAGAGAGAGGAATGAATGGGAGAGGAGAAGGAAGAAGAAAGGGAGAGAGGAGGTATAAATGGAAGATGGATGGAAACGAGAGCTTGAGTGGAGAGGCGAAAGGAGGGTATAACGGAGACTAAGAAGAAAGTAATTAAGAGAAAGGAAGGAGGAATTATGAGGGAAGGAGATATCAGAAAGGATGAATGATAAACAAGGGGAGAGTAGGAGAAAGGAGAAGAAGCATAAAAGTAATATATTAAGAATGAAAGGAGAGAGAAAAAAAACAGAAAACAAATTTCACAGCGGGGAAGAACATAAGAACAGTAATAAAGGCAATGGAAATTCTGTTAGCAATTATGAAGCAAGTGTAAATTACACTAACAGAAAATACACGAAAATAATATTGAAATCATAAAGATAACGGATTTAAAGAATAGACGAAGAGGAAGAGAGGGAGAGGTAATTCAATGAGATTAAAGAAAGGAGGAATAACAAATGAGCGGGTTAAGGAAATGAGAAAGGGCGAATCGACCGTAATC
>NC_051400.1:37426697-37427146 GCF_015228065.2 Penaeus monodon
CTAAGACAGAAAAATATAGAGATGGGGGTGGGGAGATAGAGGGGCCGGTAACTAGTGGGAGAAGGTGCTGGAAGTGAACACACACACACACAGAGTGAACAAACCCACGTATAAATAGACGAGCGTAACAAACACGTAACAACAAAGGCAGGAGTCCGGGCGTGCAGCAAGGGAGAGGCTCACACGACACCCGAGTAGCGAGTGGCTGTCAGCAGCGGAGCGAAGGAAGGGAGTGAAAGCACAGGAGGAGGAATGAGAGGATAGGAAGCGAGGGAATAAGGAGGGGGACATGAGAGAGCGAAGCCAGGGAGAAGTGGCAGGGTGTGAACACGGAGATAAAAGGGAGAGAAAATTGAAACACTCTTTCCTCTCGCTTTGAAGGTTATTTTACCCAGAGATTATTAAATTCGCGGCGAGGGCAGATAGGCATAGCAACTTTTACCCTCCTC
>NC_051400.1:37427375-37427488 GCF_015228065.2 Penaeus monodon
TGTACCTCAGTGCAATCCACGCGCACAAGACCCTTCGTACTGAGCGAGTCGCCAAGCGATTCCGCAACAGCCGACCGATTCGCTTCCGTGTTGCGCCGGCTCGTGGCTCGTGA
>NC_051400.1:37427568-37427682 GCF_015228065.2 Penaeus monodon
ATTCCAGAGGGACACCGTCCCATGCCACCCGCCACACCGCATTATTCCGGACACATAATGCATTAGCCGGGGAAAAGGATGTCGCGAGGCCGGACGCTGATGCATGAGGACTGC
>NC_051400.1:37427721-37427902 GCF_015228065.2 Penaeus monodon
TATAAATGACAAAGTCCAGGTGCTGTGGATATTCTTCTTGCAGCTGATATGCAGAAGCGCTGATGGCGGGTTTTCTCAGCACACGTGATTGCATTTCAATCGTTTTCAGAAGTGCACGCGGTCGTATACAGGAACACGCACCGTGTTCCTATATATAAAACGCGTGAGTATGATGATTTCA
>NC_051400.1:37428155-37428805 GCF_015228065.2 Penaeus monodon
CTTTTCATTAAATCTATTCGTTTTTTTCGTGCAGGTGCGTGTCATCTTTTGCATCTGATAATTTATGAGCGTTTTACAAGCGTGACAGATCCGATCGAACAGATTGCAAGTTGCAAGGTAAGCAAGAAAAGTTCGATACACATAGATTACAGGGAACCTGAGGTGGAACATGTTCATCGTGCCTAAAAGTAACATATCTTATGACTAATATAACATGATAATTATAAATACCATATCAATAATACCAAAATGAATATATGGTCATATCCAATGTTACTCTAAGCGCAATGAACCTACTCACCATTATCCTTATTATCACTCATCATATCAAATTTTATCATATCCTAATCGATCACGATAACTATCATGATAATTCAATAACAAATTTCATCAATCACAACCTCACTAATACTAATACTACCATCAACAGAATTCCACGTGAATCACGACAATAACGGAAATGGCAGTGGTAATTCCGCGGCACATGCAACATGGCAGCATTTCGAGCTGTGATGATGCAAAATTACCAACTGACAAATGACTCTTGACACTTAATAACGTAATATCATCATGCACTGTATTGACCTCGATGAGAGCTACTCTGGCATTCACGATTGCTTCTGATTTGTAAAAAAGAAAAAAAAAATGGA
>NC_051400.1:37429352-37429539 GCF_015228065.2 Penaeus monodon
TGGCACTATCATTTCAGTCACTTAATAATAACTCCGTACAATTTCATTTCAATGATTTGTTTTAATTTGTTTTAATTTTGTTTTAATTTTGTCCTGCAAAAGAGGATATATATAATTACGAATAATTTTCCTCTTCCTCATTTTCAACTCGTAAGTTAATCTAGCGAATGTAATCTGAGCTATGATG
>NC_051400.1:37433006-37433392 GCF_015228065.2 Penaeus monodon
CTGTATTTAATTAAAACACTTCCCACGTTCGTCCATGATTCCTTCTTTTTGAGATTCAAAGGAACGAAAATAAACAGTATCAAATAAATGATAAAAACAAGAAAATTAATTGACAGCACTCTCTAACCAAATCGATTCAACCTTCTATATGTTTTTTTTCCACTTTCTAAATTCACGGGAAAAGCAAAGAAATGAAACTTCTAGACTTAATTGCAAAAATATTCCGCATCATAAAGGCAGCTGTACTTAATGAGCATAAAAATGGCACAGTCTCAATTCACGCGCGGAACTCATTCGAAAGCCAACAAAGGTGCCCTTGCGTCTGGCCGGGGGCGGCCGGCGCCTCGCTGCCTGCGCTCAGCGATTGCCCTCTTCAAATTTAATAC
>NC_051400.1:37435187-37436421 GCF_015228065.2 Penaeus monodon
AAACACTGCCGGGACCGCCCTGCGTCCGAGACCATTCATCAGTGTCCTCGCAACGCAGCTCATGTTTATTAATCTCTCACACCGTTATTATTTATTAAACTGTCTCTTAGTGATGTTAAGTGAGGAAGCAAATGTAGCATGAAATGAGAAAAAATAATATTTAAGCACAGTGATGCTTGCACATATTAATTTAAGTTATGGAGTTATTTAAGTTATATACATATGTGAAAGAAATGGAAAACGGAGCCAAGTAAAGAATGAACTAACACCAAGAAAAATGCCATACCAAGAAAACCCTTAAATTGTCCAACAAGATGATAAAAAGAGAATAAACGTAAAAGAATCTGCAAACTTTAAGCCCAGATTTTATCGGCGACGAAAACGCCTTTTTTCAAGAGAGTCGCTTCTCATTTTCTGTGATAACATTTCCCCGAATCGCCATACTTGCGAGGCATTCAATCACACTTTCTCCGCGGGCGAAAGGAGCACGTGATCGGGGGGGGGGGGGGTATGAGAGAAAATTAAGTTTAAGCTGAAGGTTCAGCTTAGAGAATGCCGAGCATTTAGAGTGTGGAGTGAACGATCGTCGTACGTTAAATATACTGAACTAATAGTTCAAGTGCTATAAAACGATAAAAACAAATACAGAGTGCAACGTTTCAACAGGCCCTTAAATCAGGTTGTCTTCCTTAGGCCTAAATCCGGCTCTACCTTCTGACCATCACATTTTCAAAAGAAAGGATATCATTACTACTCTCCAAACCCACACACACATAAAAACTGTACAAACATAAACAAACATACGCATAAATGGGATGATATGTACATGCAAGTATCTGCCTCTGCACAAGAATACCCACCATTGTTCTAACTCACAGTACAGAGCAACAAACACCCCGCATCCCCCTGAGACCAACACATCACACATCACACACTGTCCGCGTCGAGACCCACCAGGTTCTTTCGCCAGACTGAAAAGCTTTGATGCATATCTCCGGGCACAATAGGACTCATAGGACATTATATCCAGGCCATTCTAGTCTCGCTTTGATGCGTGTCCTCGACCGCAATGGGATTCATAGGACATCATATCCTCACCATTCTATGCTCGCTCCCGCTCCCCCTTCGAGGCTGTCGCCGAGAATAAACCTCCTGTACTGTACGGGGAGAGCGGGGTGTGTCTCTGGTCTTCATATCGTGGCTCTAATTATTCGTTATTCGCCGTCTGTGTGCG
>NC_051400.1:37436718-37437159 GCF_015228065.2 Penaeus monodon
TTCCGTTCCTTAAGGCCAAGCGATGTACGAGATATTTTTCAGTTCAATACAGAATCATTGCCACGTGATTTATTTT
The DNA here is from genome assembly GCF_015228065.2 of Penaeus monodon. Lineage (NCBI taxonomy): Eukaryota > Metazoa > Arthropoda > Malacostraca > Decapoda > Penaeidae > Penaeus > Penaeus monodon. The sequence goes on from NC_051400.1 coordinate 37,436,795, forward strand.
ACTGAAGTATTGCCGTTTCTGAGAAAATCATTTTACTTTCCTTTCTAAGTTTAGGCTGAAAGGCTTGGAAATGGTAAACAAAATACTCGTCAAAATATGATTTTCCTTTTTAATAACGTTCATGAACGAGAAGATCAGATGCCTTTATTGACTTTTACATAAAATCTTCTTTCAATTCCGAGGGAAGATCTGTGTCACAACGAACCGAGCCCGTCTCTCATATCTAAATAAAGATTGAAATGCAGTAATCCCCATTTGGACTAATATTAATTTCTTTCTCTCTTTTAATCTTGTTCTTTTCTCTCGTTTTTTTGATGAACCGGACTAATATCAGATTTTGTCTGAATCTCCTTTTTTTCCAAGTT
>NC_051400.1:37437316-37437740 GCF_015228065.2 Penaeus monodon
ATCGTGTATGTGTATGCATGTGTCAATGATAGCAAATGTTTGAAGATACTGATTAAAGTCATAAGCCCTATATTTCTAACATCAACTTGCATGATCATGTAGACGAAGCAAATATATAGCCATCAACTTAAAGTACTTTTAGTCTGTTGTTATCTACTGCACATTTCTATGAAAAATAATTTCCATCAACCTTACTGATATGGTAATTACCATTACTATTATAATCTAGTCTCCATCCAAATTATATCTTATAACATATAATAAAGGCATAAAATACAAATCAGTGACTAAAATTAACATCAACTTTAACCATTCGTCCAAAGGTGTTAAAACACCCACTTTAAACGCACAATATAAATATACAAGGTGAGCATGAGAATCCCCTTAATGTTGTATCACATGAATCCATTACGGTTTGTCGCCG
>NC_051400.1:37438062-37438661 GCF_015228065.2 Penaeus monodon
TCCATTCCCAATAGATCCAATTCATTTGAAAACAAACACAATACAATTATAATAACTATGTAATACCTAAGCCGCTCAAAAGGTCTTCTTTCATCCTTAATAATATTTCTTGGACAATTACAGCCGCTGAGACGTTTCCAGAAGTCAACTTTTGCTTAATAACGAGTCTATGGAACTGTGTCCAATATGTATAGCTTTTCTCTTTTTATTTGTCCATTTCTCCGTTTGTTTTTCTTAATTGCGAAAGTTGTTTTCAGTAGTTCGCATATTTAATTTTTTTTCTGCTTCCCTTTCTCACCATTGTCTTGTCATTCTCATTTTCTTCTTTTCTCTCCGTTTTCTTCACTTCCCTTTTCCCAACATTTTCTTTTTCTGTCTCCATTTTCCTCTTATCCTCTTGCCACATCTTCGACTCTCCCTCTTTTCGTTATTTTCTTATCATCATTCTCTCCCTCTCTTCCTTACTTTTTTCAAAAATGTTCGTGTCATTCACCAAGTTCTTGTCATTTTCTTCCACCTTATCATCTTCCTCTTCTCTTCTGGTTTTCTAATTTAATATTTTCCTCCTGTCTCCTTGCCAGTCTTCAGTATCCCCATTG
>NC_051400.1:37438739-37438858 GCF_015228065.2 Penaeus monodon
CGCTCCTTAAAGCTCACAATATAACGAAGAGCATAATGCCTTTAATCTGGATCTTCATTCGTTACTTTCATCTTGTTAATTTACCTTCTGGCTTCTCTTTAGTTCCGAGCTTCTTTGGG
>NC_051400.1:37439000-37439869 GCF_015228065.2 Penaeus monodon
GGGCTTGTGTTTTCCTCCCCCTCCCCCCTTTCCCTGCTCTCTCATTCTCTTCTTTTCACAGAATTTTAATCAACTGTTCTAAAACTGATTCCCTCTTCATTAACCTGTTCTTCGTGTCGCCTATTTTTCCTTTTTCTTTCCCTCGCTCGTCCGAAGCTGTGCTGACGTGAGACCCCTTCCCGTCGAGATCCCGAGGGACACACCTTATATCCTTTTCTTCCCCTCCTCTTCCTCTTCCCGTTTCCCCTCCTTAACCCCCTGCCCCTCTCCTTTCCCCTCTCTCTAATCCCTCCTTTCGTCCCCTCCTCCTTCCCTCCTTCCTACCCTGTTATTCTAGTCTCTCAAACTCCATTTTCTTTTTCTCTTCCTTTCTCCTGATCCTGCCTATCGTGTCCCCCGTCTCTTCCCTCCCTCCTCTTCTAATTCTCGCCTCTCTCCCTTTTTCCCTGTTAGTCCCCAACTCTCCCTTTCCCCTATCCCCCTCCCTCACTCCTATTCCGTTTCCCTCCACCATTTATCCTGCCCCCCTTCCTCCCTCTTTCCACTTGTCCCCCTATCTCACCCTCTTTTTCCTTTCCCTTCTTACATTTAGTCTCGGACCTATAGATGTCCACCTAAAACACAGTAGCCATTGTTTGCGTCGACGTAATTTTCATTTTACGTAGGTTCTTCCCTTTCTTTTCCCTATCTATTTATCTATTAATTTATTATTATCAGCTTGTTTTTAATTACTGATCCCCTCCCTTTCTACTATTTTGCACAAGAAACGTGGGATCAGTGAATTCGCCTAATCTCATGGAGATCCCACACAGGCACAGCTGTATACCTGTACATATATACGTACAAATATCTCGAAGAACAATCACCTT
>NC_051400.1:37439894-37440286 GCF_015228065.2 Penaeus monodon
GAAACACCCCACATCTATATTCCATTTCTATACCTGCATCCCGACAGAGTATTATTAACGTGAAGCCTACTCGCACAGAGGGAAGTAAACATCATTACCATAAATTATTGCCGAAAGACAACGGAGACTCCCGGAGATTTCTTTTAATTTCATGTATTTAAAAAATGCATGAAAATCTAAATATAGGCATTGTGTGGGGACATAGAGAGAAAAAAGATATTGTTCGTAATTTACATTTTCTATTGCGTCAAGTGGAATGTATACATACACACGCATACATTGATATAAGCCCACATAAACAGATGTATACACATGAACACACAAATCGACTATATACCCCCTCCCCCCCACACACACACTCACAGAACACAGGTACTCGCTCCATCTGTGTC
>NC_051400.1:37440501-37440677 GCF_015228065.2 Penaeus monodon
CCTCTATGCTGCATCTTTCAGTAATCTAAGATTTCTCTTCCACGACAGATATTGTGAAAAATTGTGCTACATCGATCACTCTCACGTCATTCCTTTGCCGTTTAAGTGAACACTACTTTTTCCTTTTGTCTCTCTTTTCTAATGATCCATCGAGGAACAGAGGAAAGAAAAGAAAG
>NC_051400.1:37440742-37441273 GCF_015228065.2 Penaeus monodon
GGCAGGGGGATGAAGATTTTTTTTTTCAACAAAACAAACGACAAACTATTATTGAAAATAAGGACAAATGTATTAATAAAAAGTCGCTTAAAAGAAATTGTAATGTCTGCATATTTTTCGCCAATAAAACGTCCAACAAAGTTAAATCTTCAACATAGTGCAGTATTACATCAGGGTCCATTCTATTATGCGTATTATTTTCATTCCAAAGTGTATTCAAATCTGCAGTATTTTGTCCCAGATTTTAGTAAATAAAAAGACGTATAAATAAAATAATATTCTCTTTATACTTTCAAATCACATAATGCAACGGAAAGAGTTTGAAGCGCAGGAAAGGATTACGTTTCCGGTAACGCAAAAAATATTAGTGTTATGATACTAATACTACTGATTTGTGTGACTGTAATCCTCTTTTTATATCAATATATATCATCATATACAGTAATGGGAAATTATCTTTCCTGTATAATTCATTCCTATTTTTTTCTATGTGGTATATTCGCGAATTTTCAATCTCTTTTCCATCCTTTG
>NC_051400.1:37442408-37442481 GCF_015228065.2 Penaeus monodon
TGACGCTATCTATATATCTATATCCCCCCCACCCCAACGTGACCAACGACCGCCGAATTTACCTCCGAACGTT
>NC_051400.1:37442528-37442675 GCF_015228065.2 Penaeus monodon
GCGGTTAAGCAACCAGGTAATGAATATTCAGCTGTATAAGACAATGAATCCGAAAACAGGAGGACTACCATAAGTTGTATAAAAAAACAGTACCATATTATTCACTGTATAAGACACATACTGTTCCAAACTGAGACTGCTGTTGTA
>NC_051400.1:37443446-37444786 GCF_015228065.2 Penaeus monodon
AGAAAAGCAACAACAGCTGTCACTAACATATCACTGTTGTCATTATTATCCTGCTGGTATAATTGTTTATAAAAAATCATGATGAAAACAAGAACAATATGATAATCACTGCTGCTGTTATTACCTTTCCGTCACACTGTTATTAATGTTAACATATATCAGGAACAATGACAACAAAGCCCGATTGATCTTTCTGCCGAGAAAAATCTTGTCAATAATGTACTTAATACATTGTTGACAAAGTAATATCATGAGACACATCATCAGTACCGATTATTAGTGTCACATCCTGCTGGCTGCAGTTTTATCAACAGAATACAGAAGGCATAAACTAAAATAATGGTAATAATAATTGCAGTAATCTGTTAGGACTAACACTACAATTATGATAACAACCATAACTACTTTGATAATGACACTAATTGTTGGTATAATCTATGGACATGTCATTAAGACTGATATCAGTCCTTTTTACTTTTGATTTCTCTGATGGTTTTCATGAATTATAATTTTGATAACGTTTTCTGTAAATGTATTTTTTGTGACCTTCAGATAAGTCGTAAAGGTTTCTTTTTTCTAGTATTAGAACTTTAAAGATGTAAGCATTGGACACATGTGCAGTTCTTGTTCGTCTTGAAATGTTAATCTGTAATATAACGATTAATATAGATCATATTACTTGCATTAACATATACTGTGTATTTCAGATATCCATACACTAAGAATTCTCCCCAATCTATTTACAGTACGAACTTATATTATAGCAATAATAACAATGCTTGTTTATTTAACGTTCTCTCCCTTATCCCTTTCATAGATTTAAACTTTCTACTGCCTTAAAGCTGAATCTTCCATTACTGTAATCATAATCATCAACGTGCAAAGAACACGTTTTGGTAATATAAACCTCACAACTTCACTAGCAAATTTACAAATTCACTGACATCATTAACGAACACTAATCTTCTTGATTAAATGCATTAGGGAAACAACAATACCGTTGCATTTGATGATAGATGAACAATACATTAATTTCCAAAACTCACTTTCCTCCGCTGCTGCAAGATTTCGACGAAATTCGGTTAAAGGCTCGTGCGAGAATCTTTCTCACGTGCTTCCATCTCCTGTCCCTGGCCGGTATTTAAAGAATTTCTTCAGAGGCGTTTGGCACTCGATCGTATTTGTATTTTGATTTACCTTCTTTTCCTTATGATATATTATACTCTCTTGGTTCAGTTTATCATTTCCGCCCCCAAATATCTCGGGCCGAGCGATAACATCGATCAGCAAGACTTGCCAATCGTGTTTAGGCCTACGGACATTCGCGGCCCGCCCATCAT
>NC_051400.1:37444886-37444979 GCF_015228065.2 Penaeus monodon
GATCTCCCCTGTCTCGTGCTGCCTCGCTCTTGGACTCGTAGCGTTGCAGTGAGCCTTATCCCTTTGCTGGAGCGCTGCGTGTGACATGGCGAT
>NC_051400.1:37445640-37445858 GCF_015228065.2 Penaeus monodon
GACTCTGATCCGAAAAGATTTGAAATTTTAAAAGCATCCCTAATTCATGTCCATTGCGCGCTCGAATATGGAAAAGATGCCTTTAATCCTATGCGCGGGAAGCTCCTATTACGTAGATTACGAAAAACAAATGAAGGGCGACAGGTAAAGTGAATGATAAGTGTAATTAAACGTTACGGAAAGAGGTGATAGGGGACGAGGGAGATACTATGAAGACG
>NC_051400.1:37446106-37446272 GCF_015228065.2 Penaeus monodon
CTGGTAAATATGAATTAGTAAAAGGGTTACCTAATATAATATAAGACAGAGAGAATTACAAATCAGAAATATAGTGACCCACCTGACCTTCACAAATCCGGCGCAGCACAACGGCATGGCAACACCACCGTTTTTATCAAGGAGATATACACCCTTGCCACACACA
>NC_051400.1:37446473-37446687 GCF_015228065.2 Penaeus monodon
TTTAAGACACACGCAATCCCACAGGCCAGAGCCCGAGAGAGCGCGGGCACAAATCCTTCCTGCACACACCGTAGGCCTATAAAAGCATACACAAACGCATTCACAATGGCACGGGAGTCGGGAGTGGACTGTCCTGTGAGATCATCCCTTTTGATGACCGTCACCCAAGCGAGGTCACAATAGGGAAGCAAATACCCAGAAATAATGTACCGGA
>NC_051400.1:37446929-37447073 GCF_015228065.2 Penaeus monodon
TATTGTGTGTGTGTTCTCTCCCTTAAGTCCTTCTCTCTTATACTATTTGGCTGATAAACTTGATCTTTTTTCTGTCACTTGCTCACTAATTGTCTATCTATCCCTATCGGTTTCTCGTCTCACCCTCTCTCTCTTTTACTTTCT
>NC_051400.1:37447177-37447388 GCF_015228065.2 Penaeus monodon
ATCTACTTCTATCTTGTTCTTTTTCTATCTTTTGTATGTATCTATCTATCTATCTATGTTTCTGTTGTTCTATACTCTCTTTTTGTTTGTTCTCTCCCTTAATCTCTTTCTCTCTTAGACTTTTGCTGATACTTCTATCTTTCTTCTTCACTTGCTCACTAATTGTCTATCTATCTCTCTCTATCGTTTTCTGTCTTCTACCTTCTCTTCT
>NC_051400.1:37447858-37448118 GCF_015228065.2 Penaeus monodon
AAAAGGTCAAGATTTTGCATTTCCCTTTCTACTTGTTCTTATAAATGTATTTATCCGTTTTACTGATTCTTTTATATTGTATAACCTCTGCAAGATTAAGATTAAGTTAAAAGTTTTCGCTAACTTTAAGAACACTTTGTAAGATGTAAAAGAAACACAGTGTTGCTTGAATCTAAGAATTATGAACTTGAATTCTTGATGTAGCAAGGTGCAGGGTGGCTTCCATTACTAGTTCGTTCTAGAGGCTAACATGTCTAAGT
>NC_051400.1:37448149-37449664 GCF_015228065.2 Penaeus monodon
CTGTTACCTAGTATTTTCTGTCCGACTGCTGTGAGAAGCGCAGAGGTGATACCCGATGTGTACATTGTTATTATCGGTATTAATATTATTACTTTGAACATGACCCACTACCAAAGATGTCACGTTTATGCTTTTGATGACTGAAAGTCCTTGCCTGCTCGTTACACGCGCTGACTTTTTTATGAGTCGATGTGCTCGCTCCTTAATCTTATGAAGGAAACTGAGATAGGATGAGAGGATGCTGATAAAGAGCGTACTAGGGATTTGTACAGAGTGCTGCAACCTGCTCCTTCCGAAAGATACGAAATGAGTTGTACATATCAATCTTCCTGCCATTTTCTTGGCCATTTGTTCAACATGTCCAGTGAAAGAGAAGTTTTTGTTTATTTTCAGGCCGAGAATTTCGATTTCAAGCTTGGGCATTAGAAGAGCATTTCCAAGTCGACTATTGTTATCGGTCCATTGCTGGCTCAGAGTTAAATGCAACTGCCTGGTGCCAAGTTAACTTAACAGCGATGACCCTAAGCTAAGATGATCTCGAGAACTTAATTGGTGTCCTTGACTGTAGTCTTGGTCATGCGTGAAGATTAAGGTATAGTCGTTTGCGCAAAGAGCATCATTAAAGTATCATTCTATAATATAGGTCCAAGCACAGTTCCATGCAGTTTCTCATTGATGTACATTTGCAATAACCTTTACAAACAACTTTAAGATTCCTTTCATGGAGGAAGTTCTCGAGTAGCACGAAATGTCCACCAGTAATAATAAAGTTTTACAACAAAGTTCTCCGATTTTTCGTTGTTGGCACTCTCTTACGAAGAACAGAAGAAGAAATGATAGTCATTGCAAAATTATCCATATTGAGGCATTTTTCTTTCTTGAAAAAGTTAATTGCAAGAAAGTTAGCGTTATCGGTGCTCTTGGTAGCCACGTCACCCTACTTTCCCCCCCAAGTGGAGGTACTGTACCATCTGGCCTGAACCCAGGCTACTGTTGACTACTGCTCCATCACTGTTTGGTTCCAGTTAGTTTGATAGCCCACGTGTCCACAGCTTTCATATTTCTCCATGCTGCTCCATGTAATTCTTAATGCTAAAATGTTTGCAACGCAACTGTGCTGTTTTTTTATGATAGTTTGGCCCAAGTCAGGGATGTTGTGATGGTTTGAAGCACTCTCATTTTCGTCATATTTTGCCAGCGATCAGTACATCATCACAGTCAGTATTGTTCGAAAAAACAGGCCAGTTTATTCTGTCCCATAGCAAAGCAGTTCTAGAGGGAAGGTCTCATCACCCTCAACTGGTGTGCTGATAGAAGTGAGGATTGCAGTACGGTCGGTTGACTCCATACAACCCACTGCTGTGCTTTCGACGTTACTTTCTGAAAAGTCTGTGAGCACAGTATCTAGGGATGATCTAGGCGCATGAGTTAGGAAATTAAAGTGGGTTTCGAGTCCTGCGACTGTAAGTAGGTCATAGAAGGCCCTAGCCACAAGTTGTCGATTGAGTTCACCAA
>NC_051400.1:37449768-37450085 GCF_015228065.2 Penaeus monodon
CATCAATCTGTCTCTATCTCTCACCCTCTCCCTTCTAGCAGCAATATAACAGCTCTTATATTCGATATCATTCCCAGAAGTAAACCTGATATGATTCTGTCATTACTGTACCTCCCTGGCGGATATACAACAGCAAGTATGAAAATGTACTCATTTTACTTTTGTTTTCGTTTGTGTAATCAGAGAACATAGAAGCCGGTACAGCAGCGAAAATAGAACGAGTACGCATTTCTCTTAATAAGAACATAGTAATTGTATTCCACTCAGTCTATAGATAAGGTCCATTACATGATTCTGGGATGCATAGATTGAGTCCT
>NC_051400.1:37450621-37450757 GCF_015228065.2 Penaeus monodon
TCCCCTACGGAAACCCCCTTCCTCCGCGCTGTCTTCGCTCATCCCGGCCGCCCTTAGGGAGCGAGGCTGAATTGGATATTTGATATGCGCCTTGGCCTCCTTCCTCGATGCTATAGACTCAGGTTTTCCAGTTCCA
>NC_051400.1:37456703-37457240 GCF_015228065.2 Penaeus monodon
CACTGAAATCAAAGTAATGATATTGATAGGACGATAATCCATCTTTTGCTTAAATTATTTATTGGAAAATCATATTGTTCGTCTATTTGTAACTAACTATCACACACTAAAATGTTTGTCGTTATCGCCTGTAGGGATCTGCCTCTCTTTTTTGTCATTGAATCTAACTCCTTTTTCGAAAACCTGAAAATGGATTCTCTTGAATAACACCGATCTCTGTACATATTTCCTCCTAGAACTCCCAACATTTTATTCTAGATGGAGAAAATAGTTTTAAGAAAAATATCGTTTTCTACCTGCAATCAACTGTAATAAGCATTAGTTTTATCCCTTTAACTTAGTATTCTCATTTCATCATCTGAAAAAAAAAATTGTGACATCCGATTTTTACAGCGAATGCTCGAACGTTTTTTTTTTACGCTTGACACGTGTGTTTGGATCCTCTTTGCATTTAGATAGAGGATCCGACCCGCCATCCTGCACTCACTTTCGGCGGAAGACCGTTCACATGCGATTAGATTCTCTCTTTGCGAGTTC
>NC_051400.1:37457572-37457720 GCF_015228065.2 Penaeus monodon
CTTTCCATGCCTCTGCTTCCCAGCCCTCCTTCTTCTTCCTCCTCGACTTCCTTAAACCGTAACTTTTTATCCTCGAGAGCAAGCCAAGCCATTATCTTTCCCGCTTCTCGGAAAGGGAAGGGTCGGGAGAGGCGGCGTTGGGACGAGT
>NC_051400.1:37458405-37458706 GCF_015228065.2 Penaeus monodon
ATCAAATCTAAAATTCAGTCGAGCCTGAAAATGGGCTTTAGAAATCATCCATAAAATTCAGGCAAATCAGTTTTTACATGTACTTCGACACCTCCTAGTTTATCAGTGATTATATCAGTGTTGCCACTCGTAGGTTCTTCACCTAGATCTGTTGTTATTTTTTCACCTGGTTTTGAGGGGGTTTTTGTGATATAGTGATATGTTTGTTGTTGTTTTTTTTTCACGGAATCTAGGCAACTTATCTGGGGTTTTCCATATTTAGCGAGTGGCAACACTAGGTTATATAATCACTAAAGCCGCG
>NC_051400.1:37459007-37459289 GCF_015228065.2 Penaeus monodon
GACCAACTTACAAAAAAAAGGTAGTAGTACCTTTTGCTATTGTAAAAGTAGCTGCAAGGATAATGAGAACAGTAATACTAGTACTAGAAAACTATAAAACAAATCTAAAAAGAATATTGGAAACCAGTACTATTTTCATTTATCTCTCTATCTATCTACATTTCTATCTTACTTTTTATCTCAGTTTCTCATTTCTCTATTTTCCTCAAGCAAAATAAATCGAGTGACGGATGGGGGATAAGGACTAGTGAATTTCCTTTTTAAAAACCTAAAGCTTGACAG
>NC_051400.1:37459311-37459441 GCF_015228065.2 Penaeus monodon
GTGAGGTACCACTGCAAATGTCTTTAACACAGACCTCTGTCTTTTTTTTCCTCCTTGCCGACGTGCCTGTTCAGGGGTGTCGTTTCAGCCATTTCTTGGGGGGACAAAGGCGGGTAGGCGAGCGAAGCGA
>NC_051400.1:37459611-37459807 GCF_015228065.2 Penaeus monodon
TTCTAGTTCTTGAAGACTTTTTTCCAATAACCAAACGACGTATTTCAATCTGCATTAGTGATGCCTCTTCCGTTTTCTTTCACTCAGAGCTTCTATGGTAATTGAATTTAGGGACAAACTAAATCATATTTTACATAGTAATTTATTTCACCCGGCAACAATATTTTTCCTTTTTTTTATACACTGAAACAAGAAA
>NC_051400.1:37461398-37461511 GCF_015228065.2 Penaeus monodon
ATGTTGAAAAAGAAAATGCTGAATTCCACTTCACAATAATTAAGCGTTGAAAAGCCACGGAAATCTAACTACAGTACTTTGCATAGTAAATTACATTATAATTTTTGTAGTTA
>NC_051400.1:37461694-37462161 GCF_015228065.2 Penaeus monodon
ATATTTTCCGAAACTTTATCACTCTATTAAAACTTCTCCAGAAAAGGAGTTAGATTTAGCCAAACTTGCAATTTCCTCCTTTATTTATTTATTTCTATCCACCTGCCTCATTCTGGAGCCATAAGAGGGAAGCGGGGGAAAAAAAAGCAGGAGGAATATAAAGCAAGGTGGAGGAAAAATTGATTAATATGAAATAAGTAATGTTAAAGGGCAGGGAATATCAAAATGCCACTCATGATATAATTACGAAATAGTACAGAGCGAAGACATTGTTATTATCGCAAATGATCATTTTCATCCAGGAAAAAACAATCAGTTAATAACACATAAATCTTTATAATATTATAATATATTATATCGTAAGATATGTGACATAATTTTCTTTGTGCTTCATATATTTTAATTTACATAATATCGTACTTTCATGCGATGTGGTTTTTTAACATCCAAATATCAAAATTATAATT
>NC_051400.1:37462771-37463141 GCF_015228065.2 Penaeus monodon
GTGAAATAAAACAAAACAAAAAAAGTGTTTACGAAAATATCAGTAATGAAAATGGCAAAGGAAAAGAAATTTTGAAAACGTACCACTTGTACTGTATAGATAATCCTACTTGGCAACTCAAACTATAAATTGCCGTAATATATATTTTTAGATAATTAATTGCATTTTAATGGCTATTAACATTTACCTAAGTCGAAGGTACACTAGGGGATAATAATAACGACAATGAAAATGTCTGTGAGGGATTATCTAAAGGCAATAACTTTATGATTACCAAGCATAAAATGCAATAACTATAATTGACACGATCTTAATGTTACTACTTGAACCATAAAACTATACTGTAGACAGGTGTTAAAAGTTAAACGTA
>NC_051400.1:37463428-37463678 GCF_015228065.2 Penaeus monodon
GTCATACCCAAAATACTGAAAAAACACAACACTTTTTAGCATCAAAACCTGCCAGTATCCACAGACTACTTCACTCCTCCCCCATCTCTCCCCCCCCCTCCCCCAAATCACCCATCAACACTTTCTCACCCCCACCCCTTCTCCCTCCTCTCCTCCTCCCCCCTCACTCCCCACCCGTCTCATCGTCTGGCGATCTAATGACGGCACTCACTTTCCAAGGAGTGATGACGCGCAGAGCAACTTTTTTTTC
>NC_051400.1:37464318-37464712 GCF_015228065.2 Penaeus monodon
ATCAACAAGTATCAATATGCTCTATTACAAAATTACCCCCAAATAGCATGGATAGCTGAATGCATTTTACCATTATGATAAATTTCATGTCTGACGGAGATTTGGCCATCATTCCTGAATCTCATGTCAGCATTTTGTACTTCATTTCTGGACATGTGTTTTTTTCTCTCCCTTTTTTTTTACATCTTGCTATATCTTTAATCTTGTTATGTTGTCTGTCTGCCCACTTTCTTATATCCAGCGCTAACAGTAGAAATAATGATTATATATCATCTCTACTCTTTCTTTTTCTAAATCATATGTCTGTGGGGGTTTTTTCTGGATGCCACGATTTGTAGTGAGGTATCGTGCAACATTCTCCTTCTTTTGACTATGATAAATGCCCAAGCAACAG
>NC_051400.1:37465286-37465446 GCF_015228065.2 Penaeus monodon
GCGTTCGAAACAAAAGACGGGCGCGTTTTCCCCGAATGAAGGGAGTCAATGAAGAGGAGAGAGCGGGGAGAGACGCATGTGTTTTAGCTTAAACTGACAAGGAAATTGAACAGGGAGCTCTACGTCCCTTCTCGGGAGACTTCAGTAATAGGCAGCGTCC
>NC_051400.1:37466792-37467584 GCF_015228065.2 Penaeus monodon
AAATCACCATCGAAATTCAATCCCGCAAACCCGGACGCACTTTAACCGAACCACCGAACAACCACGGGCAGTGTGACCAACCGCACCGCCCAGACCCAGCATCAGGCCGACCAACCCTTCCGGAGACCGAGCCAGGGAACAGAAAGTGAAGTCCGACGAAAGGTCAAATTGGACCTTTCTTCGGGGTCTTCGCGAGGTCCTTGGCTTCATCCTGGTAACCGTTTGTTTTTTCTTTTCTATTCTTTTTGGTCTTTTCTTTTTCTTCTATCTATCTTTCTCTCTTTTTATGTCTTATTGTTCTTCTATCTCTCTCTTTCTCTTTCAAGTTTCTTTCGTGCGTTCTTGATTATTTTTCCGTTTTTTTATCTACTCTTCTTTCTCTTTCTTCCCTCACCTTCCATTCTCCCTTTTCCTCCGTCCGCCTAGCTTCCACCTCCCATTATTTTTTTCTCCTCCATTTCCCCTTTCTTTCTCCTTATACTTTCTCTATCCCTTTTCTCCTCTCTCGTTTATGTCTATTTCTCTTTCTGTCTCTACTAATCTTGCTCTCTACTGTTCTTCCTCTTTCATTTTTCTCTTCTCTCCTTCTACTTAATCTCTTCTGATCCTCTCCTCTGGTATTATCCTTCTCTCTATCGTTTGTAACACTTAATCTTTTCTCTCCTTTATTCCCTCGTTCTGACTCCAACATTTTTCCCTTCTTCTGTCTGCGCCTCCTCCCAAGTTCCCCTTGTTCTTTCCTTTCTTTCAGTTTTATATTTTCCGTTCTCTTTCCCTTTTCCCTTTTCCTGT
>NC_051400.1:37467832-37468158 GCF_015228065.2 Penaeus monodon
GCGCGCACACTCACTCCATCCCCCCCTTCCTCCTACTCCCTCCCCCTTTATCCAGTTCTCTTTCCTCCCTTCTTACTTTTTATTAACTTTCTCTAACTTCTCCCTCCTCCTCCTCTCCTCATCCAACCTCCCCTTCTGTTTCCTCTCTTTCCTCCCCCACCCCATCCCCTCATCCGTCTCTATCCCCCCCTCCCTTTCTCCATCCCCATCCTCTCTCTCCCCTCCTCCTCACCCCTGCTAAGCTGAGTGTCTTACATAACAATCATCTTCCTTCCCTCTCGCCAATCCGCTTTGCATTCGACGCTTCCTGTTGCCTTTACCCCAGA
>NC_051400.1:37468502-37468675 GCF_015228065.2 Penaeus monodon
GGGGGAGAAGATACAAAATTTTCTGAAACGAATACGGATCACACCTGTGCATGCTAAAAGGAGTGTTCCTGCATGCAATTGCAAGGTCCCTAAGGTGATGGGCGGAGCATGCAAGATGAGGCTGCCAAAATTGCAAGGCGAAATATTTCCACTTTCTTGCCTATGAGCATAAT
>NC_051400.1:37468809-37469624 GCF_015228065.2 Penaeus monodon
ATTGATTACATTTATGTACATAAAATCGTTCACATGTGTGGATCTAAAGTATGTGTCTTTCTTATGTACGAACGTTAATTACTTATGCTACACATAAACGTAAGCCCCTGAGTCTATGTATATATATTCGTACATACGACTACCTACACATCCTCATAAACACAACGATACAACGCATACAACACATACACTCTCCCCATACCCGCCAGCACACAGACGCACGTAACAACACATACATAATTACGAATCAGGAACCTGCATAAACGGATTTCATATGGGAATTCCGTGGCGTCCGGACTCCCAGTGAAACCGAAGAAGTTCTAGCACCGTTTTGATAACTCGTGCAAAAGGCGAGTCCTGTCAAGATGAGTTAAGTCATGCTAAGTGAGTTTTAGTCTTGTCAGGATGTTCTCATGTTAAGGGAGGATGATTCATGTTAGGAAAGCTAAGTTAAGTGTGAAGAAGTTGATTGTTGTCAGTTGAAGTTAATTCATGGTAGGTGAAGCTAAGTCATGTCAGCGGAAGTAAATTCATGTCAGGTGAAGCTAGCTCATATCAAGGAAAGCTAATCCATGTCAAGTGAAACTAAGCCAAGCCAGTGGCCATGTCAGGTGACACTAAATCATGTTAGAGGAAGTTATCATGTCAGGTGAAGCTGAGACATGTCAGGTGAAGCTGAGACATGTCAGGTGAAGCTAAGCCATGCTAAAAAAAGCTATTTCATAACAGATGAGGCTAAGTCATGTCAAAGGAGGCCAGTTCCTATCAGATAATGCGAAATCATGAAAAAGGAAGCTATCATCTTAGGTGAAGGT
>NC_051400.1:37470712-37471190 GCF_015228065.2 Penaeus monodon
CATTAGCATGTAAATTACTTGAGTATAAGAAATATAGTAGAAAAAAGAGCAAAAAAACTAGACCGTCTTTTACCCTTACAGAGATACGCCGTTTTTTAATCGTTCATCAAACTGAATCCCCTCATCTATGAAGAAAAAAAAGTGTTGTTTACCGAAATGTGAAAGTGATTTTTTCTTTCATAGTATCTACTCCTTTCGAACATTGTCACCCTCTCTCTCTTTTCTCTGTTAATTGTTTTGTTTTGTTTTTGGTTAATGAAATGACTTAGTGCAGGTTTGATCCCGTTACAGTTATCGCTACGATCCCTTCCAACGCATGGCAAAAATGAGCACTTAAATACCATAGCATAATTTGATTGACATTATCTTCATTATTTATTAATCATGCTCAATTGTCATCATTAAACTATAAGAACAGATATTAGAATAAGAAAAATTTAGGATTACTATTGTAGAGGCATTAATTTTATAAACAAGA
>NC_051400.1:37473528-37473657 GCF_015228065.2 Penaeus monodon
ATGATAGATAATGAAAGTTCCTTTAAAAAGTGGATGAATAAAAAGTCATATACGAATAAGTATTATGCGTCGTTAAGTACCATGAATTTTCTTTCATTGATTGTTATTGTATCTCTATTTCGTTTGTCC
>NC_051400.1:37474165-37474339 GCF_015228065.2 Penaeus monodon
GATAACAAAGATGACATTATTATTGTAGTAGTTTTACCGGTAACGTTAATAATGAAAACAATGATAATGGTATTAAGGAGAGTAACACTGACGATAACTAAATCAATATCAGTGTAGTGTCCCCGTGAGGGCCAGCGATTTCTAGTTAGACCCCCCATGGCGTCGTTTTCGCTG
>NC_051400.1:37474512-37474655 GCF_015228065.2 Penaeus monodon
TGAAGACCCACGAATTCCCGCCTCTCGGGCAGTTGATTGTGGCGAGAGGAACTGAGAGGACCTATTTTGTACCGCTCTGCGAGATAAGTATTCGGGGATTCGTGTATTCTCATGGTTAACTCTTTTAACCGGGGATTAATCTG
>NC_051400.1:37476053-37478725 GCF_015228065.2 Penaeus monodon
CCTTTTCCCCTTTAATCGGGAAAAGGGGCCACGGGATATTGTGTAGCTTCCTATAAAATAAAGGAAGATAAATTTTATTTTTTTTATTTATGTTTGTCCGCCAAACAACCCCAGTTCCTGGGGCTCTTTTTTAAAACCCCCCTCTATCCTAAGGAAATTTTTTAAAACCCCCTTTTGTACGTATGTTTCTTAATATTATTTTGAAAAGGGCTCTGGGTTTTAAATTAAAAAGGGGGGGGGGGGGGTGCGTCACAGTCAAACTCATTTAGTGGGTGAAGGGGCCGCTCTTTATAGGGACCCGTACCCACAGGGGGGTATGCGGGGCGGTGTTTGATGTTGCAATTGTGGGGCCCTGTTTTTTTTTTTTGTATTATTTAAGTATTGCAATTAAATGGTCGATTCTGTTTTTGGAAAAATTGGGGCCCTTTACTAGGATAATTAGAAAAATTTTTTGGTTTTTAAGGGTAGTTTTTTTCCACTGTTTTTGTAACTAATAATTCATGTGATTTTTTTTACATTGTAATTGCACTTTTAATTTTTGGGGGGGGAAACCCTCAAGAACTCATTGTAAGTTTAAATTTTGGGCTCGGGGTAAATTGGGGAGTTGCCCGTGTCTCCCGTTTTTAATTGTCCACAATTGGGGGGAAGGAGGACGCCAGAGTCCCAACCACCCGTTTGATTCGACCCTGCGCCCTGGATCTAATGAATGGGTGCATGAGTGTGCTAGATTGCAGCCCATCTACCACAGTGACTCGACCACGGTGCGACGATCTGGTTTCCTGCTGCGGAGAAGCAGGGCCGGTCTCTCTATTCACGCCTACGAACTAGACCGCTCCCTGCTCGTAACCGTGCATCGAATCGTGCTCTTAGAAAAGCTGGAAGAGGGTAACTCGTAAGATGGTGGGTAGAAACTCCAACAGGGGCTCGGTTCCTTCGTCACGTGCCACGACGCCTACTGGCCCCCCGCCGGCTGTCGAGGAAGCCTCTGGTGGGATGCACCCGTGCAAGAACCGCAAAATAGTGGCGACCCTCGAGCTGCAGCGCCACAGCCACCACCAGATGTTCATGATATGCTTAGTGCTGCTTAAGTCGTATTTCCGTCCTAGAAGAAGTGATAGCTGCTACTAGAAGCGAGAATGTCCGGTGCAGCCATCGGCGCGGGAAGAGCCACTCCCCGTGGGTCACAGTAACGCATCACAAGTTCCCCATTAATACCCCAGGAGCCCACCTCGTATATTTACCCCACTCATGCTTTGGGTGTTCACCAGCCGCACCTGCCAGCACCCGCCAAGCTTTGAGTGGCCGAGATGAAATCCCAGTGTTCTACGGTGAGACGCCTGCCTCACAAGCTCTGCAGAGAAACCGGGAGGTGGAAGCTTGGATATCTACCATAGAGATGCTCACGCAGCGGCCACCGATGAGGCTTTGATACGAATGGCAAGGGGGAGAGCACGAGGCTATGCGCAGATGGTGCTGCTTGGACCCATGTTCCAGGGCATAACATCCTGGCAAGATTTTAAAGCAAAGTTAAGGGTCAATTCAGGGGGTTAGTTACGCCCGAGCATTTCTTTGAAATGCTTTCCCAGTCGAAATGATACCTGGGCAGTCGCCCCTTGACTACTTCCAAGCAGTCGAGATGGCTATACTCCAAGGCGCCAAAGATTACCCCTATGAAGTCGGAGACATCGAAGCTCTTCTCAGGAGAACCTTTACTGCCGGGCTGCCCACTTGGTTACGGCACCAGCTGCTCCTGTTGGACTTTGCAACCACTAGCCAGATGGCGCAAAAGTGTCAAGCGCATGGGATGCCACGTTGGCATCAAGACATTCTTACCTACCATTCGAAGTGCAACCCGTTCGAGTCATGGGCTCTATCCTTCACAATCATTACACCAGGGTCAGCCGATTGCCACTAGGTTTTTGCATTCCAGTACAACATGCTGAGAAATTACACACCCTTGGAGTTTTACAGTGATGGCCCTCTACAGATGACTCCAACACCTCTAAACAACAAGCAGGTTGGCACAGTGCAGCAAGTACCTCGACAGAAGCATGTCACGTTTGACCTCGCACCAACCCGGCAACAGATGGATGTCCAAATCCTTTATGGTCACGTCGCAACAACTCCCTAGAAAGCTCTCGACGTCAGCATGGGAGTCCCGGAAAGGGGACAACGGCAGCCATCGACGGGAATACACCTCAAGACCTCACCGCATTCCATCCACACATGGGAACAACAGCCGTGCCTGGTGTGAAGTGCATCGACGAGAGGGACACGACACTTCACAATGTCGGCTATTGAGGATGGTATGCTATGGCTGTGGGGAGAGTGGGCATTTGGTGGCCTGTGTCCCTTTCAGCCGCGCGCTCGGGGCAAAACTCCCATCCCGCGGGCGGCTCCTCCAGCCCCAGGGAGCGAACCGAAAGAATCACTGACGACACAGAAGGGCAGGCCTCTAGTGTGTCTGCAGGTCAACGGGAAGACCACAGTCTGTTTCCTCGACACCGGGAGTGAAGTGACGATCGTGAAGGAAGCCCATGTCAACATGCTACCGGGGGTTCGGCTGCTGCAGACCTCCCGGTCTCTTCAGGGAGTGTCAGGACCACCTAGCCCTGTGGTAGCTGAGGCTGATTTGACCTCAGACTTCACCCGGATTTTGTGCTGACCATCGA
>NC_051400.1:37478861-37479457 GCF_015228065.2 Penaeus monodon
CATATACCGGTGAGGAATCAAAATGCGTACATGAAGCCCCAGGTGGAGAAGTGAATGATAAGTGTGGCAAGGAATTTCAACACATTTCCCCTGTGCATGTTGCCTGAACGAATTGTGATCCCAGCCCAGTCAGGATGTTTTGTTCCAGCAAATTTGACAAGAGGCATGCCGCGGACGCCCATCTGGCTATTGTAGAAGGCAATGCTACCTGTTTGACAGTACCGAGGACCCTCATCTCTGTTCACGAACGGAGGTCTAGTGTTTGGGTTGTGAATACGGACCAGAGAGCAAGAAAACTTCCCCAGGTACGATACTTGGTTATGCAGAAATTGTGCAACTTGAAGAAGTCACAAGAGCAGATGATCATGATACACAGGGTTCGGGCCTTAGTGATGCCAGTAACAAAAACCTTTGCTCTGCCACGACTGGAGGACAGGATCGTGGGACCTTTAATGCAGTGTCACCTGCTGTAATATAGACTGTGATAGTCAAGATGGGTTCATTGATGATGAGTATGATGGGTGATGGTTGTCTTGACTTTTCATATGATGCACAGGACTTCTTTATATTTCCAGAGACCCCAGCACTTGATTAGG
>NC_051400.1:37480866-37480983 GCF_015228065.2 Penaeus monodon
GACTTCACATTGCACTATAAGAAAGGAACTTCTAATCATGTGCCAGACCTTCTTTCTAGACCTGCGGGTGGTGTAGATGAGCCACGAGAGGAGCTTTGTCCCGTTGAACAGGTGCGA
>NC_051400.1:37482621-37482711 GCF_015228065.2 Penaeus monodon
TTTATAGTCTGTTCGCACATAGTAATTTTATGTTTATACTATCTAAGTTTAAATTTGTTCAATTGTAAGGTTTCTCCAGGGTATTTCGTG
>NC_051400.1:37483107-37483335 GCF_015228065.2 Penaeus monodon
CTGAAGACCCACGAATTCCCGCCTCTCGGCCAGTTGATTGTGGCGAGAGGAACTGAGAGGACTATTTTTGTACCGCTCTGCGAGATAAGTATTCGGGATTCGTGTATTTTCATGGTTAGCCCTTTTAACGGGGATTAATCCGAAAGGCCACGGCATATGGTGTAGCTTCCTATAAAATAAAGGTAGATCTATTATTATTTTATTTATGTTTGTCTCGCCTACAACTCC
>NC_051400.1:37483418-37483518 GCF_015228065.2 Penaeus monodon
ATTATTTTGATAAGCTCTAGGATTATTGAAAAGGGGGGGGTCGTCACAGTCAACTCATTCAGTGGTGAAGGGCCGCTCATGATACGGACCCGTACACCAC
>NC_051400.1:37484381-37484499 GCF_015228065.2 Penaeus monodon
ATTTTCTCAAAAAAGATTTTAAAATATAAGTGATATAGTTCTCTTCAACCTTGTTTGTAGCCATGGTGGACCATTGTTTTTCCTCCTCTCCTTTCGTAAGCCTAGTGTGAAGATAAGT
>NC_051400.1:37484637-37484751 GCF_015228065.2 Penaeus monodon
ATAACCTCATGTGGGTTGTAAAGAAAAGAAAGCTATAAAGTCGGGGTTATGGCGCGTGACCATTTCTTTGGGCGTTTGTTGCCACTCCTTTTGCATGCAGACCCTCCGTCATAC
>NC_051400.1:37485235-37485638 GCF_015228065.2 Penaeus monodon
GACGGAGCGTCTGCATGCAAAAGGAGTGGCAAACAAACGCCAAAGAAATGGTCACGCGCCATAACCCCGACTTTATAGCTTTCTTTTCTTTACAACCCAAATGAGGTTATAAAGAAAAAAGAATAATGATAAAATATGAATGAAAAAGGAGTGAAAAATGATGTTCCTTTACGAGTTGTAGAGCTGCATGTTTCGGATCATTAAGTTCTTCCTTACTTCCTTTCATTATTACATGCATTCCTTCCTACTTATCTTCACACTAGGCTTACGAAAGGAGAGGAGGAAAAACAATGGTCCACCATGGCTACAAACCAAGGTTGAAGAGACTATATCACTTATATTTAAAACTTTTTGAGAAATTGTCAGCATAATTTAGAAGAATACTTTATTAGTATTGAAATAT
>NC_051400.1:37487072-37487397 GCF_015228065.2 Penaeus monodon
AACTTTTCACAGATTTCCTAACATTGTACCACCAATCTTGATAGATACGTATATTTTATTGTCTAAATATCACCTGTAAATTACAAACATTTCATTAGCCTGTCGACATTCTGAAGAGAATGAGCAGGGAAATTTGGGATAGGTGACGCGAATATCCCTGCTTTTTGACTTCTGGAAGGTTACTGAAGTGTAGGAGTTCCTCAGCCAATCATGAGGCCGCGCAGACCGTGAAGTCATAGCGCGGGTGGAAGCTATACTCTCGCTTACACCAGTAACATAAAAATTAATCTGTATATACACTGGTTATATAAAAAAGGGGAAAAAA
>NC_051400.1:37487737-37487960 GCF_015228065.2 Penaeus monodon
TTTGGTAAATTACGAAAAGTTACTGCTGGTAATCTCGCGGTAGGATCACATCTCTTATCGAAATAATGAGTCGTATTAGACGTCGTTGATTCTGCGCTGCATTCTGAAGCTAAACCGAAACACATCCCTCGTGGTGTCAAATAAACCTCTCTTGGTCCACTGGTTGCGTCGTGTACAAATAAGGCAAGACCAAGTGGATAATATAATTTGATATTAGACTCGA
>NC_051400.1:37489329-37489701 GCF_015228065.2 Penaeus monodon
TATAAAGCAGACACGCCACGCAGCGTTTGTTAATTGAGTGTGTATGTATATAAAAGTATGTATGCAAAAACTCTTTGATATGTATTCAGGATCAAGAAGTACAGTTACGTAATATCATATATATCTGTACGCCAGTCACATGCAACTATGCAAACACACCGAAGTACGCGCATATGAATTGATATTACGTACAAATACACTTTGCAAGTATGCGCATTAGTCTGTGGGAAACCGCAGATAATTGATATGAATCTTCAGAAAACGAAATTATCATCGTTGCTTTTTCTCTTTTTTTTTCACAGTACTTTCTTCAGCGTAGTTTTCCGCATGCTGTCCAGGCTTTTGGACGTGACATATATTAGGCTTCCAAGG
>NC_051400.1:37490643-37491170 GCF_015228065.2 Penaeus monodon
TGTGTGTGTATATGTGTGTTTGCTGTTCGATTTTATGCTCTGTTTATGTATAGGACGACTTTTCACATCCAGCTATAAAGTTTGAAGAATATGCTCAAGCCGAGTTTAAAATGATCGTTAAATTCACTTCATGTTAAATTTCAAAACAGAGTCTTAGATCGTGATGCCAACTTCATGCTAGTATTATGAATAGGGATTGAGTGAAGAATGTATAAAGACGAAACTCCGTTGTTAAAACTGAAATGATTTTTATCTGTGGAATGTTAAAGTTTAGTGACATGCGTCCTGTTAAAGCTGAGTGGGTATTTATGTGTAAAATTAAAGTTTAGAGCCGTGGGTGATATTAAAGCTGTATGGGTTACTTGTATGGGATGCCGCGCTTGTGAAATGCTCACAAAGTCGAATGTATTTAAAGTGAGTGTGATAGATGATGTTAAAGCTGATGGCAGGGTTGCGTTTGCCCCCGCCGCGGTGTGGGTGTTGTGTGTACACGGTTTGGCCTTAGGAATTTGCATTACGACTATAGG
>NC_051400.1:37491409-37491671 GCF_015228065.2 Penaeus monodon
TGATAATGGGTTAATGCACTATAAGGAGGATTTTTTAAAATATTGGAGATAGTAAAATGACAATGGCTCCAGGTTCTAATGGTTCTATTTATAATTATTTTCATATCAATTATGATCATGATAATGTTGATAATAAGAGTTAGAATAAGATCCGCATAGATTCGTAATATGATGCGTCATGTATATGTGATGCTTTAATATTTTAATGTTATTTATCATCCAATTTTCATCCTTATTTAAACCAAAATGAGTCACATGGAGC
>NC_051400.1:37492273-37492374 GCF_015228065.2 Penaeus monodon
GTTTCAAATTTCAAAAGCAATAAATCAATAACATCAATATTACCGAATGTGTTCTGGCGTGCTTTACGCCCTCGACTTTCAGGGTACGTTTAGCCCATTTG
>NC_051400.1:37492571-37492711 GCF_015228065.2 Penaeus monodon
CTACTCCATTTCTCATTTCTTTTCCTGCTCTCTCTCCACTTTATTCAGAATTGCCTCGTGAATCATCATTCCGTCCACTCATTCACTTTCCATGATTTAAAGCGAGCTACACAATGATTTGTTTTCATTGCTACGAATCA
>NC_051400.1:37492734-37492993 GCF_015228065.2 Penaeus monodon
AGAATTCATATTTCAGACGATTCCTTGTCCGACAGCTTTTACATCTTTTATTGTTTGTGAAGAGCTGTTTACGCCGCTGTCAGTCATGCTGAGTCTCAGGAGGGAGGGGGGAGGGGGTCCTGGGGTAGGGGGGGGTCGTTCATACTTCCGGTGTGTGTCAAGGACGTATTATATTAGGTCGTCACTTTGATCGACTGGAGCGAGGCGGCGGCGAGGCAGTTGCCAGGTAGAATATCAGAGAAAACTATGTCTTGAATTC
>NC_051400.1:37493446-37493798 GCF_015228065.2 Penaeus monodon
TATGGACAGCAGCTTTTGGGAATTCATGTCAAAATGGGAAAAAAGAGAGATACAATAAATATAATGAAATGAAAACACCCTAACGGGATTAGTTAGATTTTTAGAATCGTAAAGTGAGCATTAAAAGGGCTTCTTGGCTTGGCTACGGGGGTCGTGGGGGAACTTCTCTCTGCCTCGCTTTCTCGTCCTTCAGCCTCACCTTGTTTTATCGAGCTTTCTCTGTCTCTCTCTTCTCTTTTTTTCTCTCTCTTTCGCTCTTTTTTTTCATTTTTCTTATTTTCGTATAGCCTTTCTCGTCTGCTCTTCTATATATTTTTCGTTTTCTTGGGTTCTCTGTTTCTATTCTCTTTCG
>NC_051400.1:37494219-37494405 GCF_015228065.2 Penaeus monodon
CTACCATTAGCCCGCATAGCTCTCCTGTCTTGGGCTGTTGTTAGACCACTGGCAAGACCTTATATTTTTGCCTTCACAGTATGGCGCCTGAGGTCACCCCCGAGGGCCCCTTCGACAGGTGCCTTTGCTTGTGATTCACTGCCGCCGGAGCTGGCTCTCTGGCTTGGCTTTTGGTGCTTAGTCGCA
>NC_051400.1:37495540-37495674 GCF_015228065.2 Penaeus monodon
AATCCGGAGTTACAGCCACCGAAAGATGGGAGTACCTGCGTACAACCATCCACCGTGCAGCCATGGCCACCTTTGGAAAGAAGGCAGCAAAAAAAATAACTGGTTGGAGCCAAGTCTCACAAGATGAGTCGCAC
>NC_051400.1:37496705-37496798 GCF_015228065.2 Penaeus monodon
GGATCTCCTTCACTTTACTCCTCCATCATGCCTTTGGTACCTCATCTTCAGGCATCTTTCTCCATACAAGATAGACTCTTCAACTAGCCCGGC
>NC_051400.1:37499839-37499966 GCF_015228065.2 Penaeus monodon
TACTTGCTCCTTTCGAAAAAAAAAAGGTCGAAGAGGAATGGAAGAGAAAAAAGAAAAGAAAAAGATAATCGTTTGAAGTGGAAAATTTGGAAAAAAAAGAAAAAAATGCATGACAATTGTTTTTCTT
>NC_051400.1:37500991-37501458 GCF_015228065.2 Penaeus monodon
TGTAGTAAGCTGGTATGCCCCTTTCTTGCCGTTGGTGATGGGCTCGTTGAGTTCCCGTCATACGCATGATTGCAACTTTATTACTAAATCTTTATTAAAGAGACCTGACAGCCCCTGAAAATGTACTCTGTATTCCCTTGCGTACGTCTCTTTTATGTTCAGTTATTGTCCTTTATTCATGCTTTCTTCTTTTTTTCCCCATCTTTCCCAGTTTCTTGTTTTCTTCATCTATCTCTTATGCCCCTTCTATTTTCCGCTATCGTAATTCTTGATTTCCTTACCTGGTGTGCTCTGTAAAATTTTTACTTTCTGTTTATTCTCTTGGAGAAAATTTATGAAGCACAGAGATTGTGCAGTTTTATTCTACGTTTCTCGGGAAGATTAGCTTCGCACTGCACTTTAGCTTTCCTTAACTTCCTTGCTTTCTGACTATTAACACATTGATTTTGATTTCGTGTGGCAGCTGT
>NC_051400.1:37501585-37501804 GCF_015228065.2 Penaeus monodon
CCGTTTTCTCGACCACCTGCAATTAGTTTTACTTCTCCATGGTCCATGGTTATCCATGGTTTTCTTCTGTTCTAGAATTTCATAGTTTTTTTACGTCTTATTAGTCTGACCAAGTATAGTTTTAAAAATGTTTCAAAATATTGAACAAAAGGGGGCAGATGGGGGACAGTATACACACTGCCCATTATCCAGGTCATCGAAAACCCCCTAATATATAAT
>NC_051400.1:37502390-37503103 GCF_015228065.2 Penaeus monodon
TGGTTATTTGTGTGTTTTTAAAGGTGAGAGAGACGGGGGAGGAATGACGGGGGTAGGAAGGGGGAAAAAAAACGACAGAAAAATAAACGAGAGGAGACAAACGAAGAGTGTAAAGGGAGAAAATGAAAACCCTAATACTATGCACTACGAGGAAATATTCTGATCTGTTTGTGGGATGAAGAGAACCTAACCCGGGAAAGATTCCTGCCCAACCCTGCGTAACCATTCATGAAACCTTCCGTCGCCTTGTTAATGCCGTTACAGCATATCTAGCGTGCCTTTTAACCAGTGTTAAAAGTAGGCGCCTTTCCAATTGAACAAATGCAATCGATACTGAAAAAACAAAGCCAACTCTCGCCTGAAAGACAATGTAAAATTCCCTATTGGAATTCATTTCTTAGTTAAATTTGTTTTGAATACTCAGTCTTTAGTTGCATTTTTTACATAAAAGAATTGAAAAAAAATAAAGTCATAATGAAAATTTTTTTTAAATGGTGTGTTTGGGAAAGATTTAGGGTGCTTAAAGTAAACAATTTTTTTAAATTTGAATAACATTTTCTTGGTTTCCATATATCACTACTCTCATAGCATCTTAAAATTTCGATTACCCTACTAAAAATCCCGTTTCTGTGTCTTTTAAAAATTCCCAAAACAAATACAAACTACATGCATCATCATATACTTTTACTTATATTACATAATATATTAATGTT
>NC_051400.1:37503743-37505142 GCF_015228065.2 Penaeus monodon
ACCACACATATGTAGAGTGAGTTAGAGAGAAAAAGAGACCATAGCAGTTATAGCATGGAAATTCTTATAAGTTAAAATAAACACCCGGGAATTATACACACTGACGCAGACGGCCATCCCACAGCTGGAAAAAAATTTCGAAGTCCCCCTTTGCCGCGCTGAGTTTCACTTAATCTCCGAAGGCGCTCCAGAAGGAAGGATTATCTGGGGGTTCTTCAAAAACAGTTTTGAGCAAGATCAAGCTGCCGACTTCCTCATGTCAATGATCTCCGCCTAGAAAAGATTTAAGAAAAGGGGGAAAAATAGACAAGGCAAGAAAAGACATGACCTCCGTGCGTGGTTATATAAAGATCCAGAGTTCTGCTTTGTTGAAGATAAAAGTTTCCCCAATTTAACCCGTTAGCTGCTAGCCAAAATAAGCCCGGGACCAGTTGCCGCTTTCAGCCCCAATTTTAGATTTGTTTTTATTTTGCATATACTACTTAAATGATCTTAAATCATCGTAGAAAGAGGAAAAACTTGTTTCTGAACACTAGAAAGTACTTAAACTGCAGATTTTGACAAGGAAGAATTAAAGAAAAAAGACCGTTGCGGGTGGTGTGCCTGGGGTTATCTATACGCCTCTGGGAATCCTGTTTTTTTCAAAACCAAAAATTGATTTCCCTTTTGGGGGGGAAAACATCATACAAATGAATAGACAGATATAGATAAACAAACATATATTCACTGTATGTGTATGTATGCAGCAGCACGTGCGTAGGCTAAAAAACCTGTTTATACGAAGCCAAACAGAGTGAACTTTTCACGGCTGCATCGTCCATACCTCTGCCCAAGATGGTATGACATAAAACAAAAATAAGAAAAAAGAGACGCTATTCTTAGAAAATAATGGAAAATAATCGGAAATCAAACGTAAAAATAAAGGACTAAATAGAAATAAAACTGTTTCGAGAAATGTATAAAACGCAGAAAGAATCCAGAATTTTCAACCAAGCAAGGCATTTGATATGGTGAGACACGAGCCAAAATATCGCTCCCGACGCATAGCAAGTCTCTCTTGTTTTGCAAAGTTCACGAAGTTGCAAGTCATCAGGGTCCTGGCCGCCGACAAGCCCTCTGGACGCTTGACTTCTCGCTGATAAGGGGGTGCATGTCGAACCCCATATGTACCTTTCTTTTGCTGATAAGAACTGCTGATTGAGAGTAAAAGTGTCACCGTCTCCGGCCAGGCGAAGTTAGCACCGTTGCGACTCCCTGTTGAGTTTGCGATTGGGTTGCCTCGCTTCGGTTTTGGTCGCGTCGTTGTTGTTTGGATTGGCTATATTCTCATCGCAGTAGTTTTACTATTTGTTGTCACAATTATTCTGTCCTACTATTATTATCGTCATCAGCATCACCA
>NC_051400.1:37505312-37505408 GCF_015228065.2 Penaeus monodon
TAAATTTTTATTATCTATATATTTAAAATATATTATATTTCATACATAATCCCCTACCACACACACACGCCCACCCCACAACCCCAAAACACTTTC
>NC_051400.1:37506311-37506390 GCF_015228065.2 Penaeus monodon
ATTTTATTGTATAATCACTCGCAATGTAAATGAAACCCCACTTTTATAAAACGTAGATTTTAAATCAAAATGGGGGGGT
>NC_051400.1:37506782-37506977 GCF_015228065.2 Penaeus monodon
CAAGCCCAACGGGCCCCATACGTGGTTGCATACCCTGGGCTACAGCACCCGGTCGCACTTTCCCCGGTCTACATATCCGGTCCGCCTATCTTTCCGCCCCTTTCCCGGGCCACAAATCCTGGTCCCACTATCCTAGTTTGCATATCCCCGTCCCAAATTCCCAGCCGCCCGACCCCGGGGCCGCATACCCCGGGG
>NC_051400.1:37511655-37511825 GCF_015228065.2 Penaeus monodon
CTACGGGCGCGACAAGCTTATCTTATCACCTTTTCCTTGCTTTTCGCATCGTTTCCGCCTCGCCTTCCGGGTGAAAGATCCGCCGACACGGGAATTTCTGAAACCTTTCCTTTTTATATTTTCTCACCTTTCGCATTCAGTAGGGAAAGATTCTCGTGACAGGTTGTATC
>NC_051400.1:37511872-37512795 GCF_015228065.2 Penaeus monodon
CCGCTGCGAAACAATGTAGATAATGCCAGGCATCGCGTAAGAAAACGTGCGTTCATGCGGTGTGAGTGGAAGTATGTACATTTTTGTAAGCGTATGGAAAGTTGTCATTACGCAGACATTGGCCATGAAGATTTTGGTTCGTTGTTTTTTTAGCTTGACCTTATTGCCTGCTTTAAGTCTTAGTGCCCACTTAAGTGGTTGTAGAACTCTGAAGTCCACATAGTCCCCATGACCTTTAAAGACTAAAATATTCTACTGTTAAAATCTTTAATACTCTACCGGCTCTTAGTCTGATCGTTAAAGTCTCTACTATTCCATTGAAAATTAAACTCTACAACTCTGCAGTTATCTATTTACAAATAGCTACACTAATAAAAAAATATATATATAAGCCTGTCAGTTATCTTGTCAAAGGACGTCCGCAGACCGAGTAAAACACAAACGCAAGGCCTGTCCGTTGCGATCCTTCATCTTGACACAGTTCGATGATGCCCCCTCTGCGGGAAAATTCATCAATAAACTCCAGATTCATCTCATTATCGAACGCGTCTATCATCGCCTCTCTCTCTCACTCTCGGGAATCCTGTCTCTTGCAACCCTATCCTTGCACGGCTGCAGGTCCCGGACAGGTCAATCACGAGATGCAAAAACTGGCGACGAAGTAACTGGAGCGACAAAAAGCTGGTTCGGCCGTCTTCCCTTCGCTCCGCACACACGACAGGGACCAAGTCGCGAGGGGGTTTAAAAGCCACGACTTTCTGCTTGAGACCGCACTCGTCATCCAGCAGTCGTCCTCCTCGGCACTCGCTCGCCCTTCACTCGCTCCGGAAGCCGCCCGACGCACTCATACTCTTGCATTTGCATATCCTCTCCAGCCTCAGAATGAAGGTAACGTATGGCGCCCCTCGCTCATCTGAGAGAGA
>NC_051400.1:37513505-37513691 GCF_015228065.2 Penaeus monodon
AGTACGCATATGCATATCCTGTATGATGGTATCTGCGCGTTTCAATTCCGTTTCTCCATTTCCTTATGCTTCTATGTGCAACGCGGTCTTTGGCACAGAGAAGGCGCTATGTTAGAATCTCGGGGCAGCTTTGATTCGGCCTTTGACGACGGCTGTGCAGAGACTTATTCTGGGATGCCCACTTAG
>NC_051400.1:37513761-37514126 GCF_015228065.2 Penaeus monodon
ACTCTCCTTACACTTACTCACGCACTTGCTCATTCACACCTACATACATTTATATGGCAAAGTTGGCGTTCGTGATCACCAATTCTATAAAATAATTGGCATCAGTTCGGTGATTTTTATATAAAAAAAATCGAAATATAAATACAGAGAGAATAAGTCCAAAGTACACACAGAGAGAAAATCGTCTTCAATTATTCCTGGTTTGTAAACGTGTCGAACCTTTTTTTCACAACAAGTCTGCCCAAAGAGAAAGTTTCGCATGATACTTTCGATCAACTGGAGTACATTCCTTTCGCCTTTTTGTGTGGGCTGGGCAAGTATGGCATTGATGAGGGCAGGTGGCACGTTGAGAGAGTGAAATGGCC
>NC_051400.1:37514293-37514551 GCF_015228065.2 Penaeus monodon
TATCCTATCTATTAATATATTGCTTACCTCTGTGCATAATGTTCACTCATTTTATGCCTTAATATTCGTGATATCCCCACATGATATATTTACAGCACAGTCACCTCGAAATAGAACGAGAAATAAATAATAACCTATATTCTTCATAACTGATGGGCAAATAACTGACCCTGAAGTGAAGTAAGATAGTACATAGGGTTGTAATCATAATATCCATTCATTTAGCAGAATATCATCATTTGAATACAAACATAAACT
>NC_051400.1:37514605-37514704 GCF_015228065.2 Penaeus monodon
TAAAAGAGCAACTTGAACGCAATTTGAACACATAAAAACGTATCACGTGTCTCTTTCTTTCTCCTGACCTTTAAAACTAAGAGCCGCCCGTACTCACGT
>NC_051400.1:37514819-37514886 GCF_015228065.2 Penaeus monodon
AAAGTGTTCATATTTACGAAGACACGAATTTCGTCTCTCTCAGGTGTCTGGTTGTTAAATAACGCAT
>NC_051400.1:37514964-37515259 GCF_015228065.2 Penaeus monodon
TCCATACGTCTTACTTACGTTCATATCTGTTTCGCTGCCCGTGTTTTAGACTAAAGATCTCTTTTCATTAGCTTCATGCCTATATCGCTCACCCCGTTAACATAAGTATCTTGTAAGGATCTTATTTTCCCCTCTTATTTCACTTTCTTCCTCCTCTTCCTCCCCCTATATCTCACTTTTTTTCTCTGTTCCTACTACATCTCTAATTTCTTCTCCCCCCGCCCATGCTTCTCTCCTGACCAACACATGGGCAGCTGTCATGAAATCGCCAGAAGAGAAAAAGCTATAAAAAATA
>NC_051400.1:37515308-37515712 GCF_015228065.2 Penaeus monodon
GAGATGACTGTTCGAATAGCTGTTGAACCGGATCTGATTTTACCGAACCAGTAAATTTTCGAAATTTTCATGACTCGCAGATTTCCAGCTAGACTCATGGTAACTCTCTAACTGCATGTGTTTTAGTTAATGAATAAACACGATAGACCAGACTGAGGATGATATACTTTTTATCATAAGTGAACATTCAAAAGGCATGCCTATGTACTCACACACACATACAGACTACACCTGCTAATAATGATTATTATGGTAGCGACAACAGTGGTATGCTAATGGCATGATATGAAAGATTTCCTTCCATAGTTAATAACATTACTGCGAATCATGCGAATGCAATGATGGAGCTTAGACTTTGGATTAAGATGTCTGTAACTTACATATTAACCATAATAATAACGTCT
>NC_051400.1:37515880-37516675 GCF_015228065.2 Penaeus monodon
CTTCTCGTCGTCATCCGTCAAAAATATGTCCTCTTAACTCTCTGGGAACAGTCATCGTTAACAACAGTACTAATTAAGTCGTCGCAATGACACATTATACAACACTTATATGCGTTAAGCATGGGGAATATATCATTACACGACATAAGCATTATACAGCATACGTAATATATCCGTGCAACAAAATTCATAATTGAATAACGAGTATGTACATAGTGACATGGTAGCACGCAACATATGTGCTATGTCTTGCAACACAGGTGCAGTACAGCATGTATATACAATATACATACGCAGAAGGCCTCACAAGCTAACCGGCCGACTCTTCGCCCTCAGGTAATCATCCTCCTGCTGGCGGTGGCGGCCGCTAGAGCAGCACCCCAGGGGGGCTACAACTACGCGCCCCCGGAGCCCGCCCCCGTCTACAACTTCGGCTACACCGTGGACGCCGTGGACCCGTACCGCCAGCCCGTCCAGTTCGGCCACTCCGAAGGGCGCGACGGCGTGAAGACCAGCGGCAGCTACTACGTCCTCCTCCCCGACACGCGCCTCATGAGGGTCTCCTACTACGTGGACGAAACGGGCTTCCACCCCACCTACACCTTCGAAGGAACAGCTGTGTACCCTCAGCCCCAGCCTTACTCCGGAGGCCAGGCCGCCCTCCCAACCCCGAGCCAGCTGTACGGCACGCCCGGCCGGAAGTAGGCGTCGGGGAAGGGACGAGCACCCAGCGATAGGTCTTGGCTCGTTCGACTCCTGGCGATCGAGGGAGTTCAGTCTCTGAGCCATATCTAG
>NC_051400.1:37516715-37517307 GCF_015228065.2 Penaeus monodon
CCAGTTTTTGCACGCTAACTATGAAGACATGCGGCAGAAACAGGTCCTCGTAAGACGTGATATCTAGTATTTCGATTTTTCTTTTCCATTCCCTTTTTTTTATTTGTTTGTCTAGTGTTGTGGCACTGGATATCACCAAGGACCGAATGCCACGTGTCAAGTGCCATAGCTGTTCATTTCCGTTGTTAGATTTTGCTTGTTGTCCGCCTGACGTTGTTTCTCAAACTGTTAAACTAGTCACTTATAACACATGTTTATTTTCTTACATTTTTGTTACTGTTTTGTTTACGTATCATATGATAGTTCATATTTCAAAGTTTATGCTATTTTTCTATGCTAATAAATACAGTATTCGTTATATTTGGTTTATTTTCCCTTCAGCACCTAATCACACCCATGCATTTTCTGCTAAATCCAGAAATGAAAAAGAAATGTAAAATTGTCGGAACTCATTGCAAACAAAACATGCAATGAAAGAAGTTTCCGTCTTATGGATAAACATGACTCCCTTTCACCTCGTCTTCCAAAAAGAAATAAACCGACGCAAACTGGAGGTAAGCGGAAACCAGACCCAATAAACGAATAATAATAA
>NC_051400.1:37517350-37518187 GCF_015228065.2 Penaeus monodon
ACAGAATATTATAAAAGAGGACGTTAGGGGAAACAACTTCAACCGAGCCGCCCGGGGGAAGGCGCACCATCAATTCAGAGCGCCGTCGAACCAAATTCATATATGCATTCACATTTCATGCAATATTCAAGCACCCAGGCCCTCTCAGAGTGTTCCCTTTCCAGTGCCAATGCAACTTTGCTGATTGCTCTATTTGCATAGTGAAAACCGGAATCTGCAAACTTTCCGCCTTAATTTCTGTGATGATCTCGGTCTGGAAGACTGATCCGCAGGCGAGATCCATCACTGGGTTTTTACTTGAATTAATCATATTGCAAGAAAACTGCAAAAGCTGAAGAAAGAAAAGCAACGATAGTGGATCTGTGGGGGCCTTTCTATTAGCCGAGGGGGGTGACTTATTTATTCATCTCCACACGTCGATCTTTATATATGTGGAAATATACGAACTTAAGGGCTCTTGTTTATCGGAAAACTAGCAACATTTTCGCTTCTTTGGTCTTCTATTAGCTTGTATAATGAAGATTCATCTGTCTATCTCTCCTACGATCTATCTAGTCTTCTTTGTATATATCCATCTGTTTAGCTGTCTTTTTTTCTCCCATTATCTACCTCTCTCGTTCTCTGTCTGTCTCTCTGTCTGTTTATATCTTTCTTGTTCTTTTTTCTCTGCTCCATTTTTATTCATCTATCTCGGTATACTTTCTTCTTTTCTCGCTGTGGATCGCTTTCCATTTACTCTCTCTTTTAATCTCGTCTATCTAACAGTCAATCTGTCAACCTAAGTCTCTCTGTCTATTTGTTTTTCTATCCATCTGTTTCTGTTTATCTCTAACTAGC
>NC_051400.1:37520038-37521232 GCF_015228065.2 Penaeus monodon
AACGCTAACTTTAGTGAAGTGAATTACCGGCGACACAAAGCTTTCTAGTAACGAAAAGCGGTTGAGCCCTTTGCTTCATATTATACGGTTTTAGTCATAAATTCTGTGGCAGCCTTTGATCTCAGGGAGGGTATCACTCTTAAACAAGGCATCTTTCGGCTGTGAGATGCTCTTGTTGCTGAGGGTATCGGAGTTGATCTCAGGCGAAGATCGAGAAGTCGTCAACCCACGTCTAAGTTCGGCCACGCCCCGA
This sequence comes from Penaeus monodon, assembly GCF_015228065.2. Lineage (NCBI taxonomy): Eukaryota > Metazoa > Arthropoda > Malacostraca > Decapoda > Penaeidae > Penaeus > Penaeus monodon. Next base: position 37,520,292 of record NC_051400.1, read on the forward strand.
TGAAGTAGGAGGTTAAATGCTGGATCGTCTTATAGGAGGCCGTGTCCTGGCCTGTCAACGAGAGCCATGATGGAGGAAGGACGACCTGACGAAAGGGGACCCGAGTTCGTGAAATTTGATGGAGACTCGACTCTTTAATGAGTGTGAGTAGGCCCGGTTCCTTGCTGTACTGTAGCCATCTCCTTTACTGGTGCTGTGGAAATCAGGTGACTCCAAAATATTACTCGTAGAGTATCCATATCTCTATGGTATTCGAGAGCCTTCTCCCTTATCACAATCCGAAGCAGAGCAATTTCGGGAGTCTCTTGTTTACGCTCAATAACATCACCTGGATCTTCCCAGGGGCAAGACAAATTTCCCACGGCCTTCTCCAAGAAAGCATCAGTGATCAACTTGGTCACTGATATGAGGTCCCACGTGTCGCCCAGTAATGTTTAGGAGCTTGAGGGATTAGATGGCTTTTGTCGCTGAAACAGCATTCCATAACATTGAATCTATATCACTTCGCGGTAACATAAACCCTGATAGGATATTCCATTGAGCTTTGGCCGTTTACATCGACATGCAAAATGTAGTCAGGGAGATCCTTTTCGAGCAAGTGCAGCATGTTCCTAACAATGCACGAGCTTAACGAGTTGTCTTACTTGCCAGACGCACAGGCGATGTCTAATGTCACGATGAAGACAACTTCCCCAGCGTCGAGTGATTTGTTCGAGTGGTGGCGCCTCAGAGGGGGACCGGGGATGGATCTCTCTTTCTTATCTGAAGCTGAATTGTTCGGTGTTCAGCAAATGGGGCTCTTCTTTTTTATGCTGCCCATCTCTAGAGAAATAAGGATCTACAATTGTCTTCTAGTGACTGACGCTCTTCGATGTGTTCTGATGCCACAGACATATTTAAAGAAATAGCTGGAGTTCGTTTCGACAAACACTTACATACAT
>NC_051400.1:37522170-37522518 GCF_015228065.2 Penaeus monodon
ACTAATTGAAATATAAGAGGATAACATAATTAATATATTAACGTAATATATGCAATAATTGATTCATTTCCACCGGCAGTTCCACCTCTTCATTTAGTCTCCTCTTTTCTATGAATAGTTGTCCATGAAACTTTTTTGCACGAGCAGCACTTCCTGCATTCCGATTTGCATTTCTCTGTTAAAAATTGAGGTTGTGTTGTGAATATACAAAGTTGTGTATGTATATTTTTGAGTAATTCTGGTATGTAGTTGATCAGTAAAAATTTTTACATCACTATAAATGATTCTATAAAATTTGACCTAGTTTAATTCCTTGTGAGGTAATTAAGTTTTAAATTGTCTGGATGT
>NC_051400.1:37522981-37523780 GCF_015228065.2 Penaeus monodon
TCTCACTTAAAAACATGAAAAACACCCTTTGCTTGGTGGGGATCTGTACTTTGGCTGCGTCGAACGATTAAGCCAGTCATGCTCTGACTAGACATTATTAATATTATGGTAACTGAATTGATTCAAATTATGTCTTTCTTACGAACCCGTGCTCTATTTTATACACTAAAGAATCATAAAACTAATAGGTATACATGCAGGTAAGACTTTGTGTAGTAAGACCTATTTACGAGATAATACACATGAAATCAAATTTTATCATAATTTTTTGTTTCATATACAAATGAGAGAAGTCAAGTATTAAAATAATTCTCACTGCTGAACGACTCGACATCAAACAAAAACTCCGGCTTCATCCCCCCTTACTTAACAGCGAATGTTCTTTTATTAAATTTTTTTTGAAGTGTGAAATTCTTATCATCATGTCAGCACTGTCACGCCAAGTCAGCTGGGATTAACAGGCTGATAATGACACGGTGTATTTTCGATTAATGTTATTATCGCTATTCTTCGAGCCTAATTTCTTAATTATGTTTTCTATTTATTGTTTTCTTTCACTCGTTACTTGAAATAAACCTTTACTTTGGAAATCTGAACCAGCTGAAATGTGATCTGCGGGATTGTGTAATGTCTTATCAAACCTATTTCGAGATATCGTACATTCGTTTTTCATATACATATATATCATTGTTCGTATGTTTCTCTAACTATCTATATCTAACTTTGTCTATGTGTATAAGTGCCAAGAAAATCATTCTATACATTTCCATCTCTCCAACTCTCTGTCTATCTAATCATC
>NC_051400.1:37523940-37524004 GCF_015228065.2 Penaeus monodon
GCCCTGGGGGGAGGGGGGAGTCCTTGGCTATGGAGAAACTACGGCCAAGCCCAGGACCTTATTT
>NC_051400.1:37524506-37524689 GCF_015228065.2 Penaeus monodon
TGATTTTTTGGGGGGGAGAAAAAAAAATCTATAAAAATTAAAGTAATTCCAATACCAAAAGTAGACAGGGTGTTTTAAACAGATATGGGGGTTATTGATAAACTAAATGTTGGTAGTGCCGGACTGATTAGAAACGAAATTTGCTATGGAAGGGAAAACGTGAAGACCATGACACCTTGCAAA
>NC_051400.1:37525194-37525336 GCF_015228065.2 Penaeus monodon
TCCTACTGCTGCTGCTAAATTTGCACTTTAGAAAAACAGTTAGAGTTGCTGTTATTATCTTATTTCCATCAATTTAATGATAATATTATCACGATCACCTTTACGTTAATCATAATCGCCATTATCATCATGTTACAATCGT
>NC_051400.1:37527141-37527355 GCF_015228065.2 Penaeus monodon
CCAAAAGGGTTATTTCAATAATAAATATTTTTTGTTCATTTTTATTATCAAAACAATAAATCTCTATGCCGTATAAAAATATCATGCTACATGTAGTAAAGATGTAGAAATCTAAAAATACGTGATTATAACTTAACTAAGAAGCGTTTGACTACAATACATTGTCTTGGGATAACCAGTACCTTAGACCGTTGTTAAAGGATGTGTAAATGTT
>NC_051400.1:37527487-37527579 GCF_015228065.2 Penaeus monodon
CCAAAATTAGTGTTTGTGTGTGTGTTCCTTCGATCTCGAAACCACGACATTCAGCGAGATCCAATTTAAATGCGGCGACACAACCATCATAG
>NC_051400.1:37527731-37528389 GCF_015228065.2 Penaeus monodon
CGACTCGGGGCGGCGTAGAGCTGGTCGGGGCGGCGGGCGGAGGAGCCGACGGGCGTGGCAGGGGCGCCCACGGGGAAGACAGCCTCGCCCTCGAAGGTCACGACGGGGTGGAAGCCGAACTCATCCACCGTGTACTCCACTCTCATCACGCGGGTGTCAGGGAGCAGGACGAAGTAGCTGCGGGTGGAATTAGGTGGGTGGAGTTAGGTGGATTTCGGTGGGTTTCAGCGGATACGGTTGGGTGATGGACGGAACGGTGGGTGGAATTTGGTGGATGAGGATGAGGATGAGGAAGTAATAAGGTTGATTAGAGTGGGTTTAGGGGGATGAAAGTGGATTATGATAAGATAAGGTGGGGTGTGGGTAGTTTATGTGGATGAGAGTAATCTAGTTGGATTTTTGGCGGACGGGAGTTGTTAAGAGTGGATTAATATGGATGAGGTGGATTTCATAGCTGATATTTATATAATTTCAAGGGGTTCTTACTAAATCAGTTAGGGATAAGATTATGATTAAACAGGGATGATTAAATAAACTGGATTAGAATAAGATCGTGAAAATAATGCGAGTGGCTTGAAGAGGAACGAGGAGAGAAGAGAGACAATAAAGTAAGTATTGGAAGATTCGCAGCGGAAAGGATTGATGAAAGATTACGAGG
>NC_051400.1:37528804-37528886 GCF_015228065.2 Penaeus monodon
ACCGCGTGTCTGTGTGAGTGAAGAGAGGAAGGAGAAAGCGCTTCGTTGTTGTCATTCTTTAAGAAAGGAGAAGGGTGAACGC
>NC_051400.1:37529051-37529370 GCF_015228065.2 Penaeus monodon
AAGCGGAGCCACGAGATCAAACCCACCTGCCGGAGGTCTGTGCCCCGTTGCGCTCCTCCTGGTGCCCGAAGTCCAGCCTGTTGCCGGCGGCGTCGTCGGCGTTCACTGCGTAGCCGAAGTTGTACTGCGCAGGCGCCTGGAATACGGGGGAAGGCGTTAGACTGAGCCGTTGATTATTATGATAATTGTGTTGCAATACGGCATGTGGTTAAGCAATGTTTGAGATCACTCGTTATTCTCCAGTTTGTTATGCTGATATGCTTTAATTTCAGCTTGATTCATTCCTTTGAAATTGTCACGGCGTCTAATCAACATGATG
>NC_051400.1:37529405-37529504 GCF_015228065.2 Penaeus monodon
ACATAAGGGGCCGCTCACCTGAGGGCCCTGAGAGGCAGTCCCTTGGAAGGCCTGCTGTCCAAGCACGCCGGAGGACCCAGCGGCGGGCCCTTGATACAG
>NC_051400.1:37529551-37529858 GCF_015228065.2 Penaeus monodon
CAGGTCTAGGAGCAGCAGGCCTAGAGGCAGCAGCAGGAACAGCAGAAGGAATGGATGCCAAGTTAGCAGAAGGGCCTTGCTGGAATCCCAGGTTGGCAGAAGGAGCCTGCTGGAATCCCCTGCCGGCTCGGTCCTCCTCGGCCGTGAAGGGGATGGCCGGGGTGCGGATCACGTAGCCCGGAGGCTCCGTCACCGTCAGCTTGGCTGCCGACGACGCCCGCGGAGAGGCAAGCGCGACGGCGAGGGCGAGGATGGCGGCCTGCAGGCGGGAAAAAAGTGTCAGTATCATCATTGGAAAGTATGCTTT
>NC_051400.1:37530245-37530810 GCF_015228065.2 Penaeus monodon
GCATACATATAAACCACTAAATGAATAGATAAATGGAAAATGAGGATTAAAAAGTGAACTAGATAGACGTGAACTAGTTCCTCGAATCGAAGACTCATCAGCGGCATCGGCGCCCCGTCCTTCTCTGCAGCTTTCTCTCGCAATAAGATGTTTGAAAGAAGACGAAGAAAGGGGGGGTGAGGCAGAGAGTAATAAAGGAGAAGAGGACAAGAGAAAAAGATTAAATATGAATCAGAAAATTCAAATAAGAAGGGAAATAAGACAGCGGAAGAGAGTAATATGGTAGCAAGAGAAGGGGAGGACTGAAATTAAAAGGAAGGAGATGCAAAGCCAAAGAAGGAGTAAACAAGGAGAAAGAGGAGAACAACGACAAAAAGAACGAGGAAATTGGTGACAAACAAAAGCACAGCGCCAGTCACTAGAACTCCACCTCCATCAGTGGTATAATAAACCGGCCATAACTTTATAGGTTAGGTCGATCTCACGGCGACCCTATCCCGGGCCTAATTAGAAACAGAAAAAAGTATATATGATGTAACTGGTGTATCGGGCATTACACTACTTC
>NC_051400.1:37530881-37531175 GCF_015228065.2 Penaeus monodon
GTTTCTCCTCCTTCTCGCAACCTTCCCCCCTGGCCCCTCCCCCTCCCTACCCCTCCCAATTCTACCTTCTTAGCCTGCCCCTTCGCCATGCCCCCACTCCTTACCTAACGTTGTTCACGTGCCTGCTGCCCCTGCTCTGTGCTACCCTCCCTAGCCCTTCCCCTAATCTGCCTACTCCTCTTCTCGACCCCCACCCTGCCCTACCCCTTCCCTATCTCCTCAATCCCCCACTCTCTTCCTTTACCCTTTACCTACCTGTCAGCGGAAGCGCTCTCGCCTAGCGATCTTACTGAT
>NC_051400.1:37531392-37531545 GCF_015228065.2 Penaeus monodon
TTCCTACCCATGACCATGTAACTGGAGCAGGTTAGCCGCGGGTTTTTAATTCACTTTTGCTCTCACTTTCATCACAGAGTTTCGCCATGCATGTTAAAATAGCTTTTACTTTCGTTTTATTTTTTTCCTCTCTCTCTCTCTTCTTTTTTTTAT
>NC_051400.1:37532657-37532799 GCF_015228065.2 Penaeus monodon
TAAGCACAGCCGTAGACACCCGAAGCAGACGTTGCGAATATCAGACTCGACTTAAATTATACCCCAAGATTCTCGTTCACATAAATTTCAGCTTTGCATTCAGGTTAACTGTAATAAGCATGAACAGTTCTGGCAAGATGTT
>NC_051400.1:37533937-37534576 GCF_015228065.2 Penaeus monodon
AGGAGAAAACAAATAGACTTTCTTATTTGACAAAACTTGAGTAAAGTAACGAAAATCCCTAATGAACAAGACCCACACGTTTTCACTTCCCACGAGACAAAAATTCTTCTGGAGATTTAAAGATTTTACGAAGTTTATCTCGCCAGACTTGAGTACTCGAGTTTCCAGGTCTCTCCAGTTAGGAAAAAAAAAAAAGTCTTGTGCTTTCTCTTGCAAACAGGAATTTCTTACATTTTATCTTTTGTAAATTATAAGTATATAGGTAGAAGAATATAAATGATGTAAAGGATTTATTTGAGATATAAATAGAGAGAGAAAAGTGCGTTTTTTTTTTACTGATAACTGAAAAGAATTAGCATATGTTATTAAAAAGGATAACGTGACTATCCTAAATTTAAGAAACTCGATAGATAAGCAAGAGGCAACAGAACTGGTCGTTTCAGAATGATTCGTTCACCTGTACCACAAAGTAGCGAAATTATGTGAATTAACCGTAAAGAAATGAGGTAACAAGACGCCTTGTTCGAATTAACGACCATTTGCTGTCTTGGGATTCAGATTAAAAATATCAAGTGATGTGCTTTTTCTCACTTGAAAGTACATTATCCCCACCTACTCCCAAAACATATAATATATAAT
>NC_051400.1:37534763-37534862 GCF_015228065.2 Penaeus monodon
GATACCTACATACACACAAATAACTGTACTGCATTTTGAAGTCAGTTGGAAACGAGGTCAGGTCAAGCAAGAAGAAATCTGTGCCTTTCCATCACTCGT
>NC_051400.1:37534886-37535032 GCF_015228065.2 Penaeus monodon
AAATTAACACCACTTTGGATACTACTCTTTCAGGTTAAAATTTCATGGTGTCATTTTGTCCACTGGATAATAATGATGAATATTGCTCATTCAACTAAAATATTGTATAAAAGTGAGACGCTATTTCATTATATTGCTGTAATGTA
>NC_051400.1:37535194-37535321 GCF_015228065.2 Penaeus monodon
CAAGAACCCACGTTTTGTTTAATCTTCATTCAGAACAACAAGTCACGGGCTACCTCGCTCTTCCCCGTAACACGAAACGGGTTTGTCATCCAAGTTCTGAGATCAACGAGACACATCTTCATTTCCA
>NC_051400.1:37535365-37535451 GCF_015228065.2 Penaeus monodon
GCAAACAGGATTGAGTGTAATATAAATGGCTAATATATGATATGTGAATGGGCAATGTGTGTATATATATGCATACATACGTTTAT
>NC_051400.1:37535566-37536043 GCF_015228065.2 Penaeus monodon
ATGAATAAGAAGCAAATCGTTAATTGAAATGATGATAAGACAAAGTAAAAGATATAGAACACGACTGAAAAACAAAATCGACCAGAAAAAAGCAACGGAGAAAAGAAAAAGAAAAGACAAGATTGAAAAAAAAAAAGATTAAACGAACTTGAAGAAACAAAAGAAGAAGAAAAAGAGACGGAAAGAGAACATCCAATTCACGCCGAAGACAAAAAAGGGAACATCCGAACACCGCAGCTTCTCACTAGAAAGGGAAACATAACAAGGCTAAGTAACACACGCGTTCGGACGAGAAAGCAGCGTGAGTGAAGCAAGGCGAAGCAAGGCGAGACAAGGACCGGTTTGGCCTCCCTCGTGTTGCCCTCGCTGTCTGTGACGTCACTCTCGTGCACGTTTAAGACATGATTTGGGGGGAGGAGGGTACTCAATCATGTTATGCAGGGATGGGGTACTTACTTTACGTTAGTGTGTGTTTGG
>NC_051400.1:37536143-37536689 GCF_015228065.2 Penaeus monodon
TCTTGAAGAAACCAATCAGCGCATCTTTCCGATAACATGTTCAAGGCATGATATTGGGGAAGGAGGGTAATCATCGTGTTATTCCAGTACGAAAGGAGACTGGCTTTAAAGGCGAAAGGGAATGGCAGAATCTTTGGAAGGAAAAACGTAAAAGGAAAGAAATAATGAAATTGAATAATATATGCTGAATATGATTAGAAGGCAAGTGCTCATCCATGTCTTAAAACTGTGACGAGAAAACAGTAAGATCAAAAGAAACGAAAACAAAAAGAGAGTAAGAACCGAAAAGAGATTTTAATAAAAATCTATATTAAAGATACAAAAAAAATGGATCTTTTAAATAAGACGCTTAAGCCATGATTAGGCATGTAACATTACCAACCATGGTATTACGGCACTGACTGATAGATAAGATGAGTAAAATATAATAAATGTCTGAAAAAGTAAAAGGAAAAGAAACAGAATGACACGAGGTTTTGGATAATACTTTGAGAGGTTAACGGCCTATAAGACTTGGAAAAATTGTAGGAGGAAATCACACTGCAG
>NC_051400.1:37537005-37537097 GCF_015228065.2 Penaeus monodon
GTTTTCCAAATGAGACATCTTGAATATTCACGCAATAAAAAAATAAAATAAATCTACTCTCAGCTTCCTTTCTCACCATTCACTTAAATGAT
>NC_051400.1:37540041-37540287 GCF_015228065.2 Penaeus monodon
GGCGTCCCAGGCGGGGTCCTCACCTTCATCTCGAGCGTGAGTAAAGACGAGCGAGGAAAGGCGTGCGAGAGGCGAGGAATCCGAGACGACCAGTAGTGACGTCGGGGGTAGAGTGATGCCCTTCCTGCCCCTCAGCCCTCTTTATATACCCTCCCTCCCTCGCGCCCTGACCTTCCCGCTACGCGCCCAGCTCGGCCTCCTGCGGGAGAGGCTCCGGCCCCTGTGCCTCGGGTCATGGCTGCAAGT
>NC_051400.1:37540708-37541370 GCF_015228065.2 Penaeus monodon
TATGTCACCAAAATCTCACACGATAACGCATATAACAACATTTTGTCCCATTTATCACAATCTTCAAAGACATAGAGAAAAGGCAGTAGCAACATCGATACATTTGTGATGCATTTCCAACGAGCGCCAATCACCGCACAAGCCCTTTGATACTTGGAAGATTCTCCTCCGCTTATTTTATCTTTTATTTATTTTTATTTTTTTCATTTGTATCGATTTATTTTCATAAATTTATGCCTTTCATCTTTATTGTTGTTTTCTATTTGTAATTCTTTATTTTACTTTTTTTCATAGCACGCTATTAGTAAATTAAGTGGTTGCTAGTTGCTTGCTTAGAATCAGTATTGCTTGGTTTACCATGTAATATTTGGCAAAGTTTTTGATTGGTTATTACCGTTGGTCCTGTTTTATCAAGTGTATAGTTGGTTTATATGCCCGCGTAAGTACCTGACTGATTGTTGTTAGTAAGTGGTTAATAGGTAGGAGGATCTGTGATATCATCTTTTTCTTTTTTCCTTTGTTGTCTGTGTATTTATTATAAATTCATATCATAAATTTTGCTAACCCATAAAGGCAGACGGTTATCTAGCATAGCTGTCAGCTGAAAACCGCACCTCAGTTCATTGATTATAATTTCTTGCATTGCATGAGGAGCTGAGTTT
>NC_051400.1:37542869-37542987 GCF_015228065.2 Penaeus monodon
TCTCTTCACAAAACCCGATAAAAGAGAAAGAAAAGAAGCAAAAAAGCGAATGAACATGTAAACCTCACGCTGTATATTCACGATCGGCTCCCGGGGCCCGGGGAAAATACTCTCTTAC
>NC_051400.1:37543249-37543386 GCF_015228065.2 Penaeus monodon
TTATGTAATCGGCTGTGAACCTTGGTAAGGTATGAGTCGAGTCATGGCCGCTTTACAAGTTGCGCTTTGTGGGTTAATGACATTTTTTGTGCGTGCGATCTTCTTGTTTCAGGAATGGAGGCTGCTGCGATATGGCG
>NC_051400.1:37544758-37544843 GCF_015228065.2 Penaeus monodon
CCGCTGAACCGGAAGGGAGTGAGCAGGGAAGGAGAAGTGGTAAAAAATGGAGGGTTTTGAAAGAATGGAGGGGCGAAAGGGAAGG
>NC_051400.1:37546043-37546586 GCF_015228065.2 Penaeus monodon
CAAGATGTTCGTGCAGATCACAGGCTCACGTACATTGCATGGCGAGATCTTGGCATTATCCTAAATCAAGTCATATTTTGCTTGATAACGGGCTTCAACATATTGCTCTGTACGAATTAGGATTTACACAGGTTTACAAAAGAACAAGCAAGTATGACAAGATTTACAGATACAAGTACATATACACTCACACATACAGATACACCCAAGCTTGCAAATAATCACATAAAATTACAATACAGAGACCTCATTCTACACACAACAAATCATACATATGCACCCACCCAACCACACACACGCATATCCCCCCCTCAAACTCACACACGCATAAAGATAACACACACAGACACCCCTATCCCCACACTATAAACCATTCACAACCAAACACACTCGCACACGCATACACATACATTTCCAAGCAATTGCACAGATACACAAGGCGAAGAGGAGAGAGAGAGAGCAACGTCACAGCATCTTCACCCAGACGCAGGCATTTTATTATCCCTTCATTTCTTGAGGATGGAGGAGAAAGTCAACCGCAGG
>NC_051400.1:37546806-37547122 GCF_015228065.2 Penaeus monodon
TCAGGTAATCATCCCTTTCTCTTGGACATCAGAGCATAAACACGTTACTATGGTAACCAGATACACAACTATAGTAGCGGTAAACTGAGCTAAGGTCAGCGTATGGGGAATCTTCGGACAGATTGTATTTCTTCGTGCGATGGGGCGTCGCTTCTAACTGCGAAATGTTAAAATGACGGCTCGAAATAAGGATAAATGTATAATAAGGATAAGAGTACTATGTGAAATCTGACTGAAAAATTATAATATATAATATGTAATACAGAAGAACGACTTTTTGGAACGTATTGGTGGCGAATGATGCCGCGATTTGCTG
>NC_051400.1:37547392-37547632 GCF_015228065.2 Penaeus monodon
AAAACCACACACGCGCGCAGTGCCACAGACACCCATTGCACGTAAGGAGACCCAAGAAGGCGATGCCAGGAAAACCGGCCTCATATTTCATACCAGAACATTCCTTGTCGCCATCAACATCAACAAAAAAATGCAAAGAAAGTTAACTTGTGGTTACAACGATGACATTAGCATGGCTTCTTGTGGTGAAATTTCGCTGACGAGAAACACAAACGCGGTGTAATCGAAAGGGCTATCGAG
>NC_051400.1:37547793-37547925 GCF_015228065.2 Penaeus monodon
GATAATTAACTAGAGAGATTCATTAAGCAGAGATAGAAGAAAGGTTGAAAGTGGAAGTTGAACAGAGAACCGGAACGAAAATAGAAAAGGCCAGGAGGTGAAAAGGGAGACATGGAAAGCGAAGGATAGATG
>NC_051400.1:37547961-37548218 GCF_015228065.2 Penaeus monodon
TATATATCATAATTACTCCTCCTAGTACTTTCAGTAAGACATGACTATTGTTTTCACCATACGTCTGATTGTCTACGTGGCATTTTAGAATATAAGTTCGTACATCAAAAGAAAGTATTTTCGATATTTAACATTTCGCCGATCAATTAATCGCATTCCTTAGGTGAAAGGACGAAAGGCTTGATACGGAGAGATAGGGATACGTGGAGAATGGATGAGTCGCGTGGGCTTTAGATTATAGGGATGGTGGATGAGAT
>NC_051400.1:37548837-37549132 GCF_015228065.2 Penaeus monodon
CTCTCGTCCCTCAATCCGGATCCCGCGATGACATTTCCCTTCCCTTGGCATTCAAGGGTATGGCCACCTGCCTCTCGGAGCGATTCTTCGACGCAGCAATTATCTTCTGTCCAAACGGCGCCGCCTCCGGACCCCAGCATCCTCTCCCTTTCTTTCCTGCGGGGAATCTAGGTGACCTCTCGCTGGCAACGGTCTTTTAATTGCCATATGGTGGGTGTTCGTTCTCTCTGTGTCTTTCGCTTTATCTATCTGTCTTTCTGTGTTTTTTTTTATTTTAGTCTTTATGTTTTGTTTC
>NC_051400.1:37549335-37549515 GCF_015228065.2 Penaeus monodon
CTCCTTTTCTGCTATTTTCTCTCTCGTTCACAACCGAATTTAATTTGATTTATTCCATTTTCATATGGAATTCATCTGATAAAAATCATCACCATATATTTGCATCCACTCTCATCATCAATATAGTACCAAGTGCTTAAAATATAAAAAAGCCACTATCAAATTTATTTCTCTACCTCA
>NC_051400.1:37549650-37549970 GCF_015228065.2 Penaeus monodon
CATAAGCCGACTATAAGCAGAAAAATACCATAAACAAAATCAAGGGTAAATCTGTAAGGGAAACGCACTTACCTAACCTTAGCTCGAGGGAGAAAAGACGTGCATATTATTATTACTTCGGGAGGAGCCGACGTCAGGCAGGGAAAAGGAAAGAGAGGGAGAGACAAAGTAATTATCAATTAGCAATTAAGCCCTCACACCCACCCAATTACTACGCTACACTTTCCTGGTTCACGCCCATTCTGTTTGGCAGCGGGACAAACAGGGTGATTTCAGGTGCCACGGAGGTATTCGCCAGGGGTTTAGATTAGTGCATATGT
>NC_051400.1:37550295-37550563 GCF_015228065.2 Penaeus monodon
GGATTTCTAAATATTTAAATACAACCCATACATCTATTCCTCCATTATCTCAGTATACCCTACTGACACATGTATTTATTTGTTTGTTTACGACACAATCTAAAAAGAAGGAAAGTGTCCTAAGGAGTTTCTATTCCTTGCTTTCGCTCTCAGAACGGATTTGATTACTTGATATAGGACCAGAATTGCGTCACTGGCCTTATATGGTGTGTTGAGATTTGTGAGAGTGAAATGAAGATCGCAAGAGAATTTCAACAATGATGCAAAA
>NC_051400.1:37550713-37551115 GCF_015228065.2 Penaeus monodon
TGCGGACACATCTTGAACTACACATGTTTTAATGTATTTGCATATTATTGTGCTTGTGTGTACTCCTTGAATAGTTGCAATTTTCCACCTGCAATGACGAATCAAAGTCGATTTCCCAACTGTCAGACTCAGAGAAAGGAACACTGATATCCTATAATAGATCTCAGCGTGCTCATTTATATATCATTAGTATATGTAATATGTTGTCATAAATTTGCATATATTACCACTGCGATCGCATCCTTGCCTATTTGCATACATTCCAAGGTGTAACTATTGAAGTGTATGAAGCTAGTTTTAAGTAAAAGATATAGATGAGCATTATTTAATTGCCTTATTTGTAGTATTTTTTATTATGTTATTGCGGAACACGTTGTATATGCCAAAATGTATGTTTGTGGG
>NC_051400.1:37552011-37552243 GCF_015228065.2 Penaeus monodon
TGACAATACGTGGATGTTTTACAGAACTTACTCTTTCATGTCCTGTTGAAATCCCCTTGCCCTGTCAAACATCCGTCAGTGCAAGACTTGGGAAACAAACGGTGCAAAGCCATTTTATTTTCTACTGTATAGAGTGGACGAACACAACATACTAGCAAGAACATTACAACAGCATCAGTTCGCAATTCAAAATCACAATGCATAAAATGTATGCACCATCAATAACTGGAAA
>NC_051400.1:37552462-37552883 GCF_015228065.2 Penaeus monodon
TGAATATTTCACATCCTCTGAACTACATTCTCCATATGATTACGAGTTACGATATCGATAAAAGCGATAGGCGGACCAGGACTTATAAGGAGCACTTGGACCTCCCTTTTTCATTAACTACGTGTGACTTTTTTCTCACTCTTTCTCCTTTTTTTATCAGGTGAATGGGAGGATCTGTCGAGAGGCCTGATCCTCTTTCTCTCCCTTGCCTCGTCGTAGGGGGTAGCGGTTTGCGTTGAGGTGAGTGATGTTGCATTGGGGGCGATCGCTTAATGGCTGTCTCTGAATTTTGGGGTGAAGTTGTGGGTTTACGTTAGTGTCTGGCTGAGAGAGGAGCAGATTCTGCAAGAAAAGCTTTTCAGGTTCCGATCAGTGTTTTGATTTAAGTTGATACTCACTCACTTATCTCTCTCTCTCCACG
>NC_051400.1:37553193-37553395 GCF_015228065.2 Penaeus monodon
CTTAGTTATCCACACCTTGCATCATTGCACTATTGGACATAAATTTCCAAGCTGATCCCTTCCAGTCACTCTGATCTTTCGTCCACTGCCCTCACTGTGAAATCGTCCACTTTCGTCCACTTTCTTTCCTCTTTCGTCCACTGTCCTCACTGTCCACTGTGAAATCTGATCCCCGAATTTCCATCAACATCCTTGCGTTGGT
>NC_051400.1:37553674-37553810 GCF_015228065.2 Penaeus monodon
ACATGTGTGAAATAAGAATAAGTCTTTATGATAATTCTTATTGAAATTTTCATGTTCGGTTAATACTAGGCAAAATGGCTTCCCATATTTTATTTTTTTTTTTGGCTTCCTTATTTTGCATATTGTGTCGATGTGG
>NC_051400.1:37556072-37556319 GCF_015228065.2 Penaeus monodon
AGAAAAATATTATTTTTCTAAACATTTGGTATTTACTTTCATCGCGCCGGCTGGAAATGGCTGGAATGATGCAATACTGAGACACAAGAACAGTTCTCGTGGCAAAAATTGTTCAGGAATATGTGAACGTCGCCCTGTGGAAGTCCATATGTGCGAGATTGATCCATATTATTCCAAAAAAGATTATTGCATCCCACCATCCACATTAGGCTAACAAAATGTTGTATTCAACCTCCCTTACTATTAA
>NC_051400.1:37556439-37556875 GCF_015228065.2 Penaeus monodon
TCTAACCCCCCCTCCCAATGAATCCAAAAAGATTATGATAACCCATCCTCCTTATCAATCCAAAAGGATTATTGTATTCCACCACCATCGTGATAAGAATTCGCGATAATAGCTCCTGGCTGTTAGAAATAAGCTATAAGCATGACCGCGCAGTCCTGAGAGTACCAAGGGATTTCGTCCTACATTCTCCAGCGTGCGAGACTATGAGACTCATTCGCTGTTCTTTCCCCTCTCTCCTTGGTAAATTCCTGAGCAGCGAGGTCAGGTGGAGCTGAGCTGACTGACTGGCCGTTGTCATGGTTTCGGAACGCGAGACAAAGGCACTGAGAGATCAAGGAAACAATTGTCTATCTGTGTTCAGTGTCTATCACTATTTTTCTTCATCTCTTTTTATCTCCCCTTCGTCCCCTCCACTCTTCCATAATAGATGTTCTAC
>NC_051400.1:37557025-37558382 GCF_015228065.2 Penaeus monodon
CCTTCCCTACTTGGAGCTTTTCTCCCAACGCCCGTCCTTATTTTCTCAAACTCTCCGGTCTTTCTCCCTCCTTCCTCTTTCCTCCTTCTTATCTTCCCTCCCTCCCTCCATCAATCTCCTCCCGTTCCTCATTTCCGTCTTCCGTGAATCACTTCTCAACTTCTCCCACTTTCCTCCGTCTCTCCCACCTTCCTTCCTCTCTCCCTTGCCCCTCCCTTCCTCTTTCCTCCTCTTCATCTCTCCTCCCAGTCATCTTCAGATCAGGTCGTGTTCCTGACGCAGCTCGCAATAATTCTTGCCGCATCATTGAGGCTTCATTTCGCCATCGCGTTTTGCAACCCTCAGGTCACACACATACACACACTGAGACCAATTCAATGCAAGCAAGCAACCCCATGCACACGGGTCTGCGTTCCCCATGAAGGTGCCACACCGAGTAACTGGGATAAGATTGAAATCATTAGTAATGAAAGATAGGTTATATATTGCTATCAACGTTTTCCCTTTTGCAGAATAGTGATTTTGTTCCCGAAATAAAAGTTTATGCTTGTCATACCGGTAATCGCATATGGAGACGATTCTAGTTTTAGAAATGTTTAATCATGATGACCTAGTATGACAGCTTATTTGTAGGAAGTACTTTTGTCTATAAGGAAAACTGATACTATTTTAAAAAGCGCGTAGAAATTTTCGACTTCAAGTAAAAGTCAAAAGCAAAAGAGAGAAGCCCGTCTCATAGCAGGAATATATGGGAAGAAGGACATATCCAAGCACAATATACATAAAATTTTCAGCTGAGAGAAAATAACAGTTCCGCCAAAGAAAATGGAATCTCCGTGCATTGTGCCTCCTTCTGTGCCCTACTAACATTGGCATATTTCTAGTGGTAGTGTTGACGTTTTTCTCGGAGATATTAATACCACTTTTCGCCCTTAATAGTACAAATAAATAAAGCGAAACAAACTAGACAAGAGGCACCACCATGACCAAAACATGGCAGCATGACCAAGTGTTTGACATGCCTCAAAACTGCTCGAGGGTGACATCAATTTCCTTCCAACCCAACTGAACGAAATCCTTTTAAAATCCTACTATGACGAACAATAACATCTTGTTTCGAGTCACCTTGACACCTTTCCTGTAAGAAATGCACGAGTCTTTCCCTCTCACGCCCTCGCGCAACGAGGTCCAGGTGCGCCCGCCCTCGCCTCCGCAGCGGCCCGCGAGACTCGTTTCTCTTGTGGTCCGCGCTCGCTGCCAGGGCGCGTCGGGAGCCGCAGAGGGACTCGCTCTGCGGGGCGGCGGGAGATGCGTGCGCCGGGCATTCCGTACGAATTTGCGACCACATTAATGGTTC
>NC_051400.1:37559025-37559177 GCF_015228065.2 Penaeus monodon
CACTAAGAGCCTCTTGTTTATACGGAGCCGAAGGGGATAATTTTCCCAGGCTCCAACACACGCTCCAGCTGTTCAGGGCTGACGAAACTGAACAGTTCAGCTCAGCTTCTCACTCCCCCAAGGAAAGTTCATTTGCCCGGGGAGTTTTGTAA
>NC_051400.1:37559272-37559539 GCF_015228065.2 Penaeus monodon
TCGTGTTTGTTTGTGTATGTGAGTGAGAGTGGATGTATTACTTGCTAGAATATATTTGCATCATGTCAAAATTGAAAATCGATTGTTATGTGTTTGGGTCAGTCAAGTGAGAGTGGATTTAGATCGTTTTAGATAGATGACATTTTCTTTGCACAAGTGAAAGGATAAATTTCTATATATGGAAGGGTGGAAGAGGAATCTGAAAAGACAAAAGTTGAAATACGTATAAGTAAAATAAAATATGTCGAAAGGACTCATGGTATCACG
>NC_051400.1:37559973-37560169 GCF_015228065.2 Penaeus monodon
CACGATGTGACACGTAGAAATACGACAACAGTACGATATCACCAGGGACTCAAGGCAACACATGGTCAAGACGGGCAGTCTCGCTGGAAAGCACATGATACCTGTATATTTCCCAGTACTCTGTATCTGCACAGTATGTATAACAGCAGTCAGCAATAAAGCACATCGTCATACAAGATGTGTGTTTGCTGCCCCT
>NC_051400.1:37560849-37561142 GCF_015228065.2 Penaeus monodon
ACATCTCTCTTACAGAAGTAAATGCTATCGATAAACATACCAAGACAGAGATGACGAAGTAGAATCTACACTTCACACAGTTCACACCATCTTCAAGGCAATGTAGTTTGGAGACATGAAATTCATCAATGCATTAGTCTCTCCTGAAATACTGACAAGCTAACCTCTAACATGCTCTGTTGTAAGGTTCAGGCTCTAAGCTTCCATGATTTAAACATGTATTTGAAGAATTCATTGCTTCTGTGTTGAGTTTTTGGATGTGTGTATACAATACGTTAGGGAAAAAGGGGGGC
>NC_051400.1:37561173-37561441 GCF_015228065.2 Penaeus monodon
AGTTGTTTATGCTGTCTAAAGATTAAACAACAAAAAGTCGCTTTCCAATCGGCGGCACTAGGGAAAATAGCTTTTATTATAGAATACCCACGATTCATAGCGATTCATAGTTCAGAGGGCGTAGCAGTCAGCTTTCGAACGCTTTATCGCCGTACTAAAGTTAATTACAAATTGGGGTCAGCGCGGTAGTTTTATATTGTCATGCTTGAAGGTCAGGCAAGTCACAGTGTTGTCTCCTGACCTTCATGTACACATATTGCACATTTTC
>NC_051400.1:37564264-37564600 GCF_015228065.2 Penaeus monodon
CGAAGCGGCCAGGCCACCAACCGCCGAACGCCAGGGTGCGCTGACCCCTCCCATCCCTTCTTCCTTTCCTTTGAACTTTCTACGCCGACGAGATGTGTATATGATGTTATGTAGTAGCGACACACACGGCCTAAGGTCCACCCGTTCCCCAATCATGTCAGATGAACTGTGAACACGACTTGGAAAAAAAAAATTGAAGGGAAAGTGAGCCAACCATTTTTTTTTTCTTTTTTATGCCTTGTTATTTTAAACACCGACCTCTGCTGTGACTCTTTTACAAGTCATTATACTTTGTAGTTCAGGCTGTTAGCAGGGCGATATCTAGTCCAGTGATAA
>NC_051400.1:37564638-37564771 GCF_015228065.2 Penaeus monodon
AATGTTATGTTAAATTACATGAAAAAAGCTTGTCATCATGACCTTGGCGATTTTGCTCTTGGTTATGAAATTTGGGTTTCATTCTCTTGAGATTAAGAAATTGCTCATGTTTTATGATGCGCAGAGACACGTG
>NC_051400.1:37565311-37565619 GCF_015228065.2 Penaeus monodon
GTAACATGATTCGTTTGTAATACGATGCGTGTGTGAGAATATATAAAAGGTAAATACTACAATTGAATATTCCCATATCTTTCTTATAAATACATTTTTTCATATACTTTAAGTGACTTTTGTTGATTACCTATCAGACAGGTAGTTCTAAATTAATAATCTTAATTATCAGAAAGCCCTGATTACATAATGTATTTCGGTCTGGGCGAAAAAAAATGACAAGGAACGAACTTATATAAGGATTAAATAATTACAAAGCGTTACGTGGTCGTTGCTTTAGAGACGAATGTTACGAAATTAGAAAAGAG
>NC_051400.1:37565652-37565784 GCF_015228065.2 Penaeus monodon
GCTTACTCGTATCTGCAATACATTTTAAGCATTATTTTCAAATGTCACACATGATCATATAAGCATTAGTGTCGTAATTGATTTTAAAGTCCAGTGTAGATGAATTGGATGAAATAATCTGCGTGTAGTCCT
>NC_051400.1:37566259-37566323 GCF_015228065.2 Penaeus monodon
GTCTGATTGGTAATGTTGAGAAAAATCCAAAGCTATGAACTTCCCGTATTTCACTAAAGAGGTC
>NC_051400.1:37568375-37569872 GCF_015228065.2 Penaeus monodon
AGACAACTACCTTTGAGAATAAAATTGACATAAAATAATCAGTTTAATATTGATGCTTAGGCTCTGTTGTAATTAAGCTTATCCATAATTACCAAATAACGAAATACTTGCTAAAAATATATTAGTCTCCTTTTGAAAGATTATTCTCGTTTTCTATAAAACAATATTTTTTCATAGGCTCTTAGCCAAATATATAATCAAATTAATTAGTAATGCGTATATATACTCATTTACATTAAAATCACACTTACTAGCATCTTTCCATGCTCAATCATAATTTTCATAAACTACTTTGGTGTTTAAGAAAGACAAAAAAATTTGTGCCAAGATTGACATACACGTGAGCTAACCAGGTGGCAGATATAAAGTTGTGATGTAATTATCAAGGATTTGTAATGTGAAATGAAAACAACAATTATTTGTATTTCAAAAGCTAATTTGGCACTTTCTTTGCGAATTATCTTGTATAGAATGTTCGACATATGTGAATGCGAGTGTGCGCGATATACTTGAGTTACCCCTGATATTCATTCATCGTAATTTGAATAAAGGTTAACTCTTTACAAAATCCTGTCATTTTAAGTATTTATGTCTTATTAGTACTTTCATTAATATATAAATATATACTTACATATCATCACAAATATTAACTTTACATAATCAATTTTATTTACATGAAATAGCATAGGATTTTGGGAAATGTATCATTGATACAAATCATTTCGATGTTGGACCCTAACTTATATTTAGTGTTAGTTTGAAGTGATCCTTCTTACGGTTATAGGGAGGTGATGAGACGGGGTAACATGCGTCTGCATGATACCTGACTCCGCTCTCGTTACGTTAGTCAGGTAAAACCCCTCTGATCCCTACGAAACTGTAAAAAGTTTTTTCTTTTGATTCACCTTTAAATAGGTGATAAAATAGTATGAGGTTACATAATGTCCAATATAAATATACAACGCATAATCTGACTTAAGTAATTTAGCACAGTATAAATCTAAGCTACTGTAAGTATTATTTAGGGTGCTTTGGGTGATATCGAAATAATTCATTTTAGGGACAATGAAGCAAGAAAATAAAATGAGTTGACATTTCTTGGGAAGGAATGTGCTTTTGTCTTCGCCATGCATCCTCTACTCGCTCTTTGTAATGAAAGGAAATGAGCGTATAGGTCCTTCTCAAACATTGGAAGGAAGGAGAGAAGAAATTAACATCAATGGATTTTTTAAAATTTAACCTTATGTTGTTATATAAGTTCCGCATATATTTCTATCTACAGTCTCTACTTTTAATTACTAGTGCACTGAATGTCTACAGTCCATATAACAATTGCAAAATACAAATCACCTTGTATATGGCAGATCACAGCGAACACAAAGAGTCTTTTCACGTCTTGGACACATTGCTCCTCGCAATCTCTCTAACGGATATCAATCGTGCATTTGCAAGTATGTTCACACCGCAATTTGGCACGTATAGCGCGCGCCACAACAG
>NC_051400.1:37570394-37570798 GCF_015228065.2 Penaeus monodon
TTGTCACATTCATAATTCTTGGAATGAAAATCTACTAACAATATTATTAGCAGTGCCAGATTTACAGGGGACACGTAGGGGGGGGGGGTGTACCGAGCTCCCAGGCTAAGGACTTCCTTTAGAAACAATGTAATAACTATGAAATTGGTCTTAATTTAAAATAGAATCAAGAAAGTTGTGAGAGGGGTCCACTTTTCTGTGGCCCACCCCTTTTCAATAACTTCAAGTGGATATAGTAAACAAATAGCAATCAAGAAATTATAATCACAAATGGATCGATAGCAAAATGTAGGTAAGGTAATAGACATTTAAGTAGGTATAATATAAGACTGACCTATCACTACGATCTATAACAAACACTGAAAATTGTAGTTAAGTTATATTCTTACAATCCAAAAAAAATG
>NC_051400.1:37570830-37571127 GCF_015228065.2 Penaeus monodon
CAGAAGTTTTCGTCGGCAACTAATATTTGTCGAAGAAATGCGGTGTCATTAATTTTGGTTCACTTGTGTATTTGCCATATAACTTGATTTTTGTACTGAGAGGACCCTCTAATGTTTCAGGCCTCCAAAGGTCTAAATCCGGTCGGATAGAACTATTAAGGTCGTAATCATTGATAGTCTTTATCGTCACGTACGTACATACAAACTCTATCACAAAACAAAAATGTTCAGTCTTCCTTAAAATAAACATTCAATGCCCATTTTCTGTTTCACAATTACGCAACACAGAGGTTAAAT
>NC_051400.1:37571186-37572182 GCF_015228065.2 Penaeus monodon
TAGTATTTCATATTTAGTCATAAAATAACGACTTTATATATATTTTAGCACGGGTTTTGCGACATGGGAAAGGGAGTATTGTCAAATAAAGCAAATTATAATCCAGTTACATAATTTTCAGAAAGTAAATAGTTACTACCTACTTAAATCAAACAAATCAGAGTACCTAAATCAGAACCCTTAATTTAATCATTGCAAAGCCGTTGGTTGATGTTAAAAAAAAACATTGGAAAATGAGATAGGCCCGTGCCTCTCCCCCACCAACCCCCCCCCTCCCCGGCATCAGCTGTTGTGTACACAGAAGTCGTCCGTGTGCGTGTGTCCCTCGAAAACCTCTCTCAAGAACCATGGTCGATCAGGCACAACACCGCATACAGGAGGCTATGACAACCCTCATAGATGACCTTGATAAGGAGTACCTTCGAGGAATACAGGTGGGTCAAATAAGGTGATTATTAAGTGTTATTTTTATATAAGCTTAGAAGTTTTTGAAAGAGAGAAGTGGTTTCCAGTGGAACTTGGCGCCGATTTTGCCGGTGTCCCCACATGTGCGGGAAGGTGACCCGGCTCGTTATGGCCTTGGGAATTAATTGATTGCTATTATATGTGCCTAGGACAGTTTATATAAGACTCAGAGAGTGAGTTTAGAATGTAGGTGTATAGAGGTTCTTTCGCGACTTGCATATAAAATAGGAGTTTCATAATGTTCGTTCGTTTTCGTAAAACCATTCATGTTATTTTATGAAGAGTTACAGTTTCTGACGACTTGTAGTTATGAACTTATTGCACAGGTCCTTTCATCTCAGTAGTGGAAAGAGTTTTGATACTGGAAAGAGGTGGGGATATGGTGCAAATATATTATGGGGGAGGTATGTATTTCTTGCAGTCAATGTCTTCAAAGGGAACAGGGTAAATCTTTACAGTATGGACACACTCACTAGAGACTAAGTCTCCCTACTCCACATAGCAAAATCTATTAAACAATCTAAAGTCCAT
>NC_051400.1:37572414-37572586 GCF_015228065.2 Penaeus monodon
GAATTGGAAACAACAAACTTATAACTCAGTGGTTCCTTACTATCTTAAATTCTATATTTTTTTATTTTCAGGGCTATATTATAGATAACTATATCCTACTATACATGATACATCATTTTTTGTTATGTAAGGCATTAGTATTCCAAATGTTTATGGTTGATCTTCAGTCATC
>NC_051400.1:37572608-37573232 GCF_015228065.2 Penaeus monodon
ACATTTGCCTTAGTATACATAACAGTATCAAAAGTAAAAAAATTAAAAAGGAGCTTTAAAGGGATTGCCCCTACCTAGGAAGGACAAATAAAAATAGATTTAAGGAAATGGTTATAAAGACATTTTTAACTCGATAACAGCAGGCAAAATTTCTGTAACGTCAAGCAAGGACTGGCCTGGGTGATTTGTCAAGATTACAGCAGCACTCAAGATATCTGGTCTAGGCACAGATTCATATGAAATTGCCTGTAGTTATTAATTTTGAGTTGAGTTGTCACTGATTACATGTAGGTTAATTTTAGGATATATATTTTGATATTCTGCAAATTCTGCAGTGAAAGAAATTAGCATGTGCATGAATAATTGATGTGAAAATTGCTGTTGATATAAAATCAGAAGTTCACCCCAATAGTGGTATGAAGTCAAAATCACCACAACCTCTCTACCTTATAGACTAATTCTTGCTCGGTCTTCCCAGATCTGTAGCAGATAAAGATCTGCTACAGATCTGGGAAGACCAGAATATAATCACTGGAGCATTGTTAGCCTTTGCTGTAATCCTGAAGGCACAGAGGCCAGTGGTAGATATATATAAATGTTACCTACTTAAAATCACTATTTTCT
>NC_051400.1:37573278-37574115 GCF_015228065.2 Penaeus monodon
TAGATTAAGAACTATAGTCTATCATGCTAGAATATATGTGGTGGAGGTTTAGTGGCATTTGCTAGAGCACCAAAAGGTGCACAGACCATGATGCTTACTTTATAGTACTTGTCACTTAGTTAATTTTATTAAATAATTTTAATTTTCAATCTGCAAAAATCATATCATAGATGACAATGTTTGTGTATTTAATTAAGCAGTCAGTTCCACATATTATCCAAAACCCAGATGCATGTACCAGTAAAGTAGCTGGGAGAGGGAGAGGGTCATTGTCCTCTTCCAGTTACAAATATTACTATAGAATGTACCAATTTTAATTTATACCTCACCAATTGGGTATGTTTTCATTTGGCTTTACTCCACCTTTATTTCTTTGTGCTTGTCCTAGTTAAATTCATTTATTTGTGTATTTTGTTTTCTTATCATTTACTAAATTAAAAACTTGTTTAGTAGTAACTCTGGCTTTCATACAGAAAATATTTCTCATTCATTCATTCTTGAAGTTTGTTCTCTTAATGACCTTATATTAAGAAAAAGACATTTGAATAATGTAGAGCTGCACAACTACAGATGCACTTTCCTGATATAGAAAATGGATTCAAATCAAAATAACTTGAGATCTGTTTAACTATGGTTGAGCTATCTTTAGTTATTGGCAACCATCACCTGGCCTTTCATGCCAAGGTCAACATAACCTACTACCAGGAACACCTTGATTTGGTTGTCAGTGA
Source organism: Penaeus monodon (assembly GCF_015228065.2). Classification (NCBI taxonomy): domain Eukaryota; kingdom Metazoa; phylum Arthropoda; class Malacostraca; order Decapoda; family Penaeidae; genus Penaeus; species Penaeus monodon. Next base: position 37,574,010 of record NC_051400.1, read on the forward strand.
TTACTACGTGTGTAAAAGAATTTCATCTTGGGTAATTTGTGATATTTAAAGAGCTTGATTTTTTCTGAATGTATGTTGACAGCTTGCATACAAATTATAGTGCCTA
>NC_051400.1:37574165-37574269 GCF_015228065.2 Penaeus monodon
ATGCAAGAGATCAAAAATTAACACTTATAATCTGTTATTAATTTTTTTTCTTTTCTTTTCTTGCTTGAATTAGGTTATGAACTGGAAAAGTGTATTACAAATAT
>NC_051400.1:37574352-37575062 GCF_015228065.2 Penaeus monodon
CATCAGTAGTTTGAAGGGGACAATGCTGCTTAAGTTATATAAGAAGTTTGATCTATTTTTTGACTGATATGTCAATGTGATGCACTGATATTAAATTATCTAACAAATATTGTTTCATCCATGTTCTTTTTCCCCTCAGAGATCAATGCATTTGTGTGCTGCAGAGTGCTGTGATAGAAAGGATAGTTCTGTAGATCAGGTTCATCGATGTATTGAAAGCTGTTCAACTCCATTAACCCAAGCTCAGGGATTTGTGCAAAATGAATTGTCACAATTTCAGGTATGGATACTATTTCATAACAAAAATATACCATGTATATGATATAAACAAGACAAGTAGTTGTGAGTTTGATGGGTAATTAAAGTGAATGAATAAGTGGTTTTCTAAGATTTCACCTTCACTGACTACCCTAATTATTGTTGCTGCTGGTTTCAGGAACGGCTACAACGCTGCGTAATGGTCTGCCAGGACCGTGTTCGAAATCAAGTGACTGCAGACACTTCAGAATCACAGGTATGAGTTTTTGCCAGCATGTTGTTGTCCCTAAAATTTAAGCATGCCATTAAATTAACACTTTTGGCTATTCATCCCATACTAACATTATTTTGATTAGATAGAGAAATGGTGGAAGTATATTTATCCAGTTAAAATCATGTTTATGGTATTGATTAGATATTTAAGTAATATTGAGGGATGAATGTCCAATGTG
>NC_051400.1:37575112-37576556 GCF_015228065.2 Penaeus monodon
TACATCTAGAAGCTTGAAATAAGCCAGTGCAATTATTAGTTAATATGTAAAAGCTCTCCGGAAATCAAATATGTCTATTTCAAACATTCTATAAGCTAGAAGAGAAACTTGTTTGGAAATTGCTTGGCAGAAAGCAATAACATAATAACAGTATGATGATAATTAATATTAATGCTTTATTTCAGATCAGTTGACAGATTATGATCATATTATATATTAACTTAGTATAACTAATTACCTATCAAATTTTTTTTAAGAACATTGCACTTATTATCGTCGACATGGTTTGAGTAAAAAAAAATTGACAAAAAACAGGCATAGCAGGCTCTAATCAACCATGCAACTTCATTTTAGGAAAAGTAAAGAAAAACTGAAATGTTAATCCTACTTTTTGTGTGTACTTTGAATTCACACATTTATATACCCATATTCTGTTTTACTTTGCAATGTTGTAGTTTATTTTTCTTTTACACTAGTAACAGGTTATATGAGTGAATGCTTTAGTATTCACATACACTAATAATTTTTATCTAATACATTTTTTAGTGCCTATTAATTAGAAAATGCAAGGTCACCATGTCACCTTTTTTGTTTTGTTTGTGTTTTTATTACTAGAATTGCTTAACTGTTTTTATAATAAACCCATTTTTCTTCTTTTTTTCTTTTTTGTGTGAATTAGTAATTTGTGTGAATGAGACGGTGAAATATGTTAGGGTGTCTTTTTATTAGTCTTTATTCCCTTGATAATCAATAGGAGAAATAGGTGCATATCGTTAATGAATTTTCTATTTAAATTTAGATATAGGAAATATATTTGACAAGAAAAATCTGATTTTACAGCAAATCTCCTTCCTTCCGAATCACCAGTAGTAAATGGTGTGGACTTCGTGAGGTTTCATCGTAAATGTTTAATGTTTTTGCTAAGCCATGCTAAATCATTTAATTAGCGTGGCCATGATCTGGGGCGCAAGTACAAAGAATTGTGTGAGGTGAAGGAATAAACATGTTGCATATCCTTATATATACAGAATGTGACACGGTTTCTTCCTTTTAGCACCTTTCCAAAATCTAAATGATTGATGATACTTTTCCAACTTTGTCTTATCTAATCTTCTCCAGAATACCTTTAACTTGTTTGGTGGCCTACCAAATCATAATCATGACTCTCTCTCATGCCCCTTTCCCTTCTTTTCTCGTGTCCAAACCATGTCCATTCTTTCTCTCAAAGCATTACTCTGTAGGTGACATTTGCCATATCCCTCTTCTATTTCCTGTTTTGAGTTATCAATATAATTTACAGTTGAGTTGTTGATGCCCATGCCTCGCAGTAGATAACAAGATATCCTAAGTATTCTAAATGCCTTTTCTCTCTCTAACTGCTGTCCTCACTGTCCAACATGTTTCCTAAATAGCAGGATTGCTCCACCTCTCTTTGTTACACCTG
>NC_051400.1:37576613-37577781 GCF_015228065.2 Penaeus monodon
GTTACACCTCTATCAACTTCTATAGTCTTGTCTTCCTCAGTAGTCTCTCCTCTGCCCCTTTTTGAACATGCAATTCAGAATACTTCTTGTGGAATTGTTTACGACACAGTGTTTACAGTATATAACTGAATTCTGTTTTTCACCAACATACTCCATATGAGAACCTTTGTACTTGTACATTTTCCTCATTCTTCTTACCAATCCCATCAGTACAATCAGTTTTATCCTATCTTTAGACCTCTCCTCTCTATTGCTTGGCCGCAGTATATAAACACAACTTTCATTTAATACTCAGTTGTTGATATTAAGTCATCCTCATATACTGCAGCTGTCATGGGTCTCTTCTGGTATCTTTGGTGGCCTTTCTATCACTATGAGAAATAAAGTTTATTATATGGAAATTAAAACAGATGTCTTTTTTATATTTACTATAAAGAACTTTTCCTGAGACAACAGAGCAAGTGCATCAGTTTATAAGTATTATAAAGAAGACTTGTTCCTGGCAGGACTCCTCCCAACGTGGTTCATCGTTTTCCATGGCCAACAGTGCAGGGAGTTTCATGCGGCAAGCAGCTCTAGGGATAGGAGGGGTAGGAATAAGAGCAGTCGCAGAACATAACGCTGTGGGAATTTTTGAGTGTATAGACTTGTTAGCATATGTTCAGTGGAAAGTTGCTTAAAATCTAAAACCAGCTTTGATTGGTGTGTCTGACAAGTCTAAACAAAGCTATTGTGTGTCAAGTGTGACAGTTATTGGTTGGTAGCTCTATCCCAAGTATGTTACAGTTTTAACAATTGAGTATTGCTTTGTTTGTCCAGTTTCTCCTGACTTGCCTAGCAGCTTCAAAGTTGTAATATGTCTTTGGCTCTTTCTCTTTGGCAGAATAGACCATTGGAATGTGAAATATCAGTTTCAAGTAGTCATGATTCATTTAGATATTGAAAATTACCAATTAACAATGTTGCTGCTAAATAATATGATTTTGGTTCCTCTACAGATTTTTAGGGCTTTCATATATGCCAGTAACTTAGTATGGGCTGGCTATCAAAACAGTTTTGCCATTTTTAAAGTTTTTCCCAGCTTTTTCCCATGGTAGAGGTACTTTGTGGTAATTTTTTTGCTTAGCTTGGGATTGAAGTTTCACTCACATAATTAACCCATGCCACT
>NC_051400.1:37578187-37578436 GCF_015228065.2 Penaeus monodon
CAGTACACTTGGGGCAAAATTTGACAATTGCTTATACTGCTTTACAGGATGAAACTAATTGTTGATATAAGGAGAATAATGGGAAGAGCCAGTATGATTTAAAATAATAAGGTTCCTAATTAAAATAATTATGTATTTTATTAATCTTCCCATATCAGTAAATGAGAATAATTTACTCTGTTACTGTGAATGAGTAAGCTCTAAAGTAGGTAGAGCAATTTAATGTATTTCTGTTGTCCAGAGTAAATT
>NC_051400.1:37579437-37580801 GCF_015228065.2 Penaeus monodon
AAGGTATTCTATTATTCAAAGATACTGCTAACTTTGGAGTTACCAAAATTGCTTTATGTACATACATAAAATGCTACTAACCAGACAGGGAAGATCTCAGTATAAAAGACTAATTCCAATACAAACAATTATATATGAGCACACACAACATGCAAATGTGTTAGTGAACCAGATTAGTGAACGTGAATTTAGCACAAATTTAACTTCTCAAAGCCAGTGCCTATGGATAGCATGCAAAGTACATCATGTTAAGCATATTTTGTAAAGGGCTAATTACACTTATTCCTCATATTGGTCAAACCAAGAGAATGTGTAAAGTTTCCTTATATATGATCAAAGACAAGTATAGTATTCAGCTTTCAAATTGATATAGCTTTAAGCTAAACATGTGCATTGTAAGATTGGAAGCATAATGAAGGATTTGTAGACTGGAGCAGCTCTTTTTCTTCAAGTTGTATACTTTGCAGTCAGTGAAATCTTGTAGGATAAAGTTGTTTCTCGGTCAGTGTAAGGAATTTCAAGAATTCTGAATATATTATTAAATGTTTGTTTGCTGTAGATCCTAGGAAATACAAGAATAATAATTGTTATTATCATAACCATGTGATAACTGTGTAACAATTATCTTCATCCTTTTGGGTTTCAGCCATTTCTCAATTTTCCTGTCATACGAGTCCCATATTCGCCACACATTTTATTGATAATAAACTTTTCTTACAACAGAATATTGATATTATTTGTGTTTTAAAGCTAAATGATTGCACTAGTATGAACTGCTTAAAAAAAAGTTATCAGATAAAAGTTGACATTTGTCAATATTTAATATAGGGATGAATCTATTTTAACATCACTCTTACATGTTAGGGCAAAGACTACAGTAAGTCATTTATTCCATACCATTTTCATTGCATTCTAATAAATAACATTCTCTCAGAGTAATGATGGTCTGTACCAAATAACTTCAAATAAGGAACATTTTAACAGATCTGTCAATAATAAGGTTTTGTGTTTTCCTGGTGTTTATTTTTACCATACTATTGTAGGTTTTGTCCGAGTTTCATTGTTCTGTCATTTAGCTTTGTATCATTTAGTGAGGAAATAAAACATCAGGATACATACACAGATGCCCCTAAACTTTTTCGATATTGGAGTTGCTAGTTAGTATATTTTCAATAAGTTGGATAATTCATTGATTAGATGCCTATTAATGTTCCTTAACCACTCTTCTCTGGTACATGACCCCACTTGGCATTTGAGAATTTTTTCCAAATTAATAGACATTTTTCTGCTTATACATTATATACATTTTCTGGAAACTGGATTATATAACTTACTCCTTTTACTATATGGCTGATGCTTTCTTT
>NC_051400.1:37580998-37581572 GCF_015228065.2 Penaeus monodon
ACCTTATCACCAAGAGGGGGTAATTAACATTTGGTTTCAGGTAAAATTTTAGAGTGTACAAAGTTTTTTTTTTTATCAAAGTTGTAAAAATATCGGGTTTTGGCAGGGAGATAAGCTTCCTTATCGCTGACATGAGGTTGTTAAGGTGCTTTAAATAGCCCCCTTGTTTAGATATTATTGCTTTTTGACTGAAAAACAGTGAGCACTTTAATGACATTAACTATAGTTTCTTGAAATAATTAAGGGAGTTAATAATGTACTTACAAAGAGATATACAAACAATTATTAAGTAAATAGTGCATAGACTGATTAACAAATTTAGCAGAATAGCTTGGTTTTTGGTGTGTTTGCGTGAGAGATAGAGAGAGTGACCGAGAGTACACATGTTCTTTTGGTGTTTTTGTTCTTGAATTAAGGAAATAGAAAGTTTTAATTGGACCTTGAAACTTGGGAATGGTCCTGTAAATTATACATTGCAGGTCCAGCTGCAGCAGATAATAGTGGACCATGCCACTCCCTTCTTACCCACCCTACCCCCTACCAACCCAACTAACAGGCCAGCTACCCTTCCCCC
>NC_051400.1:37582569-37582819 GCF_015228065.2 Penaeus monodon
AAAGATAGATGTGCCTTGCCTTGAGAATCTTCTTATTTTCAAGAATTCCAAAGTAGTTGTGATGTATAATTGTACTTTTTTAGAATAGCAACAAATAAGTCATGTTTTATTTTGGTTTGGAAAAAATATCTATAATATTTCTGAAGAAGAAGAGTATACAGTATATTATGCATAAATATAATGTTTAAACTATAAAGTACCAAACTTCGCTCTAGAAGGTTATTGTTTGTTTTAAAAAGTCTTGCTGTTC
>NC_051400.1:37583798-37584038 GCF_015228065.2 Penaeus monodon
ACAGTAGCAGTCAAACTTAGTGGTTACACCACATGTGGTTAGCCAACTTCAAATGCATAATTTTGTCTTTATTGAATTGAACAAGACTAGCACACATTTAGATGTGCAGGGCAATATGCACAGTGTATAGCACAATGAGTAAATGGTTAAGAAGCTGCTGTGAGGTTTTTTTCATCCTCTACTTTTGTCACACCAGCCAATTATGTTATTTTGGATTTGCAATCTACTTAAGAGAAATGT
>NC_051400.1:37584148-37585593 GCF_015228065.2 Penaeus monodon
CCTCTCTCCTCTCTCTCATTTATAAAATTCAGAGAGAGGGAAAAAGATTTTTTTTACACACAAGGTACATATTGTAAAAACAGTGATACATATGCTTACTAATCGTTGTGTTTTTGCTTTTACTACAGAGCTTTAGACAATTTAGTGCTTTCCAGTTTGTATATATCCCTGTATATTTTCCTTATCTACAGCCTTATATATTGTATATATGTGGCTCATAAGTCTTCATTCTTATCAAAGATAATGTATTAAGAAATCTGGACTTGATGTTAATTCTAGGCATGAGAACTTGCCTTTGAAGTTTCTTAAACAAGTTTGATATTACTGATCATGATTGGCATATTTCTTTCACTAAAAGGATATTTTGCATAACTTACATAGCATTTATATAATTAGTGTATACCTCCTTATCATAAGTTATTTTTCCACATGAACTAGTAAAAATGCAAAGTCTGGATTTATTTTTTATATTTTCTTTATTGGGTATGAATATGGTAAAAGTAAACAGGCACATGATGTTGATCATCTCTTGCTTTGTCTCCCTTCAGGTTACTGTATACAAGGCAGAGTTCGAGGGATGTGCCATGAAATGCGTGGATGACCATATCAGCCTGATGCCATCCATAAAGAAGAGAATTGCAGGAGTTCTCGCCAAAAATACCTAAACCTTGTTTTATTTTATTATTATGTTCTGTCGTTCTTTCATTAACAGGAGAATATTGTGGCAATTAAAGGTAGTTGCAAGTCAGGGAAGTCAAGTTTCAAGTCCTTTTTTCTATTTGATATTAATCATCATTATCATTCTCCATATTTTATTATTGTGGAGAATGTATGGTTTTATGACCATTTAAGAAATGTTTTAAAATTCTGGTTTGCTATGTGTTGGGAGTGCAGATTGTTGATTGCATTGCAGATGCATTGTTGATGCAAAATGCTCCAAGACTAGGGTTGATATTATTTTAAATGTGGTATTGAAAATTTTGTTGTGTAGTATATGGGTTTGACAACCTTTGTTTAGAAAAATGCAAGAAATTGTTTATACTAGAAAAGATAGTACAAGATATATTTGAATCTGATTTTACATTTTCTATTATTCCCCCAAAATAAGGTGTATCAATATTTTAAACAGATCTGTAGATACATGTGTACATAAAAGTAGATTTTCTCTTCTTTGAATATAGATTTTAGCCAGTCTCGACATGCTAAGTGATGTAAATATTTACATCTTTATTTTAGACTTGTTATAATGCTTGAGAAAATTATGAAATATGATTGTTATAGAAAAAAAAATCTTATATCAGTATGCAGTCCCAGAAAATTTTAGACTCAATCTTGTATAAACATTCAGTCTTATGGCATGAGAGTTTTACCTTAAATGTAAGAGCTTCATTGCAACAAAAAGTATATCAGCTGTATGTGTTGTTGCAAATTAACCCTCCATTGCC
>NC_051400.1:37586030-37586930 GCF_015228065.2 Penaeus monodon
TTTTGCATGGGGGGCAGGATTTTTGGGGTATTTTAGCTAAAATGTAAGGAAGTATTCATTTGACCCAATAGTGTTTTTTGTGGAAATGGACTTTCACTGAGTACTAGAAATTTAAGAACATGACAGCTGTTCTGGATTTGTTGGTATCATTTATGGTACAGACCTATTAACTGCATGTACCTAATTAGATTACAGAGGAAATAGAAAAAAAGAATTTAGGATATCATGAGAGATTTTGAGGCGTAATAGTGAAATGGTAGGGTGTTTTTACAACTAACAATACATTTTTTAACGCTCTCTGACACTAAAGCTGGAGCTTTTGATTTTTGCAATAAACAGGTATGATACTGCTGCTCAGGTCATAGTGCAGTGTTGTTCATAGTTTATTAATTGTAGAACAGGGGAATAATCCTGAATTGTTTATATATATATGTATGAATGTATACTCATCTTGTACATAAAAAGTCACATTCTTTCTATCTTCCTCTCTTTGTAAAAATGTGTGGATATGAATGTAATGAGTATGCATACATGCCTATATATTTTACAAGGTATTACCACAAGCTTTCATAGTGCTTGCTTAAAGTGATGCACGTGAATGTATATTGCTTTGAGTATATTCTTCCTACAGGAGTTAAGATGAGAAGTTTGAGATGAATTAATAGTTGCTGTTTTTCATTTGACATCATTCTACTTTCCCATTTTATTTCCAAAAATCCATTCCTCTCTCTCTTTTCTACCAATAATGTTGAAATTACTTGTTAACAAAAGTAATTCTTAAGTTGGGACCTCATTATTAGATTGTTTTTTCCTGAAATTGTCACCATTGTTATTGCTTCAATATATATATATTTTTTTTTTTTTTTTAGTTGAGAATGGGTGGTGTAAATGACCACTTTT
>NC_051400.1:37586947-37587058 GCF_015228065.2 Penaeus monodon
TTTTTTTTTCTGTACTCTCCCAAAACTGTAAAGTAATAGTGTAAATATGAGACATAAAATGAAAGTTATAGTTCATTTTTTTAAATTTTATTGGCCTTATAGGTTCTTTGT
>NC_051400.1:37587122-37587273 GCF_015228065.2 Penaeus monodon
AATAGTGTCCACAGAAAATGAAATGCAACAGACATGAGTGTGGTACAATAATAAAATGCAAGAACCAATGGTTAAAAAATATACTTGCCATCTAACTATTGGAGCACCCAGTGGTATCCCTCAATGTAGTTTTACCTCATTGGATCCGGAA
>NC_051400.1:37587662-37587890 GCF_015228065.2 Penaeus monodon
AGTTGACAATAGATAAACCCCACAGCCATCAGATTAATATTCTTTAGAAGGTAGGATTTTCTTTCATCTTTATTTTTTTGGGGGAGTAACTTTTTAGTTTTTTGTGCACTTGAAAGCTTGATTAATTGATATGCCAGACAATACATTAGAGTACCTACTTAAGAAATGGGCTGTTTTTTTATGATGATAAATCCTTAACCTATTGGAGCAAGGTGTGTGTACTGTCCA
>NC_051400.1:37587955-37588051 GCF_015228065.2 Penaeus monodon
CTAGTATCATTATTCTTTACTTTTACACGCACACGCACACGCTTTAGAAAAAGTTGATTATCTAACATATGACTTGTGACCTTGTATAACTATTTG
>NC_051400.1:37588079-37588172 GCF_015228065.2 Penaeus monodon
GCATAAGAAACAGTGGACCTCAAAACTATAACAAAAGAACTGAATTTTTAAGGCCTCATTTATTCTATAGCCATTATAGTCACCTTTTTAACG
>NC_051400.1:37588217-37588790 GCF_015228065.2 Penaeus monodon
TAGTAAACTATATTCTATGCTGGTATAATACCCTTCATACCACATCATAAATATAATATATTAATACATTCATGACGGTTGTTGTCTTTAGTTAAGAAAAGGAAATGAGAATTTGAATGTTATACACAACTACATAATAAAACTTCACAAAAGAAGCTACAAAAATAGTTTAGGCATATACAACAGGCAGGTGAAGCAGGATTTGTAGGAATAATGCATACACCCTCACAGACATTATTAATAAAACATATCTTAATAAATAATTAAGAATAAACAGAAGTAGAATAAACAGCATTTGAACCAACAGACTCTACTACTTGACAAAAGTGGAAATTGACAGTTCATTTTAATCAAAAGAACTGGGTTGTAAAAGAATATCATTCTTTTCACGGACCAAAAAAAGCTGTGCAATTAAATACCTATGAAGACATATTCTGTGCAGAAAAAAAGGATTACATTCAATATTTTGAAGCAAAACTTATCTAGTCTACATAGTGCAAGGATACTTATCTTGACTTCACAAGGAAATTAGTCAAACTAAAACGGCACAATGCTAACAAGCATGGTGACGAC
>NC_051400.1:37588812-37589148 GCF_015228065.2 Penaeus monodon
TCAACACAATATCATGCCTATAGTTTCGATCTCCTAGAAATTACAGGAATTGTCTCCCAAACAATAAAGGAGAAAAATGAAGAACAGAACAGTAACTTTCATTACCTCCATCAACCTTCTTCGGATCGCACTACAACGGACTTTGTTGGAGGAAGGGAAAACTGAAAAGAACAGAATACTGTAATAGAACAAAGCATGATCCTAAAGCACACTGAGCTGAATTTTAGAGAGAGCAAAATATACATTTATCATACTCTTGCCAAGCCTTGTATGATAGTTACAACCTGCTTATATACAAATCTGTAATGTTTTCCTTATATCTACTAGGTATTCACA
>NC_051400.1:37589757-37589862 GCF_015228065.2 Penaeus monodon
ATAACCTCTTTCCAGCATAAGCTACAGTTGCCAAACTTATTTAGAATTATGTCAATGCTGCAATAGCGGTATCTAGTAAAATGTACATCCAATAAAGTGTTTCAT
>NC_051400.1:37589880-37590092 GCF_015228065.2 Penaeus monodon
TGTCCGTGTTAATTTTTTTTTTAAACTATATAAACACGTCAAGAGAATGGTATATGAGTGCATCTTTCAGCAGAAACTGTAAAATAAAAGTATTGGTATTTGTTAATATGTTATATGTTACTTGGGAAACGGTAATCATAATAGAATAGAGAAGCTAATAAAATAACATACTCAGGTTTAGTATTAAAGTCGCTTCATGATATATATATATA
>NC_051400.1:37590121-37590465 GCF_015228065.2 Penaeus monodon
CATACGTTCTTGTTCAGAATTATTATTTCTCTTCTCTTTTATGAAATAAATTACTGTATATCATGAGAGTCGTATCATTAACCGTATTCGCGTCACGGCCTATTCAGTCGTTATCAATTCGTGTTACAGAGCGCGTGTGTGCTAGTCCTTTCCTTTCATATTTGTTAAGTTTAGTGGAATTTAATCCTTAATTTTGAAGTGATAAAACTTTCATGCTTTGTAGCAAACACAGAACTGGCAATAATTGAGATTACCCGAAACGAAGAAGAAAATAGCTACTGTTGACACCGCACCCTGAATAACTGACAGGTTAGTACGTTCTCATTTACTAGCACATGTAACCA
>NC_051400.1:37590612-37590914 GCF_015228065.2 Penaeus monodon
GTTTGTGACGAGGCGTGTTCAAATTAAATTTCGTGAACTGATTTTGAGCTGTCAATTTAATCCCTTGATATAATCACCATTTAATTCAGCCAGACCTTGATTAGCGTAAAGTGGTATACGTAAAATACTCTTTTGTGAATGTTTTACTCACATGATATTTTTAACACGAACGTTAGCACGTGACACTTATTTTTTTGTTCGTAAATTTTTATTGGAATGCCTCTTTTGCAGTATATCTGACTGTTCACCAATTTATTTATCACAATTATAAACATTTATAATGTATATTGCACACACGCACA
>NC_051400.1:37590982-37591471 GCF_015228065.2 Penaeus monodon
TGAATTTACTTGATACTAATGGCAGACCTCTTTCAGTTCAATATCATTATCAGTATTATCGCTATGTTAAGCATAACCATCACTACTACCATCATCACCGTTAGCAATGCTTTTCTTCTACATATCTGACCTGAAGTCTCGGTTCCGGGACAGAAACGAACGAGGCTTCGCTGAACGGCTGAGCTCATAACACTGACGTGAACAGTTTGTCTCACGTCATCTGAGCTAATTACCCATGTCACAAGCCTCATTAATCTCTCTCCTGATTTCGAAAATGTCTTACTTTTTATCTCCTTTTTATCTTAATTCTTTCCTTTTTCCACGCCGTATATTTTTCCCCCGTCTTTCGTGACTTGTCTTGAGTGTTCCCCCTCGAGAGTTCTCTGTCGACGCGTTTACAACACACCAGTCGAAGCTCTTATTGACATACCCATGCTTCTTTCTTGTATTTGTCGGAGTCTAGATAACTCTGCCAATATTGGCACCATG
>NC_051400.1:37591601-37592030 GCF_015228065.2 Penaeus monodon
ACTTTCTTCATAGCTTTGTTATTAAAGCATTGTTACATATTCAATAATACATTTGACAAAACTGATAAAGAAACTTATACCATAATAGGCCTACATCAGAGGAATATTTTCTTGATAGTCATTTAACGTTGCTACAATAATACACAATTATAATTCTGCCTTAAATATCCCACCTAAACCTTGTTATCACCCCCTAATTAGATACCTTTACCCTGAGAAATGACTGAAATAAAGATTTATTTTTTACTAAAGGCATCTCTGTAATGCGGCCAACGAAGGAAAATGGATTTGCGTGGCCCTCTGCTTTCATTACTGGATTATTTATAACTCTCCTTTTAATATTACTGGGAAATTTAAGGTATGAAATCTTCCCTAAATTTAGAAATTGATTAAGAAAGTCTGTGTAAGCGCAGGTATTCGTTGATTGGA
>NC_051400.1:37592497-37593164 GCF_015228065.2 Penaeus monodon
AGATCTGGCATTAGTGTAGCAATTTTAAATAAAATTCATATTCTCCAAAGATCCTAAGGAAAGGCGAGGAAAGTCGGCCAATGGTATGCTGCCGCAGCGTCACAGCAAAGTCTTTGGCAATACCATATTTTTTTTCACTTTACGCAATGTCTGACAAGCGTGTCCGTTTTAGCGTGCGTGTTTCTTGATCTCCAGGTTCAAAAGGGTAAAAGAGAGATGCTAAACATACGAACTAAGTAAATGGATTACTGAATTACAGTATTCATGGCCAAAAATTGCAGAGTATTTGATATAATAAATAATGAATAGCAATCCTTTCCGAGGTCCTAATATCCAGGGCATATGCAGTGCCACGTCGTGTCCTTCGCACTGACCTAGCGACGGGGATCTACTTCTGCCAATCCTTTCAACCCTGCTATTAGGATGTCTGGTTCCTCGGTGGCCTCTGGGTTCGCTCACTCATCGCTTAAACGTGGGCTGCCAATGCGCTGTGGTAGAAGGAATGAGAAGGGGGAAGGGATCGGCGCGGGAGGCTGTGTAATGGAGATGAAGGAATACCCGAAAAGAGAGACAAAGAAGGGTGATTAGTGGGAAATGGAGGAAGGTGACTAATGTAGCGATAGTTAAATGGATAAATGGAACAAAAAGAAGTGGAGCAGAATCAGAA
>NC_051400.1:37593222-37594407 GCF_015228065.2 Penaeus monodon
ATAGGGTAGTAAAGATGCGATGAATGGGAAAAAAAAAGATGTAACAAATCCTCCAAGAAATCTGGAATGTAACAAACAGGAATAATTTTAAGAGGAAGGTAAACGAAAGAGAAAAACCACGTCACTCGGCTTGATGACGATGCCTTTAGCGTTTATGTGACCCGATCGTCACGTCATGCCGCTCGCCTTTCAGGAAGTTTATTTATGCGTCCCTTCTGCAACGTGTCAAAAGAATCACGTAAACATGGGTCCAGAAGATTCCTATTCTCTATACCTAGGAAGCGGGAGACTTCGCTTTGCGGGAATGCATAACTCCTATTCGTCATGCATGGAGCGTAAGGCTTCGTGCGACCGCGCGATGTTGTAACTAAAACTAATTCTTGCATGTTTTTGTAAATAAGAGGTTCATCTTTTTATTTCTTGTTGCTTTTATAGACGGAAATGTAGATGATAAAAAAACATCTTTAATAATGTAAGTAAGACTTAAAATTCAAAGCGCAGTTGTGGATGTTAAAATCATATATTTTTTATGGACTTTATTAACGATAATTAGTTATTAATTTACAAAATTTGCATGTGATATGTCAAGCGCAACTTTATGAATATCACCAGGTAACTCATGTTATAGATCGTAACAAACAGGTGTTAATGAAGTATGCGATCATGTTAGATTATACACAGTTTGTTAGGCTAAGCGAGGGTTACAAATGAGTGGCAGGCCTACAAAGGCGACATCTGTTTTTAGGAAGTTCATAAAGAACAAATAAGAGACACAAACCATACATTAGTTTATTTTTAGATATAGGTAATAGTGGTGACACTACTGACAATAACAACAGTAAATAAAGATGTTACTGATAATATTAATATTCATTTCAAAGTTGCTGTTTTTTTTTTCATTTTTCTAAACTCATTCACAGGCTGCGAAATCATGTACAGCGATATAATAATGAGTAAATAATCACAACAGCTTTTCTCTCCCCATCAGTAATTTAGACATTTTAGAGCAACTGTACAAGTTCTCCTGCAACAGCTGTTTTGCGATTGTATTTAGAATATCCTTGACTTAGACGTGTCTGTTGCTTAAATATTTTTGGGTTTCATATCCATATACCTCACAAGGAAGAACCCATTTTGCTGACGTTTAAAAAGAGATGCCAAGAAAACACTGATGAGTGAGTTCGG
>NC_051400.1:37594685-37594909 GCF_015228065.2 Penaeus monodon
GAGCAAGACACACAAAGCAAAAGCTTAACCTTGCACACGAAACAGCCTTATAATGCAAAGCCTTACAATTAGCCTAAGTGGTTTAAAACAGAAGCTAAATGTTTATCGTAAAAATAACATCGCTCAAAGACGGATGGACATAGGCCTATGGACATTTTTCGCGATTATCGGTTGAATGGCATTCCGTTATTCCCTTATATGGTGATACTAACGTTGTTGTGTTT
>NC_051400.1:37595801-37596058 GCF_015228065.2 Penaeus monodon
AACAATCAAGGAGAGAAGAAAGTCAACAGTAAAATGTTTCTTTGATCACTATCGTGTGGGGTGATAGTTTGCACAATTAACCTACATTGACGATAATGTAAAAACTTTAATGTTCTTTGTATATTCCCAATGCATCACGCCTTTATAATTATTGTGAGGTTTTTGCAAAGGGATGTCATTAGTTTGAGGTATGATCACCACTAGTGGCGGGCGTGTAATCGATTACTCGTAAGCAATTGCAACAATTACCAAAGTGA
>NC_051400.1:37596160-37596366 GCF_015228065.2 Penaeus monodon
CGCAACTCGCCATGACACTTTTGTTTACTCTACAAGATGGTGCGGAATATTTCATGTACGAATGCTTGGTTATGAAGATTTTTTTCTATTACAAAAAATTCAGACGCACCCTGCTCCTTCAGGCCTATTATCGCACTGGTGTTTGGGTGGTGGGGAGGGAGGGAGGAAGGAAAAGGCGACGGGAATCGTGTCATCGCGCGCGCGCG
>NC_051400.1:37601165-37601508 GCF_015228065.2 Penaeus monodon
AACTTTTCACAGATTTCCTAACATTGTACCACCAATCTTGATAGATACGTATATTTTATTGTCTAAATATTCACCTGTAAATTACAAACATTTCATTAGCCTGTCGACATTCTGAAGAGAATGAGCTAGGGAAATTTGGGATAGGTGACGCGAAATATCCCTGCTTTTTGACTTCTGGAAGGTTACTGAAGTGTAGGAGTTCCTCAGCCAATCATGAGGCCGCGCAGACCGTGAAGTCATAGCGCGGGTGGAAGCTATACTCTCGCTTACACCAGTAACATAAAAATTAATCTGTATATACACTGGGTATATAAAAAAGGGGAAAAAAAGAAAAAAAAAGATC
>NC_051400.1:37601811-37602088 GCF_015228065.2 Penaeus monodon
ATGGGATGAGGGATGAGGGATTTGGTAAATTACGAAAAGTTACTGCTGGTAATCTCGCGGTAGGATCACATCTCTTATCGAAATAATGAGTCGTATTAGACGTCGTTGATTCTGCGCTGCATTCTGAAGCTAAACCGAAACACACCCTCGTGGTGTCAAATAAACTCTCTTGGTCCACTGGTTGCGTCGTGTACAAATAAGGCAAGACCAAGTGGATAATATAATTTGATATTAGACTCGAATCTCGACAGCATTTTTCTCTCTTTCTCTTTTAGGT
>NC_051400.1:37603517-37603725 GCF_015228065.2 Penaeus monodon
GCAAAAACTCTTTGATATGTATTCAGGATCAAGAAGTACAGTTACGTAATATCATATATATCTGTACGCCAGTCTCATGCAACTATGCAAACACACCGAAGTACGCGCATATGAATTGATATTACGTACAAATACACTTTGCAAGTATGCGCGTTAGTCTGTGGGAAACCGCAATTGATATGAATCTTCAGAAAACGAAATTATCATC
>NC_051400.1:37603758-37603846 GCF_015228065.2 Penaeus monodon
CAACAGTACTTTGTTCAGACTTTAGTTTTCGCAATGATGTGTCCAGGCTTTTGGACGTGACATATATTAGGCTTCCAAGGATGTAGAT
>NC_051400.1:37604717-37605214 GCF_015228065.2 Penaeus monodon
TCGATTTTATGCTCTGTTTATGTATAGGACGACTTTTCACATCCAGCTATAAAGTTTGAAGAATATGCTCAAGCCGAGTTTAAAATGATCGTTAAATTCACTTGATGTTAAATTTCTAAACAGTGCCTTAGATAGTGATGTCAACTTCATGCTAGTATTATGAATAGGGATTGAGTGAAGAATGTATAATGACGAAACTCCGTTGTTAAAACTGAAATGATTTTTATCTGTGGAATGTTAAAGTTTAGTGACATGCGTCCTGTTAAAGCTGAGTGGGTATTTATGTGTAAAATTAAAGTTTAGAGCCGTGGGTGATATTAAAGCTGTATGGGTTACTTGTATGGGATGCCGCGCTTGTGAAATGCTCACAAAGTCGAATGTATTTAAAGTGAGTGTGATAGATGATGTTAAAGCTGATGGTGGGGTTGCGTTTGCCCCCGCCGCGGTGTGGGTGTTGTGTGTACACGGTTTGGCCTTAGGAATTTGCATTACGACTA
>NC_051400.1:37605451-37605702 GCF_015228065.2 Penaeus monodon
TGATAATGGGTTAATGCACTATAAGGAGGATTTGTAAAATATTGGAGATAGTAAAATGACGATGGCTCCAGGTTCTAATGGTTCTATTTATAATTATTTTCATATCAATTATGATCATGATAATGTTGATAATAAGAGTTAGAATAAGATCCGCATAGATTCGTAATATGATACGGCGTCATGCATATGTGATGCTTTAATATTTTTAATGTTATTTATCATCCCAATTTTCATCCTTATTTAAACCAAAA
>NC_051400.1:37606336-37606433 GCF_015228065.2 Penaeus monodon
CAAATTTCAAAAGCAATAAATCAATAACATCAATATTACCGAATGTGTTCTGGCGTGCTTTACACCCTCGACTTTCAGCGTACGTTTAGCCCATTTG
>NC_051400.1:37606629-37606767 GCF_015228065.2 Penaeus monodon
CTACTCCATTTCTCATTTCTTTTCCTGCTCTCTCCACTTTATTCAGAATTGCCTCGTGAATCATCATTCCGTCCACTCATTCACTTTCCATGATTTAAAGCGAGCTACACAATGATTTGTTTTCATTGCTACGAATAA
>NC_051400.1:37606791-37607053 GCF_015228065.2 Penaeus monodon
AGGGACGAGAATTCATATTTCAGACGATTCCTTGTCCGACAGCTTTTATATCTTTTATTGTTTGTGAAGAGCTGTTTACGCCGCTGTCAGTCATGCTGAGTCTCAGGAGGGAGGGGGGAGGGGGTCCTGGGTAGGGGGGGGTCGTTCATACTTCCGGTGTGTGTCAAGGACGTATTATATTAGGTCGTCACTTTGATCGACTGGAGCGAGGCGGCGGCGAGGCAGTTGCCAGGTAGAATATCAGAGAAAACTATGTCTTGAA
>NC_051400.1:37607125-37607207 GCF_015228065.2 Penaeus monodon
CAGGTCATGTTATCAGTGTTATGCAGTCGTATTTCATGTATATACGCATGCTTGCTTGTACACGCATACGCATATAATCGAG
>NC_051400.1:37607555-37607847 GCF_015228065.2 Penaeus monodon
AACACCCTAACGGGGATTAGTTAGATTTTTATGAATCGTAAAGTGAGCATTAAAAGGGCTTCTTGGCTTGGCTACGGGGGCCGTGGGGGAACTTCTCTCTGCCTCGCTTTCTCGTCCTTCAGCCTCACCTTGTTTTATCGAGCTTTCTCTGTCTCTCTCTTTCTCTTTTTTTCTCTCTCTTTCGCTCTTTTTTTTTCATTTTTCTTATTTTCGTATGGCCTTTCTCGTCTGCTCTTCTATATATTTTTCGTTTTCTTGGGTTATCTGTTTCTATTTTCTTTCTATCTCTCGC
>NC_051400.1:37608048-37608121 GCF_015228065.2 Penaeus monodon
TTTCTCCCTCTTATCACTGTTCCTCTTAATCTTTCTGTCTGTCCTTCCCTCTCCCACCTATCTCTTTTCTTTT
>NC_051400.1:37608331-37608519 GCF_015228065.2 Penaeus monodon
ATTAGCCCCGCATAGCTCTCCTGTCTCTTGGGCTGTTGTTAGACCACTGGCAAGACCTTATTATTTTTGCCTTCACAGTATGGCGCCTGAGGTCACCCCGAGGGCCCCCTTCGACAGGTGCCTTTGCTTTGTGATTCACTGCCGCCGGGAGCTGGCTCTCTGGCTTGGCTTTTTGGTGCTTAGTCGCA
>NC_051400.1:37610806-37610893 GCF_015228065.2 Penaeus monodon
CCTTCACTTTACTCCTCCATCATGCCTTTGGTACCTCATCTTCAGGCATCTTTCTCCATACAAGATAGACTCTTCAACTAGCCCGGC
>NC_051400.1:37611707-37611771 GCF_015228065.2 Penaeus monodon
CAGTCCAGATAGGATTCCTCAGCTATCAACGGCGATGCTTCAGCTTAGCAAGATAGAGCCAATA
>NC_051400.1:37614634-37614940 GCF_015228065.2 Penaeus monodon
GTGTGTTTGGTGTGGTGTGAATGTGTAGTATGATGTGTTTTATGAACATTCGCTAAAGAAAAAAAATCATATTGCATAAAAAATGATTGGACGTTTAGTGATGCCAGGTATGAAAAAGATTTGGTAACTGTAAAGTAAAATGTCAGATAGAAATGATCATCAAATGTAAAAATCATAAATGGATCTCTGCAATATTCATTTTGACATACGAACTAGTGTGTCTACCAGCAGTAGGCTATCATTTATTGCCCGATTGGAATTTTTGGCATTTTTAAAGTTTGGTTGGGAAGTAACTAGCTATTGTGT
>NC_051400.1:37615617-37618467 GCF_015228065.2 Penaeus monodon
ACAAGATGACAACAAAGTGAATGCATTTACTGTGACTAAGTATGAAGGAAAATAACACAACACATGGCATGCACACTTGATAATGGTGCGACTGAAGTTATATAAATCGACAGAAATGTGTGCGTGTTGTCAGAAGGAGGGAGGGAAGGGAAGGGGGGGGTGATTGAATAATATTAAGGAGGAATGCGTCTTGGTCATGCTACTGGAGAAGAAAAAAGTCTATCAATCTATATATCAATTTCTTTCTTCGTTTCTGTATTTTTTATTATTTTTTAACTTGTCTTTATATAGTTGTCTTTTTTTTTAGTTTGTGGGGGAAAAAATAAATCGGATGAAAGTGACCAAAGACTGTAAACTGTTATAACGAAGGATGAAAGAAGAGGGAGGCAAGAAGAAAAGAAAAAATGGTGTAGAAGGAAGATAAAAAAAAAAGGAGGAAAGAAGAAAAATAAAAATAAAAGGAAGAAGAGGAAGAAGAGAGAATTATGAAAAGAATAGGGAACAAGAAGGAAAAAGGGGAAAAATTATATAAGAAAATCAAAATGAACGGAAGAGAAGAGAGATATGGTTGCACACGATGAAGAAAAAAATATAAAAGGTGAAAAAAGAAAGAAAACGAAACTAAAGCGAAAAATGAGAATGCGAAAGTCGACAAGGAAGATGTAGAAGAAGAAGAAGAAAATCAGAGAAAAAAAAAACCAAGCGAGAAAAGAAAATGAAGAGAAAAAAGTTACTACAAAGGAGTCAGTGAAAACAAATGACTCCTTACATCTTACTGACTTTGTGAGAGGAAAGTGTCGTATTCGGAAAGGAAGAAGAAAAAAAAAGTGTCATGAAATTGTCATGAGTGTCAGAAGGACATCGATAAACGCTGGATAATACCGGATAAAACTGCGGATTGGGGGAGAGTTTGGAAGAAAAATGACGGTCGTTGTGGGTGTCAAGGATAAGTGACAGGTTTTAGAGTGACAAGCGTTGGATAGTGACAGAAGAAAGTGACTTGTTAGACAGTGTCAGAAGAAAGTGACAAGTGTTAGATAGTGTCAGAAGAAAGCAACTCGCGATGGAGTGCCAGAATAAAGTGTCGGATGTCAGAAGAAAGTGACAGAAGAGAGTGTCTTAAGGCAGTGGCAAGCGTTAGTATCAGGAAAAGTAACAAGTTTGGGAAGTGAAAGTGACAAGATTTGGTGAGTGTCAAAAGAGAGTGACAAGAATTGTAGAAAGTTGCAAACGTTCAAGAGTGCCTGAATAAAGTGACAAGGGTCTGAGAGTGCCAGAGAAAGTGACAAGCGTTAGAAATTGTCATATGAAAGTGACACGCTTTTGAGTATCAGAAGAGAGTTAGGAGCGTTGGAGAGTTTCAGAAGAAAGTGACAATCGTTAAAGAGTGTCAGAAGAAAGTGACAAGGATTGCACATTGTCAGGAAGCGTTGGAAAATCTTAGAAGAAAGTGTCGGAAAGTGTCAGAAGAAAGTGTGAGAGTGTGAGGCGAGAGATGCAAGTATTAGAGAGTGGCAAGCACCAAAGAAAGTAATAATCAGAGGAAAGTGATGATCGTCGGAGAGTGTCGGAAGAAAGTGACAAACGTTGGAAATGACAGAAGAAAGTGACTTTGATGGAGAGTGAAGTGAAAATTGTGTTGGAAGGTGGCGTTTTTGAAAGTGACAAGTGTTGGAGAGTGTCGAAGGAAAGTGACACGAGTTTTTATAGTATCGGAAGAAACTGAAAAGGGTTGGAGGGCGTCAGAAAATGTAGAGAAAAGTAGACGAGAGTGACTCGCGGTGAAAAGTGTCAGAGGAAAGTGACACGATGGGGAATTCCAGAAGAAAGTGACAAGTGTTGGGAGGTGTCAAAGCTAACTGTGGGGGCTCCACGGCAGGCCCTGGCCAGCTGCAAGGGCTAGGCCACGACCCACGCGGGCTATATTTACTGCATGCCCTCCTCCCTCGCCGCCTCCACACAATCGGCTGGATGTCCCCTCAACCGACACTCCCCGCTCATATTTGGGGTCGAGTCGCTCCCTACGGCTCGGGATGGGTAGGCCTCGAGGTGGTCCTTCAGCCCTTGCAGTGAGTGCTTCTTCAGTTCGCCGAGCCTCACACTCGACTGCCGCAATGGGGTGAATGACTGCGATGAGAAAACACTCACGCGGAAGCTCCGCCCATTTTACCTAATATGGCGCGGGAGGTGTGTTGCCAGATATTCATATAGTAACAATTTTCCAGTGTATTATTCACCATTCTCTCTTATCCGGAAGTGATATTAAATGTGATGCTATGTTCTTTAGCTGATGGTAATATTGTGTTCAAGCCACGTGCTATTCCAACTCGAGCAGTGCAAATCGCAAACCAGTAGGTAAAACTCGTCAGGTATGACGTCATAGATATGTGATGTCACAGAACCGTACGGGCGCCTCATGTGGATTCCCCGAGCAGGTCTAAGTGAAATGTTGGGTCGGATGGAGACAGGACGTGCGCGGCAGCTCGCAGTGTTCCGTGTTTAGACGGGTACCAACACAGAATACCCAGTGATACCCTAGTGTTGCTCGAGAATTCGCTTCCCCAGAGGATAACTAGTGAAAAGTGATTGTGAAGTGTCCTCAAGCTATTTTTTGATACTTATACTCAGAGATTGGATAACCCAGCGCCCAACGAGTGATAACTTAAAGGTAAGCTCCATGCCCTTCGAGTCAATGACCCCCAGGACGTCTTCTTGATTACGCTAGGACGCCAACGTTGACGCGCGTGGCAGGACCCGCCCGGGCAGTGCCAAGCGCCGTGGAGGTCGAGGCCGAGAGGCGCCCAGGTGACCCTCGGGGTCAGCGGCTCCACGCCCGCCGGGGAACGAGTT
>NC_051400.1:37618510-37618804 GCF_015228065.2 Penaeus monodon
CACAGCCCGAGGCACTTCATGGTAGGTGACAAGGGTGGTAATACAAGGAAGGGTGAGTGACGTGCCCAGGTGGCAGGGGGCAGGGTGCGTCTCCGCGGTGCCTTCTGCTCTGTTGACTATGGGAGAGGGAGAGAGGGACGGGGGGCGTGAATCCCCGCGTCCCTCAAGTGCCAAGTGTATCGGGGTGTCCTCCTAGGTATCGGGGCTTCATCCCCCTCCCTGCTTGCGTTGCTTTTCTCGTTGGGATTCTGTGGGATTAGTGCTGGCGCTGTTCTTCGGGCTTTGGGGGTGGTG
>NC_051400.1:37620239-37620345 GCF_015228065.2 Penaeus monodon
TCTTATTCCATTTTGTCAGCTAATTCCAACTATGCAAACCCGTATTATGATCTTATTTAGTGATGAATGAACACGTACTTGTGTTCATGTCTAAAATGCACGCCCT
>NC_051400.1:37620428-37620739 GCF_015228065.2 Penaeus monodon
TTGTACGTGTGTGCGCCCGCCCGTGTGTGCATACGTACACGTGTGCGAGCGCAAAGTGGACGGCCCAATCCCCGCCGCGGCCAATTCCGTGCTACAGCTCGAGGGCGAGGTTCGCATGAGGGTACGTTATGCCAGTACACACTTGGGAGTTTCCAGACGCTTCCGAGCTCTTTGCTTGCACGCCCGCACGCCCGCGTACCGCCCGAGATTCCATCTGGACGGACCTTGCTTTGGCGGCGTCAATCCGGGTACGAACTTGACCCTCGTGTCGTAAGATCCTTTGCTTTCATGGCTGCCTCGATGAGGAAGCG
>NC_051400.1:37620808-37620894 GCF_015228065.2 Penaeus monodon
TTCGCAATGCTTTAGTTTCCCGTGACGAAAGACTTATGGTCTCCTAGCGACGACGGAGAGAGGTGGTAAAACAAGTTACTACGGCA
>NC_051400.1:37621037-37621217 GCF_015228065.2 Penaeus monodon
TCTCACGTAATACCACTCCGGCGGGCGGTGTTGACATCCTCGTGGCCGGCATGACTGTAACGGTCTTGGAATACCTCGAATATAGGAAAGGTCAGACTCCATCACCGGGGGACGTGTAGCAGTTCGGGAGACATGGGTTGCTGCACAGGGGTTGTGTTCGCTGTGCCTTTGTGATATGTG
>NC_051400.1:37621265-37621871 GCF_015228065.2 Penaeus monodon
GGTCAAAAGGTCTTATGGTGTGATTGTTGTTCTTTTTCCTTTGTGTGACGAAGAGGAAAAATGCGTTCGTGAGTCGGAGAGTTAGTAGAAGCGTGAGTGTGTGAGGCGGCGAATGGCAGGGACTTCGAGCTAAAAGTCGAAAAATTCCGAGCGAGGCTTCGAAACAAACGCGGCGGGGCGGGGCCGTAGATTTTTTGTCAGAAAATATCACCGTGTCTGCGCTGTGTTCCCTTTGAAATGCGCATGATTTATAGCCGTCATGCACTTGCTCGCTACGTTTGTGGAGAGTAACCTGCATGACCCATAACTCATTTACTGGAGCGATGAAAACAAGCTTGAATATATTTTACGACATGCTTCATACCGACACACCATTACAACCGGGACACTTGTCATCATTTTTCCTTCGTATTTTTTCTATTCTTTATTTTTTATATCCACTTGTTGTCTGTCTGCAGGCCATGTGGAGGACATGTCTGCACTCACAGTAATTCCCGACATAAAGGGGGCTCTCCCACGACCTCGCCCGTGGCCGTATGCTAACCACAGTGGCTGGAAATACGTACATGGCTGTTCCCTTGTCCCACCTCACGTGTTCCTCGCGTC
>NC_051400.1:37622064-37622171 GCF_015228065.2 Penaeus monodon
ACGCGACTGGCGCAGACACTCCCTTCCGTAATTACCCTGTAACTACAAGAGTATGACATAAACACTGCTACAGAGCTATTTATTCATTCACTCGCTTGGTTCTTATC
>NC_051400.1:37622704-37623027 GCF_015228065.2 Penaeus monodon
AGGTATGTTCAACGCCTAATGCCTGTTTATCTCTTTATCTTTGTCTGAGGAGTAAGGCGATTTTTAGACTTATTTCCAGAATGAGAATGCGCTAAAAACAAGTGGTTTCCAAGGGAAGTTAAAATAAGTTACTAATCTTTCTTTGGAGTTTGTTAAAAAAAAAGGGGCAGTAGGGTGTACACTTTTGCTGATGTACCCTCTTTGCCGTGGAAAAGCAGATTTTGCTTTTGTATATATTAAATTTTGTTAAGTTCTCCGATAAAATAGTGTGATGCAATATAGAAGGACAATGTTGAGTTTTAAAAGGAGGGGGGAATGAGGGG
>NC_051400.1:37623101-37623335 GCF_015228065.2 Penaeus monodon
AATGATTTGAGACAGAAATGAGTAAATCACTTTTTTTCTCTGTCGCTCTCTTTTTTTTTAAAGAACCTTCCTGAAAACCAAATCGAAACTTAATTTGGTCGGTGTGATAAATTACTAAACCTCGGATAGTAAATCACAAGTCGATCTCGTGCTCCAGATAGTTAATGAGAGGCGGCGCAGATGTAAGAGCTAATAAAGAAAGTAAGAAATGCTACACGCAAGGGTTGGAATTAC
>NC_051400.1:37623441-37624790 GCF_015228065.2 Penaeus monodon
CACTACTTGGGTGTTTGCAGCATGAGTGAAGGGCGAGGGGAGGTGTACACTTGCCGTGGTATATATTTTGTTGCACAAGTATAGCAGGCGAACGTCGCAGTGCAGGATAAGTAGGAGAGGAACGAAGGAAAGGGTATCTTTTAGGGTCGTACGTAGGAATTACCATGAAGTGGTTGGTTAATGGAGGAGACGCAGAGGTTGGAGGTCGTGCCCGGGTCGTACCGAAGGACACGACGAGCCAAGGCGGAGCTGGCACGGCGGCGCACCGCGGCGGCAAGACGAAGTGGCCGATACATCAGGCGGACTGTGCGACGCGAGGAATGTATTGAATTTATTGGCGCTTTTGCTCCGGGAGTTATAGCGGGGCCGATGCTGGAATTCGGTTCGTGGCGGCAACGGCGGAGGCGAGGGACTGGAGGAGCTCGCCGTCGGGACGCCAGTGCGGCGGCGGGGGCTTGGGGCTGCCCTGTTCATTCCGGCTTGGAGGTGCTAGCGTTGCACGGGTATTCCGAGGACACCCGGCGCCAAGGGAGGCTCGGAGGGGACGCTGACGTGAAACGTGTGGTAAAAGAAGAAGAAAAGAAGAGTGTGTTTATAGAGCTAGTAACGACTTGCATGAGAGAATCCAAGCCGCCATTTGCTTCTATGTAAATGAATTGGTAACACGCCTGCCGGAAACGCAGTACACACACACACCGCTGTTAACGCTAACTGACTATGCAAGTGCTAGGCGATGAGCGCAGCGGAGCTGTGGTAAAAGAGTATAGGATATTTATACTGTATTGCTTCGTAAAGATCAGGATAAATCGGATAAATCGTCGCGACGTGACTCTGATATATTCCGATTTATCCTAATCTTTACGACGCGTCGGTACCTAGAGCGCGGCCTAGCGAGTCGTGCGCGTCTAGCCTTGCAACATTGCAGGCAAGGATATTCGGCGGTCCAAGCGCTCTGCCGTGTGTTTGGCGGCGCCGGGCATGTGATACAATGTGATATGCATAACACGTTACCCGCAACGTGATGCCGAGAGAGATAACATGCAAGGTGTAACGGACGCCCAAACGCCCCACCTGTTGCAGTGGGCGTGGCCAGCCGCTTATCTTATCGGGGGTGATAACTGTACTTCGTGACCTCTGATGGCACGATACATCGCGAGGGCGGAGGGTGAGGATGAGGGTGGAGGCAAGGGTGCAGGGAGGACTGAGGGTAAGGGAGAATAAGTGTGAGGGAGGGGGGGGTAGGATAAAGAAACGGGAGAGGAGAGGGTGGATAAGGATCGGTATTGGATGGAAAATGGAAAGGCATGGGGATAGAGGGGGTAAAGGAAGAAACACGAAGGAAAGAACAG
>NC_051400.1:37625287-37625473 GCF_015228065.2 Penaeus monodon
AAGGGGGGCGGGGGTCATATACAAGACCTGTTAGCGGAGATGAATGAAAAACACAAGGCAGAAACGACCGGAACACAAACAAAGCAAAGCGAACAAAGAAAGCGGAAAAATGACCGTGCTATTGTCTGCACCTTTTTAAATGTTCAACTCCTTTATTTTTTTTTTATTAAGGGCCTATGATGTCAT
>NC_051400.1:37625717-37625866 GCF_015228065.2 Penaeus monodon
TCGGCCAAGAACATGACTGTTGCCACGCACATTATTATTTACTTCCGGTCTTCGCTCGTACCTTCCTTCCAGGTCTTTGATCCTTCTCTCTTCCTACTCCTTCGGTTTCATTCATTTCTCGGCTCTTCTTTGCCCTCTTTGCT
The DNA here is from genome assembly GCF_015228065.2 of Penaeus monodon. Taxonomy (NCBI): domain Eukaryota; kingdom Metazoa; phylum Arthropoda; class Malacostraca; order Decapoda; family Penaeidae; genus Penaeus; species Penaeus monodon. The sequence goes on from NC_051400.1 coordinate 37,625,861, forward strand.
TTCGTG
>NC_051400.1:37626261-37626682 GCF_015228065.2 Penaeus monodon
TGAAAGGTCACCTGTGCAAGATGACCGATAGAAAACCATTTGTTACGCGTTGCAGACACAGGTCACGAGTTGCATTCACTGAACGCTTGAGTTACTTGTCATGGTGCTGAGTCCAATGGAGGGATACAAGGCGTTATTACAAGGTTTTACTACTAGGTTTTGCTGTAAAATACTACTACTAGCTATTACCAGTTACTAGAAGAATCTGAGACAAGGTTCTGTTATTTTTTTCTATTAAGGTTTCTTACTAGTGTTTGCAAGAGGTTTCACTGCAAAGTGTTACTACTGTATGGTATTTCAGCTTTTACTTTAAAGTGTTACTATGAATACCATAAGGCTTTCGTGGTAATATTTAGTCTGCAAGGGATGGTCGTGATCATAAAGGGTTACTAGTAAGATATTAATTAATGGGAATGGCCAA
>NC_051400.1:37626750-37627188 GCF_015228065.2 Penaeus monodon
CGAGAAAGCTCGTTACGGCACCCGACCCCCACCCTTCACCCACCTCACCCGTCTCGTGTCGGAGGTAGCGCGCGCGCGCGTGTGTGTGAGTGAACGCGCCGCCTCCCAGCCGTGTCGGTAATGAACGCTCAGCAAATAAAGTTCCCCGAAAGGTCTTTGTCTGGAGGATTAGGCATAAAGCTTTTTGCTCAGGCGTTGGGATAGGTGCTGGCGCGCGTGTATGTGTGTATATATATGCCTTCGTGCGCGCGTGTCTGCTTTCGTACAGGAACACGCGGGGAACTCGCACGCAAGCAATCCTGAAATCAAGTGAAGGCACGAAGGCGAGGTGTATCTTTTCCCATGCGTGTCCGTTAATGAAGGCACACATGGGTACGCGTTTGCTGATCCCAGTGCTTGCATATACGCAAATACGCCCGCACGTTAATGGTGGATAAT
>NC_051400.1:37627413-37627525 GCF_015228065.2 Penaeus monodon
TCAATCACAGCATCAGGATGCTATGGTCAAATTCGGGCGAACAGGAACTTGCCACATCCGTCGGCTTAGGATGGATATTCCTCAACGTCCACTTGGATGTAAGACCAACTAA
>NC_051400.1:37628218-37628441 GCF_015228065.2 Penaeus monodon
AAGATGAATAGATTGGTAGATATCCCATCAGAAATTTATTAAGATACAGATTTTACAATTTGAGAGAATACAAATCTTAATAAGATTTGCCGTCCACGCACCCAGGGTTCCATCCTGAATACAAAGCCAATAATAATGATGGTAACGACATTGGATAATCAATACGTCTCTGTGATTACGCGATGTTATTACGAGTTGAAAATGTTGGATTCCGACGTTCAGC
>NC_051400.1:37628942-37629206 GCF_015228065.2 Penaeus monodon
CGGCCGCCTGAAATAGGATCGAACTCAAGGGATACGCAATGTAAGATCAGCGGCGAAGGTTCGGCTTTTCGAGCCATGTCGTGAGGATAATTGCGGCGGCCATGTTGTGACGTCATGAGGGATCACAGCCGTGACACTCGGATCGATGCTTGGGCCATTCTTTTACATTATTCATAAAAAAAAAAAAATACATAAGCTGTGCGTTAATACTTTTTTCTGGTTATTTCCAGTGTATATTTCTCTTTGATGGGCGCTTTGCAAGAT
>NC_051400.1:37629287-37629478 GCF_015228065.2 Penaeus monodon
CTGTCTGTTAGTCTATCGCTATACCTCTCTATCTCTTTCACCCTCTCTCTGTGTTCTGAAGAAAATCGAACCGTGAACCTTTTATAATGCGAGTTACATTTTTTTTTATTATCTGGATTCGATAAATTGTGATTCCGCCGTCCATTCGGCCCTTCATACATCGTGATTTCTTTGGCGAGTGATTAAAATAA
>NC_051400.1:37629715-37630080 GCF_015228065.2 Penaeus monodon
ATATCATACAATAAACTCGTTCCCTCGGATTCTTCTTCTTTCTCTATCATTTTTTGATCTCATAGAATCAACTCTTTCTCTCCGATTCTACTATATTTTTCTCTCTTTCTCTCTTTTTTTTAAGCTCATAGAGTCAACTCTTTCCCCCCGATTTTTCTTTCCTCTATCTTTTTTTTTAATCTCATTTGTTAGATATCCTCTGGCTGCGTCGTCTTAAGCCCTCGTCGCGTTGTATGGCTGATGTCTCTTATTTCCGGGTTATGTTGGCGATGTGGTGAGGGACAAGTGACTGGGAATTTCTCAGGGCCTTTTCTTGATTAAGCTGGTGGGTTTTAAGGGCTGTTGCTGGTCAGTGCAGTTACTGT
>NC_051400.1:37630484-37630793 GCF_015228065.2 Penaeus monodon
ACGACTTTTCCCAGCAAGCGCATCACCCTTACGCATCCCTTTCCGACGACGCCTCCCTCGCAACTCATCAACGCGTCCTCCCGACACGTTTGTTGTTGTTGTTTCGTCGGCAGAAATGCGGCGGCGTCACGTGGTGCGAGCGGCCAGTGCAGCTTTAGGGCAGCGCGATCCACGAGACGGCCCGGTGGGAGCCTGCAGTGGGGCGTCGACCCGCTCGCGCCCCGCACGCTGGCCCTCGCTCTCGGCCCTCGCTCTCGGCCCGCGCGGCTCGCCTCGCCGGAATCCAGGCGATTGCTTGCTTGCACGCTT
>NC_051400.1:37630830-37630963 GCF_015228065.2 Penaeus monodon
GAGAATTCCCTGCTTCTCTGCATGTGGGTTGCTTTAGATCATGTCAGTCGAAGCCCCAAACGCGCTTGCTTGAGAGGAGGTTCTGTGCCTTCAAGTTTTTGGGTTGCTTGGATCATGCAGTCCAGGATCCAAA
>NC_051400.1:37630986-37631185 GCF_015228065.2 Penaeus monodon
CCCGACGCAACATTTCTTACCGGTCTCTTTTCCAAGCATAGGATTCTAGGCTTTAAATTCTTCTGGTTCTCTGTTATGCGTGATTTAAAGCTGTGTGTTTGAGAACGAAGGGATGTGGTTGGACTGTTTGCGAGGGAAGGCCTTTTAAAGTGGCGGGTTTTAGGCGTCATCTTGTATGCTGCGGGGGTATGATACCTAA
>NC_051400.1:37631775-37632049 GCF_015228065.2 Penaeus monodon
TATTCTAATCCCAATGCTATCTATTTTGACCCTGTACACGTACCTCCGCGCTCTAATCCTTCCCTCCTTCTCAGTTCCCCTCCCCCCCCACTCCTCCCGCTTCCACCAACCCCATTTGCAATATCCCCCTCACCCTAAGGTCTAACTAAAGTACTATTAACGTCCCAGCTGAACTTGGAACACATTTTTCAGTAATGTTACGCGCAGTTATTACTTCTATTTTGTATTTCCTTTGATTTTACCCCCCCCATACCCCTTCTAAACTACCACCGAA
>NC_051400.1:37632083-37632303 GCF_015228065.2 Penaeus monodon
ACATGAATCAACTCTTGATTCATTTCTCCCGAAAATAGCTAGTTGAGAGACCCTGATGTCTGTCATTAAGGGCAGTGTAATTACCCTGAATGACCTCATACGGGAAGTGTGTCTCCGAGCGCGATCCCATATCCCGGTCTGCAGCCCGCGATTGCGTCAGGGAAGGTGGGAATAGTTATGTACTGGCTGGAGGAGCCCGGTGTATTTTGTAGTTCGCAGT
>NC_051400.1:37632504-37632695 GCF_015228065.2 Penaeus monodon
GCTCCAGCTCGCCACGCACATTCAAGCAGCCAAACAAACAAATAAACAGGAAGAGCGCTAAGAGTGCGTGTCTTCGGCCTCATAAGGGAGCGCGAAGTAATTTCTGTGTCTTTGGGGACGACCTCGGTTTAGCGTGACCAGGGGTCGTCATGCATTCTTAGATGTCATTCTGTGCATGGCCGCTTGGGGAC
>NC_051400.1:37632731-37633008 GCF_015228065.2 Penaeus monodon
GATATGTGGCGTGGGAGTGATTTTTTTTTTATAGGGGGCGGAGCATTTTTTAGGTGTTTGGTTCATTTTTGTTTGCCAATGTCTATTTGTCTTGTTTGTGTGTTTGTATAGTAAGTATGCATACGCCTTGATTTTTCCTCTTTTACAAACTTATTCTTTTATTAACTTCATTCTCCACCTTGCTTTATATCCTCGTCTATCAGCTCTCCCCTCTCCCCTCGTTTAGTCGTTGTCCATTATTTCATGTTTTTCTCCTCCCACATTTCCTTATCCCTGC
>NC_051400.1:37633511-37633686 GCF_015228065.2 Penaeus monodon
TCCAGCCAGCCTAGCCCTTGCCAATTCACGCCCTCCCCAAGGTCGCCACCGCCCCCAACAACGCCCCCAGCATCTTGATCCCTCACCTGTCACATCGTGGGAAAAATAAAAGATGATATTTGTCTAAAGGACAGAAGAGGGGGGGGGGGGTAGAAGGAGAGGAGGAATGTAGGTG
>NC_051400.1:37633802-37634065 GCF_015228065.2 Penaeus monodon
GCCAGAAGAACGAGTAGAAAGAGAGGGAGAGGGAAAAGAGGGAAGAAGAACAAAATCAGATGAAGAATAAGAGAGAAGAGAGAAGTAAATGAAAAGGAGAAGAGCAAAAAGATGTTTAATTTGCGGGTTTTAGGAGTGCGTGCCAAGACGCTGGCGACCTAAGGACAGACAGAAGGCGTGTGTGTGGCTGACGATAGCGGTAGAAGTGACACGAAATAAATGTGCATAGACAGCGGAATGGGGAAAATAACCCGAGCGAATGA
>NC_051400.1:37634297-37634551 GCF_015228065.2 Penaeus monodon
TGATTCTTTGCAGCAACACATCTCTCTTCAGGTGGATATTCAAATTACTGCTCGTATTTATTTGTTTGTTTACCTGGAGGAGGATTTAGTCGTTTTATCTGAAACGTTGTGCAATTTCGCTGTGTATATTTGTTTACTTTTTTGTCGTAAGATTTTTTTTTTATGAATATGAGTTGGTTGTTAACCACGGATTATTTTCGTTGCCTTTATCATTATTCTCGTCATTTTTATTTTTGATGATGGTGGTGTGTATT
>NC_051400.1:37634597-37634723 GCF_015228065.2 Penaeus monodon
ACAGAAGGAGAGGATAGGGTAGAAAGGGAGGTGGAGAAATGGTAAACAGGAAATTCAAGGGGAAGAACAAGAAAGGGGGAAGGATGAGAGAAGAGGAATGGGAATTAGAGAGAGAAGGGAATGAAT
>NC_051400.1:37634777-37634991 GCF_015228065.2 Penaeus monodon
AAGGGGGAGAGGGGGACGGGAGGGGATTAAAAGAGAAAGGTGGATAAGAGAGCGGAGAGGTAAAGAATGGGGATAAGAGAGAGGGAAAAAGAGAGGGAAAGTGAATGACGGATTGCAAAAAAGAGCGGCACGCACAGTCATGCACACATTGTACAAAAATGCGGACATATATCCATGCATCCTTTACCTCCATTTATTCTCTCATCCGTCCTTT
>NC_051400.1:37635158-37635435 GCF_015228065.2 Penaeus monodon
ACTACGACCCGGCGTCTGCCACAGGGGACACCGAGCCATTGCAAGGAACCAGAGCAAGCATGTGCAGTAGGGAGTGGAGGAAGCACGTGGATCCCCATGCAGATGAGGGGATTTATACATACGCGCCTTGCAAGATGCTGTTGCTCGCTGATTCAACAAGTTCCAGGTGGTGCCACGGGCTTGCAACAGGAGAGAGGGAGAGTGTTTACTAACAGGAGTTCGCGTGGCTCGGCATAACTTATGTAGCCCTGGGTGGAATGGGTTAACGTCGGCTGCC
>NC_051400.1:37635601-37635889 GCF_015228065.2 Penaeus monodon
CTCTTCATCTGTCAACAGTCTTTACGTGTATTTAGTATCTCTAGTGCCTATGCCTCTTCAGTTTTTATACATCTTGATTCTTTATGTCTACAACTTCTATGTTCAGTCTTTATGTATCATACGTCTCTATGTGTCTCCAGCCTTTGTGTATATTGACTCTACATGTGTCTTCAGTCTTTATGTGTTATCGACCTGACTTTTAGCTGTCTAACTGCTGGGTCGACGCTCACTGCTTCTCGCTCCACACCTGTCTCTCGGCTGATTGTTTCACTTTATTTAAGAGCAGAA
>NC_051400.1:37636080-37636189 GCF_015228065.2 Penaeus monodon
TTCAAACGAATGAAAATAGATGGAGAAACACACAGAGTCACATATCCACACACCCACACAAAGTCGGAGCAAATATAGAAAAAAACATAATCTCTTATAAACAGTAATA
>NC_051400.1:37636243-37636516 GCF_015228065.2 Penaeus monodon
AAAAGAAATCCCCCTCCCCTCTCCCCAAAAATGAATATTCACTCGCACACGTAACGACAGTGTGGATTTTGACATAATCACCTTCGAGGGCCGTGCATCATGTTCGGAGCAGCGAAAGTGAACTAGAATTATGACTGCATCGACCAGTCCGGAGGGAAAGTGATCGGCCGAGCTGGATCACTGCAGGGAAAGTGAACCGAATCCGACCAGCGCGGGAGGGAAGCAGGCGCCGCTTTTCGTCGTTCTTTTGTTTTGTCCGCGGGTTGCCAGTGC
>NC_051400.1:37637289-37637550 GCF_015228065.2 Penaeus monodon
AAAAATGATGGACGAACAGAAATGTGTGTTATTTTGCAGAGCTCAGAATGTAGAAAACATCTCATTCTGGGGTGTTTTGAAGTGGAGAAAGTCAGGGAAACTTGGGTGTTATGAGCATGAGAGAGAAAGTGACAATACTAGTTACTGTGATTTTTTTTAGGGGAAAGTGAGTCATTGTGATAGATATTGCGATTAAACTCTGGGTTCTCGTTATAAAGCATCGGTGCACATAATTGATGGCTATTAGATAAATGAGAGGGA
>NC_051400.1:37637613-37637821 GCF_015228065.2 Penaeus monodon
CGTCGGTGTATGTTTCGGAGAAGGTAACGTTACCCGTATAAAAGTCAGTTGAGACAGATAAATAAATAGATAAAATGCGTGGATAAACGCAAGGTATGCATGTGAACAATACCATTAATATACGGCATTTAACGTTCGATGATGTGTGACAAAAAGATGATCCCAAAAGAATTATCTCCACCTGCCGTGGAAAGAAAGTGAAACTGGC
>NC_051400.1:37638236-37638436 GCF_015228065.2 Penaeus monodon
ACACATACTCCCAACCCCCCATAACAGAGTCCCCCCCGCATATAATGATGAAGAAGGTGAGAGTGAAAGTGAAGGATCTATTGCATGACGGCAGAGCTGGTGGGGTGATTAAGCGTCATCACGACTGCATGGCGATGTGCATGGCGGGGGAGGAGGTGCATGGTGGAGATGATGGAATACAGGAGTGGTGGGGAAGGATT
>NC_051400.1:37638762-37639013 GCF_015228065.2 Penaeus monodon
CACTCGATATATTTGACAGTTGAAGGATAATAATGATAAAAAAACAATGAAACTCGTCAAAAATATACAAGAAGGTTTCTCAAGTGTCTCTTAGTATAGATTCGTAAACATTTTGAAAGGGAATTTTCACTGATTGTTTCTTATGGTGAGATGTGATTAGGTCCTCGTGTTATAGGCGGAGACTGAGGAGCCGATTATTCGTAAGCCGACTGTTTTGTTGTGATTATTATTGGTGTAGTTTTTAATGTTGG
>NC_051400.1:37639202-37639390 GCF_015228065.2 Penaeus monodon
CCTGTATATGTTTAGAAAACTGATTGTCGTAGAGATAAATTCTTAAGTAACAAGCTACCCATACGCCTTCACAAAAATGACCCGAAACAAATCACAGATCATAGAAACCAATTTTGGCAATACGCACGTTCTCCATAACACACGTTACGGAGCCCCTTCTGCGTGGCATGACCATAACCCCCCCCCCC
>NC_051400.1:37639409-37640010 GCF_015228065.2 Penaeus monodon
CGGCGAAGGAACCCGGCTGGCGAAGACGGGGCGGGGCGTTGGATGGCGTCGTCGACCTGTCATCCGTCACCGGCGAGAAGATTCGCTTTCTCGTAGGTTTTGATTCCAGGACTTTTCTGCCAGTCACTCGGACATGAGAAGGAGAAGGGGGCGGGGGAGCGGCGCCCGTGCAGGTGAATCAGCTGGTGGCCAAGACAGCTGTTGTGGAAGACGCAGCTGTTCCGAGCGCAGGGGGAGAGGGGAAGGGGAAGGGAGGTTTGAGACGTTCTACAAGGATCACCGTCTAGGATTTACTTGGGGACACTCAGTCACGCCACCGAGGAATAAAGAATAGGTAATAATTCCTCTGCAAAGAAAAAAAAACACTAGATATAACGGTTATTCGCGAAGTACATCCGTCTTGGCAGCATTCACAGCAATTTGAGTCGTAGGAGTCACCTTGAGTCAGGAGCGGCAGATGGCCGAGTCGGTGCAGCGCGGGAAATGGATCATGGCAGGTCACATTTTTGCGGCCTTCTGGCTGTTAATTTCTGATGATAAGATAAATAACGATTTTTTTTTTCTTTCTTTTCTTTATCAACTCTAAAAAGGGTTGGGGTTC
>NC_051400.1:37640089-37640293 GCF_015228065.2 Penaeus monodon
CAGTCCCGTAGTTATTGCTCTCTCGCCTATCAAGTAGTGTTCGATGATCCGGTGCGTGTGATACAACACTTGCAGCGATGTAACGAATTCATGTAATTCACAATACTGACTCATCTCACGCCGATGAGTGGTGTGAGGGAAGCGCTGGGACAGAGAGATGTTTACATATGTAGTTTTTTTTCTCTTTCCCTTTCACCCCCCCCC
>NC_051400.1:37640411-37640754 GCF_015228065.2 Penaeus monodon
GAAAATGGCATCGAAAATAAAAAAGGACTTTTATGACGAACATTCTTTTTACTTCATTTTTCACTGTTACTCCCCTTAATCTCAAGGGTGAATCCAGGATGCTGAAGGATTAAGAACATGTACTACATATGGAGCTGATGGAAATGCGGAAAAGGGTGCATACGTAGTGTGTCTCACCCTTGCCTCTGACGTATCACTAGTGTCTCTTTGCCTCTGTCTTTTTACCTTCACCCTAATCCTTATATATGGAGGCGTGGTAATCTAAGGGCTGTGGGTCGGCTGGGAGAGGTGTTTTAGTGCGCAAAAAGGCATAATTTATGGGTCCGTTTGGCTAATGGGGAGA
>NC_051400.1:37641199-37641279 GCF_015228065.2 Penaeus monodon
GTGGTTTACTATACCGTGTGCCTTGTAGACTTGTTATTTAACTTCGTTCGGTTCTGTTTTTCTCTCTCTCTCTCCATACT
>NC_051400.1:37641317-37641628 GCF_015228065.2 Penaeus monodon
GTTCAAGGGTGTTCTATTTTGTCGTCTGACATTCGAATTCCCTTTCCGCGGAAGAGTTGTCAGTCACGGATGTCAGCCGAGGGGAAAAAAATGCTGGTTTTCATTCTCAGCTGACAACAGTTTCCATGACGCTTTTATTACAATATTTACATGTGCGAACAAAAATGCACGCGGCGATGCTGCGAGCGAAAGTTTCGTGTATATATTTTTTTCGTTTTTTTTTTCACTTTTTGGTTTCGCTTTCATTTGCATGCGGTGATATACGTGTATTTCGGTTTTTTTATGCATGGCTATTTTGAGTTACTTCGGTG
>NC_051400.1:37641676-37641811 GCF_015228065.2 Penaeus monodon
GTTTCTTCTATGAGACACTTTCTCTTATTTCTTCCTTGTATTTATGTCTTTATTGTTTCCTTTACTCATCATCAGCTTTTATATTCGCAAATTCACTCGACCAAATGCACTTACACAGGCATTAAACACATTTGT
>NC_051400.1:37642367-37643048 GCF_015228065.2 Penaeus monodon
CCCACAAGCAAATTAACACAGAAGCATGCATGCGGCAGGTGTGTGCAGTATGTTTGCGTGGTCACGTGATGCTGCATAACATTCCCATGGACGTGTAGCATCGGTATGCATGACAATCGCCATGTGTTTTAGTGTTTATCAGATGTTAAATTTAGCGTGTTATCGTCCTATCGTTATCCATGGCTTTTTATTAAGTTTTCGTTGTCTCCTTCATTCGCTCTCCTGCCTCGTGTGTCTCACGGTCGCATTACTTATTGTTCTCCAGTAAGTGTTAGTATATAATGGTGATATATTATGATAAGATGTTAAGATTTATATTTTTCATTCTGGTGCATTTCGTGGTGTTTACTGGCTTTTCAACCGCGAAAAAGAGCTTTCGTTAAAATGTTGTTTTCCCTCCCTGCCGGGCCCCCCACGTTTGTGTTCTTCCTATTCTTGTTATTTTCGTCCTAAACCCTTTTTTCTTTATCTTATTGCTAACCGGAAGTATCCTCGGGCAGGTGACGTCACACTCATCAGAGCTATCGCACGTTTACACGCACACACACAGGTACGCACACGCAAGCATATCCGCAAACACTTCGAATATCACTGTACATACACACTGACGCACGAGCTCGTGTTTAGTACGTCAGTGTATACACACAGACATCCAGAACACTCTTGCACCTCTTACGCACG
>NC_051400.1:37643183-37643739 GCF_015228065.2 Penaeus monodon
GCAGTCGAGGAGAGTCACGCACACATACTCACACGCTCCCCAGTCATTCACACCTGGGTCAGTACCCGCTCGCACACACACAGGTACACACGCCTGCTCACACACCGTGGACGTACATGCGTTTGGTGTACACGGGCTCACACGGAAGACCGCAGAGTGAACAGCTGTTTTAAGTTCATTACAACGTAGACGAGGCGGTGCGGTGCCTGTCGGGGGGGCGGGGGTAGAGATGGGGGTGAGGAGGAGAGGGTTACGGGGAATCGGGGTAGGGGAAGGGTGTAGGGGGTAGGGTGAGTAGGGGGAGGGGAAGGAGTTGGGGAGAGGGGGAAGGGCTGAGTAGGGGAGGGGAGGGGTTTAGAGAGTGAAAGCACGGATATGCAGGTGTTGTGGACTGTAGGTGATTGTGTGCTTGCGTTTTTTTTTTTCTCTCTCTCTCTCTTTTTTCTTCTTCAGCGCTTCTTCTTCTTTTGTTTTGTTATCTATTCATATATATATATTTTTTTTACCATGAATGTTTGTTTTTCTTTTAATTGTTTGAGAAAAGTGCTCGTTTGCC
>NC_051400.1:37644321-37645003 GCF_015228065.2 Penaeus monodon
GACTTCTGAAGACAAGTTATTCTCATCTCCATCAATGCATAAGTTGAGGTCACTCTAGTCATACCTGTGCTATAGTTCCTACTGTTACATCAAGACTCACCAAGTCAGTATTTATGGCTATCCCAATAAAACATCAAGAGCAGAAGGAGACGCGGAGTAGCAGGAGTATTTCGAGGAGTAGAAGAAGTGCTGTCAGTTCCCATCAGAGATTGCTAAGAAGGAGTAATGACAGGAGTGCTGTTAGAACCCAGCTGGCATGCTTAAAGGAGTAAATTATGGCTGAAACAAAAGTAGAAACAGTGCTTGGAGGTATGAAGTGCTTTGAAAAAAAAGTCAGAATTTGCCTGAAGAAGTTGCAGGATTATCTCGAAGGAGTGGTAAAAGATCGACGGAGTAGCAGGAGTGCTTGGAGGACTCCGAGGTAATCGCCAGGATGATGGGAGACATTTTTCAACTGGATTGCAAGAGTTATCAACATTGCATGTGGTGGGAAGCTCGATTTTTTTTCTTTCTTTTTTAGAGTGAGGGAGGTAAAGGGTGGGAGGGCAGAGGTATTCTTTGTGGAGGAATGAAGTACTCGAGTCTTTGCGGGATTTTTATGCGGGATTTTTGTACTCGAATTCCTTTCCATCTCGAGTTTTTCTGTCTGTGTCTTCGTGCGTGGGTCCGAATCTCTCTGTTT
>NC_051400.1:37645406-37646148 GCF_015228065.2 Penaeus monodon
TTTCCCTCCCATCTCTCTTTCTCTCACTATGAAAGATAATCTAACGCCACCTTCATCACTAACCCCCCCCCCCACACACACACAACATCCACTAGAATTTAAATAAGTTAAAGGAATAAGAATATAACTAGAGGAATAATTATTATATATGTATAAAAACGAATTATAAGAAATATAATTACCTCTGGAAAATTATCGAAGCATTTCAATTGACCTTTTTGCTTCACAGTTTTCTTAATATCTCGATCTTCGTTTCCAATTAATCTCGTAGTGGCAACCGAATGCAAAACGGCTGTTGAAGAGGTTATTGCTATTACACACCTAAGTTAATTTGATTGCCAGGTTGTGATTTGCCAATTTGATGTCAGATTTTGTGTGATTAATTCCTCCTCCCTCGGCGCCCCCTCCCCCCCCCCCAATAACGCCTCCTACAGCCCCCCATCACTCCATCCTGCCCCATCCTCCATCTTCCCCCACACCATCACCTCCCCCCATCCCCCGTCCCTACCCCCTTCGCTACCCCCACCCCCACCCCTGTATGAATTACCCCTCCGCCCCCCGCCCGTCCCCCCCCCCCCGCTCTTTTCAAACCAGCTAATTACCGACGATAAGTTTTTTCCTCGTTTTAATCATCACAAGATAACATCACGTGTAGCGTTCATTATCATTTTAATCACTGATGTCATTTTAATCACTCCAATTAGCCAGTTCGGTGCTTCGGTGGTTCGGGGTTCCGCCGGTT
>NC_051400.1:37646255-37646530 GCF_015228065.2 Penaeus monodon
AATAATCCAAGAAGAAATTAGATATACTTAATATCTGTACAAATTATATATACAATTTGCGACGACCTGCCTGCATTTTGGCCGTAAGGTCGAAAATCCTAATCCATATAATGAAGACGGAAGACCAAGTGCATAATGAAGGCAGGACTTATTACTGAGCGAGGGGGCGGGGCGTGGGGTCAGATAGTGGTCTCTTGGGGACGGTGATGGGGGAGGGAGGGGGGAGGCTGAGGGGAGAGTGATTGTAGATTACGTGAAATTGGCCATTTTCGTGA
>NC_051400.1:37646619-37646807 GCF_015228065.2 Penaeus monodon
GTACAAGGGAGAGTTGTGTAAACGGGGGTAGGGGGTAAGGGGTGTAGTGTGTAGCGTGTAATGTGGAGGACGGAGGGAGAGGGTGGGAGTGGGAGTACCTGAAGGGCAGAGCTTGGGCAGTGAATGTGAATTATTCGTCTTCCCGATTGGATATGTATTAGATGGAGGGTGAGCAACTGGAAATAACT
>NC_051400.1:37646885-37647259 GCF_015228065.2 Penaeus monodon
TATCCTTTCCCATACCGTCTCCTACCTAAACCTACCTTCCTTTCCTCTCTACCCTTTTCCCTACTTTTCCCTATCCTCCTCTTGTCCAGTTGCACTCTCCTTAACCTGCAGAACCTTGCAAAATGTGTTCTGTTGTATTGGTTGCCATGTGCCTCGCTAATCACATATGGCATCAACATTAACGCTGGCTTTGCAACAACCTGATGCAATCATGAGATGAACGTTATCGACTTGATATTTGCTGTGGAGATAAAACTTATATTTACAGAAAAGCATCGATTGTTCAAAGCAACACAGGGATTAAGACCTGTAAAAAATGCAAGAACAGTGATATAGGATGCATTTCATTACTGTGCATTATATTCAAGTGTGCG
>NC_051400.1:37647344-37647913 GCF_015228065.2 Penaeus monodon
GATAGTGAGAATGTGATTAAAAATTCACCAGCGTTATCTGCTGAGTAAATGAAGAGATAAGATGATAACGGGGAATGGTTAAAATTACCTCAACATTATTTGTTCTGCACTGAACGAGAGCGTACAGTGGCCTTTGCGATAAGAACAACAAAATGGAGATAAGGTAAACAAAATATCGACCATCTAAAAGTGGAACAGTGTAGTCAAAAATACGAAGATAAGATTAAACGGAGGATATGCTACTGGGAAAGGAAGAACGGACTGGAATTCCTTATCTTGTTTTATCACGTGTTTGGTTTTGATCTGTGCGGTTGAGTTTGTCACTGACTGGAAAGGGTTGGCGGTGTTTCACGGTTGCGGTGGCGAAGGGCAGTGTTGGAGGGAGTGGCGCTGCCTTGGAAGAATGTAGGGAAGTGTTGGTAGCAATCGCATTGGCTGAGAACGATGTAGGAAGGTGTTGGCAGGGACGCGGCGGTGGCAGACGGAGGAGGTCGCGGCAAGAGCGTGATGGGCCTGGATCAGAGGAGATGGACGCTTCAGGCACCACCGGCCCACAGCCCCTCCTCTGA
>NC_051400.1:37648074-37648531 GCF_015228065.2 Penaeus monodon
TATCAAGACGGCACATCTTTCCGTACCCGTACAATGCGTACTCTACATCAGTACATTCCTAGCCATAATATACTGTAGTACATTTTTACACCTACGTACAATTTTGAAACAAGTCTCTATCCTACAGAGAGTAAGGGACTCTGTTACGCACACCTGCACACTTTGATGTCCCGTTATTGTATAAATCATAAACCCAAGTGAACACCTGTACCAGCCGCACCATAAGTGTAGTGAGAGTGGTGTCCTGCCCTGTTAGAGAGTAAGAGTAGTCCTTCACTGTACTAAAAGGGTATCAAAAGTACCACTTGCCATTTCGCGACAGAAGCAATGGTAGCGGGCAGCGGGCTGAGCAGGCCGGTTGCGACGACGAGGTTATACAATGTACATGGTGTGCGGGTTTGTACAGTATGTGCGTTCTCGAGGCAAGCACACAGCCTTCTTTCAGATTAGACATAAG
>NC_051400.1:37649017-37649231 GCF_015228065.2 Penaeus monodon
CAAGTTCGGATGTGAGATGGGTCTTTTTTTTGCCCAGGTGTCAGTAGACACCTGTTAGCAAATGCTGCTGTATCTAATTTTCGCGCCGCTTTACACAGCAAGGTTATTCTTACTCTATAAATGGTAACAATGTTCTGGTTGATATTACGCATGTCTGATTCTACAAACATCATGGTTAATTTTGCAATATTTGCTTTTAAGAACATTAGCTTGA
>NC_051400.1:37650088-37650171 GCF_015228065.2 Penaeus monodon
TCTTTTTTACCAAAGGGAGAAGAGGTAATCTAAGGTAGGGTCTAATCTATGGGCTTCCCAGCGTGACTCACCAAGTTCAGTGA
>NC_051400.1:37650214-37650596 GCF_015228065.2 Penaeus monodon
ATTCAAACCGAAGCTCTAAGAAGCAGAAGAAGTTCCTTCGGATTTTTCTTTCGGTCTCGCAGAAGCTCCACGGCCGGGCCGACCGGGGGTGAACGACCTTGTTACCATCCGCACAGCAATGTTTTTTTGTTTTTTGGACTTTTATTTGATGTGTCGGAGAGTTAGTGGGCAGTGTTTGGGGGGAATTTTAAGGACGTTAGGGTAGGGGGAAGGAAGTTCTAGCGACCCCGTGTTTAGGGACATCGGTGTCTGAGTGTGGGGGATGTCGGATTGTTTTTAAATGGGTTCGAATAATTGGTTAGTTGGTAACTCAGCCGCGGCGACGTTCACTCGTACAAAAGTGACATTAGGGCGAAGCTAGGGTGAGATGGCCCTTTGCTTA
>NC_051400.1:37651018-37651251 GCF_015228065.2 Penaeus monodon
CGCCTACATCAAAGATCATCAAGATAGGGACGGTTAATTAAGATATATAACCAAATTAAGATAATTAATTAAGATATATAACCTTACTCAATTCTCATTTTAAAATCCATATTTGGCAAGAAAAAAGATTTCTCCTTAAGAAAATGGGGAGATGAGATTAGTATCGGATAATGGGATTTATTTACTGCCATAAAGTTTTGAGACCAGTGTGATAAAAGTGCGGATTCTTCATT
>NC_051400.1:37651986-37652299 GCF_015228065.2 Penaeus monodon
AGGTTTAAGAGCCGGTCTGTGACACGTGATGTGATAGGGTGTACAATATTGTGTTGATATGAAAGTCGGCTTGAACATAAATTCTACAACCGCATTTCACATCCAGAAATAGTTAGTTGTCTCACTTTGTAAACAGTATTCTAATTTAGCAATGTGGTTAAAATTATATGGTTGGTGATCATATCACTTTTGAAAGTGGATTTTGCCATGTTTTTAAAATGATTTTAATCTAGTTTGTAATGGCATGGAATGATGTGTGAACTATAGAAGGAATAAATTAATTAGATTGTGATATGGAGTTATAATCTCGCAA
>NC_051400.1:37652458-37652600 GCF_015228065.2 Penaeus monodon
GCCTCACAGGTCTCTCTTCTCGTCTTTCTCGTCTTTCTCTCTACATATACGCATCTCCTAGAGAGAGAGAATATCGAGGACGAGAGCTATAATATCGATCTCATAGGGAAATTCTAGATTTCTATAGTGCTAAGAGTCTCGA
>NC_051400.1:37653719-37653810 GCF_015228065.2 Penaeus monodon
AGAAGGTGACCCCAGCCCGAGGCACATACAGACCGTTATCGGCATGACGCTTGCAATATTGATGCAAGTCGAGTTTGTGGCCTGATACTGC
>NC_051400.1:37654810-37654879 GCF_015228065.2 Penaeus monodon
AGAGAGAGAGGGGGCAGGATAGGGAAAGGGAGAAAAAACACTTGAGCATTAACATAAGAATGGCTAGAA
>NC_051400.1:37655664-37655916 GCF_015228065.2 Penaeus monodon
AGGTGAGGAAAAGCAACATGTAACCTCATGGTGACCTCATTTCTTATGCTTCAGTGCAAGGTCGATAGGTTAACCGCAGGGTTGGTGAGGTTATGACGAGGAGAACAAGGGTTAAAATGCCTTGTGGTTATGATAGGATGTAGAGGGCGAGGTTTTTGAGGCCGTTGTAGAGGCGAGGGTTGTCATGTTGTAGGTTTAGGGGCCATGGAAAGCTTTTACGCGAGGGCGGGGGTGCCGTGTGGAAAGCTTCAG
>NC_051400.1:37656146-37656402 GCF_015228065.2 Penaeus monodon
GGGGGATGAAAGAGATTTCCCATGAACATTAACTCTATATCCAGCTTATGCTAGCAGTAACAGACCTTGACATCCATATATCTTCATTTCCGGCTGACTGCGCTCGATCCTTCATCGCGTGTTATTTCGTATATATTTGACAAAATTTTCTTTTGCTTTCCTGTCTTCTTCTCGCCCTCTTTGCATAACTTTCTTTTTTCTTCTTATTTTCTCGTTCTCTTTGGTGCTTCAGAAGACCTTAGTGTCACTTGTGTCT
>NC_051400.1:37656884-37657651 GCF_015228065.2 Penaeus monodon
TTTTCTTGGGCGCTTCTGAATGCATAAGTATGTAAGATTGTTGTCTGACCTCTGACCTCCCTGGTTAGGCTCACGTGACCCTATGACCACCTCATGAAGGCCTCAGCTCCCTCTTCGTCACGCAGTAGACCTCATGACCTGGGGTATACTTCATGACCTTTTGGGACAAGCGTTGGGGCGCTTTTACGTCATTTCTGAATGAACGTGTGTGTAATGTTTTTATATATGTATGCATTTAAGTGGCTACTTATCTGTATTCTCAGTTGTTCGTTTTTTTTCTTTTTGTGTGTGTGTTTTAACGTCGGTCTTGTAGATGTATAGACTCATTATCGATTTAGGGAGAATGTAATTCTATATAAACTATTGGCATGTATGCAGAACATTGCAGAGGCAAATGCGTTATCTGGTCGTGCTTACCCATTTTGATTAGATAATTGATAATCAGCACAGTTAAACGTTTATTAAAAACACTAAATCTACGTATTGATGCATTGATGAATTATAGGTCATCCACATTTTTCTTATGCTACATATAAGGATTCAGGGTAAACTACGAACGTGCATTCATGTTCAAAGGTAAAGCCAAATATATTTAGAAATATAAGCAAGTATTTTTTTCACAGCAGTTCGCTAGGAACTTTAATGTTTTCTGTGAGTAAAATGTTAAGTTCAATTTAATTTCAAACATTATGCAGCGAGGAAAATTCTGATGACCGTCATAGCATACACGCGCGTCTTTTCATTCAGTTCCTAATAGCGATCCCTTT
>NC_051400.1:37657892-37657957 GCF_015228065.2 Penaeus monodon
TATACAATAATGATGGAACCACTACTAATAAAAGCATCAGTAGTGGTATTAACGTCAAGCTAAAA
>NC_051400.1:37658055-37658339 GCF_015228065.2 Penaeus monodon
GACAAACATAAAATATTGTCAACCACAAACTATCACACATTTCCTTGTTCTTCATAACAAGCTGAATTACAAGATTAGATGTTTTGCAATGCAATGTACCAGTATTTTGTTGGAAGTAGACTAAGGCTTTGCAATTGTTTCACTGCAGTCCTTTCATGTTGCTGGCCTAAAAGAAAACAGCCGTAGCTCAGCTTTTGTTTGATGGTAAATTCAATACTCTGCTTCACTGTAGTCCTTTTTGTGATTTGATACAGGACTAATTGTGGTTAGGGTCACGGAAATGC
>NC_051400.1:37658379-37659023 GCF_015228065.2 Penaeus monodon
ACCCCAGTGTCTGTGTTCTCGAATCGCTTATCGCATGTTGTCACCACTTAGATAATAATACATGGACATGCACAAGAATGCCTACTGTGCATGCGAGTGTATTTGTCCAGAGTGCATGGTATACAGTTGTGGTCTTTGGCACGTTGGGCATTTAGGTATATAACTTTTATAGCATTGTTTGCACTTCCTCCTCGGAGAGTTCAACGACCGCAGTGCTTAATGTAACTAAAAAAAGGTGTGCATAGAGTGCTTAATCTAATGAAAGAAAATATGTATATGGGTTGAGATATGAATGAAAATGAATAATTTCCATAGTGCAAAATGTGATATGTATTAATATACACTAGCTTGTGATTTAAGTGGAAATTGAATATCGGAATGTCAGTAAAATATCTTGCGTTGTGAAATTATCCATATTCATTCACGCCTTCTACATCAAAAGAATTTCAAGCGTAAAAAAAAAACAGTGGTAGTTTTAGCGACGAGGCAGTGAAGAGGGTACCAGGGATCCATTTCATTAACCTTCATAAAATAACTCTTAGCTGCATTTACGCGTCTTTTATGTGCCTGTTTATCGACTTTGCCGTTGTGATTGGCAATATTAGTTTCATTTATTATTGTTCCTTATTATTGTCATCTTCATC
>NC_051400.1:37659170-37659440 GCF_015228065.2 Penaeus monodon
GTTGGTGTTATTTCTACCATAACCATTGTGGTTTATTGGTTTATTTTTCCTTTATTATTCCTATTATGGCAATGACTAAATGAAATGGAATGAGTGATTTAACCAGAAAAAAAGAGAGAGAAAACAGAATCTTATCTGAATCTTATCAGTTGCAAGCGAAGGCGAATATGGCGCTGGAGTTGCCCTCACTCGCCATGCAACAGTTTGTTATTGATGTGGTCTTTTTATCTATCACTGTCACCTCTCTGCGTATCTGTCCGATATAGAGTG
>NC_051400.1:37660151-37662177 GCF_015228065.2 Penaeus monodon
ATCTTATGCGTGTCTTGAGTGTCTATTTTCATCACTCAATTAGTCTCCTTAACTCCTTATTGGGGCACTGAAGGTCACTATTGTTTATGTGTATAGACTGCCTCCTTTTCTCTCGTACCCCCCAACCCTACCCCCCCCCTATCCATCGCGTCCGCTTTCTCTCGAGTGTTCGCTTCGATGCCCTTGCGCCCCCTCCCCTCCGTCAACCCCGGCAAGTTCAAGGCCGAGGCTTCAGGAGCGAGAGCGCGGGGCTGGGGGGTAAACAGCAAGGAACACAGCAAGGGGTATAGGTGCTTCTTGGCATAGCTGGGGCATCCCAGCCATTCCGAAGTGTATGGCCGAGAGACGTAAGGATGGAGGCATAGAGGTTGAGATGGTAAGTGAGGGGAGGGGGACGGGAAAGAGACAAGAGAAGGGGTTGGGGCGAGAGGGGGGCTGGGCTCCCCCTCTGGGATTAGTGGGGAGAGACGACGACCTACAGGAGAGAAAAAAAAGAGAGAAACATCTCGTTGGCATCGATTTCTTACCCCGCGGGCATTGCGTGATGTGTTTGTTTGGCTGACTTCCCCTTTCCCTTCCTGTGCTGTGCTGCGCTGCGTCTCGGGGTCGATTAATGCTTTCGAACAACGTGTGATCTCCTTCCATGGAGTAGTCGAGTCGGTTTGGAGCGAAGAACGAGTGGAAGATCGTCACCCAACAGAATTTCGATGAAGCAAACAACTACTGGACCCGGATTTAGGCATACGTTCACGCCAGCTCCCCTTCATACCCATGATCGTTATCTCAGGGTCACGTACAAGGACGCAGTGAGAGTAGAGCGTAGGACTGTAATACGTGTTGGTGCCTAGTAACGACACATCACTACAGTCCATGTGCTGTCGCATGTACAGCGGGGTGCCTGGGGACCTCACCATAGCCAAAACCCTAGTGTCTGACTAGCTTTTGTCGGCGTAGGAACAGTTCTCTTGTCAAGTGTTTGTGGACGTGTAGTGTGCCCTATTTGATCAGCTTAATTTTGAGGAGATTCCTCTCTTATGCGAAAGGACGGTGAATATGGTACATTCCACCTGTAGAAAAGAGAATTAAAATGCCTGGAAGCCATAAACTGTTGAACCCATCACTCTGCTGGACGTGTGTATATAGTATGTGTACCTGAGATTGGAGTGTACTTCCTCAAGGACACTGAGTATGGAGTCAGTATGCAGTTGGTATTTTCTTTTGCTAGAGCATGTTATCAATAATAATGCATCCTTGTTGCATGGAAAGACTTAATGTTAGATATCTGCATCGTTTAATGACCACTCCGCGATGCAAGATATTCGGATATTTAGTCATATAGGCTAAGGGTAGAGTAACTAGTTTTTTTCTGTGTTGGATGCGAGCGACAGGTATTTTCGTCTACAACTCTGTCGCAAACGGGAAAAAAGTTAAGTATTAATAAGGCGGCGGCAGAATCCCACCTCTTTGAATAATTATGGGGGAGTTATTCTTGGCTTCAAACATATGTGTGTCTGGGACTTCGGTCTTAGAGATATATGTAAGAGACGGAAGACTCGGGAGAGAAACAGCGGTCTCATACTGGTACGCTTATGTTAAGCAAGTACAAACAACAAAGTACCAGGAGGGAAAAGGGGAGAACGAAGGAAAAAAAAGCTAGAGAGAGGTAGAGATAAGGACAAAAAGAAATGAAAGGTGAGGGAGGGAACGCAGTACGAAAGCAGCGGACGAAGGGAAAAAAAAATATCCCGGCATCACCTAGCTAATTGCCTGAGTACCTCGGGACGCGAAGAATGCGTTCCGCCGTCTCCGGGCACATTAGTCAGGATGGCCACAGGGCGTTCCCGGCGTCGTGGGCACCGCCGTTGAGAGGGTTGTGGGGAGCAAGGGAGAGAGCGCGGGCTGCGCGGGGCATCGGGTACTCGGCGCGAACGGATGGCTGGACTGGCTCGCTTGCTGTGCTGCGGGTACCGTGAGACCGTAGAACCGCGCGTACTTATTTCGGGATGCGGGGGTCCGCATGTGGGAA
>NC_051400.1:37662226-37662301 GCF_015228065.2 Penaeus monodon
ATTACTGCTGCTGCTCTTCTCCCGAAGTCTCCTGGAACAGGGACGCGTTTCACTGCTCCGGTTTTGTCAGGGCAG
>NC_051400.1:37663075-37663232 GCF_015228065.2 Penaeus monodon
TGCCTACTTATTTATTCATCCGAGTAAATATTTATTTAAAAAGGGAGCCCTGTGAGTTTTGCTTGAGAGAAAAAAATTAACTGCCCTCGTCATTAACTACAAGTCATTGATCTCAGCTAAGATTTGCGAAGGACTTACGGGAGTTGTGTAAGTGTTC
>NC_051400.1:37663341-37663526 GCF_015228065.2 Penaeus monodon
TCTTCTTAGCTGGCCACACACCAGGTGCACGTGCCGTGGGTGGCTCGGCCTAGGGTGTCCTCAAGGGAAACAAACGCGTGGAATTACTCCTTCACGCAAGGGTTGCCAGCGGGTTATTTACACAGGACCACGTTGATGACACGAATCCCAACTATCGGAGGATATTGTTAAATATGATCTGCTGG
>NC_051400.1:37663579-37664559 GCF_015228065.2 Penaeus monodon
AATTAAAAGAAAAGGCTGTTGGTGTGTGGAGCACTCGGGAGCTCGATTGTTCTTTGTTTATGTACAGGACAGTGACCGTGAGCGCCGCTTCCTAACCCTTTCGGTTGACTTAGGCATCAGCGTTACACTTAGTCATTGCCGTTTATATTTTATACACAGCTTACTGTGCGGAAATAGGAAGACGAACTCTTTTGACGAAGCTCGTGTTCAAGTTTCCGAAAGAGGGGGTGTGGTGAGTTTGAATAAGTACTTAAGTATCATTCTCAATTTAATGCCCCCACCAAAACGAACGCCTCTTGTATTTTGGTCCAATCGGCGCCAGACACAAACTAATGCTATACATTCCCTTTAGGTGCAAAGCGTGCTGCGCTGTTTTCTGGCATGATACAACATGCACGACTATGAGAGTGTAAGGCTCTGAAAAACATCTGACGCCACTTTGAAAATTGAGCCAGTCATGAAAACAGCGCTGCCAACGTCCGCGGTTGCTCCTCGGTAGTCCCGTGGAACCATTTTTTCTCTCGCTATGTAGTAGATCGGAACGTGACGCCGCATAGGCGAACTAATATTCCCGTGTCTTCTTCTTGATCAATGAAATTATGTGTATGATATAATATATAAAATAATCGAGGAAAAGATCATCGCAGCAAAGATAGAATATATAAAGACCGAGTAGTGTAGTGAGTGTGAAAGTGAAACTTTTGGATTGGCAACTTTGCACGAAAGCCTCCAGGTTGATGACACTCTAAGGAAGTAGAGGAGCCCTTCGACAGCATTGCTCCGGCTCGCAGCTATTATTTTGAGCCGAAATTTGCATCGCTTCGTCCGTGCCATCTTGACATTTGGACTTTAGATCGACTCTCGTGGTTGTTTGTCGTGGGTGAGATGTATGATTTTGGCTCTTGGTTGGTCGCCGCTTTTTTCTTTTTTTGGACCGAGGTTATCTGTTGTTTTTTCTGTGTAATATTATGTACAAACTT
>NC_051400.1:37664593-37665083 GCF_015228065.2 Penaeus monodon
GCATCTTTGATTCAGAGAGAATAGACTTTGGGGAAACGAAGTTTCAAATTCAAAGAAGAACAAACTTTCGCAAAGTTGACGCTTGTATAAAAGAGAATGAGCGCACGGAGGTACAGATTTAGATTTAGAAAAAAAATATCAGAATCGTAAAGATAAAGAATGACGAGCCAGAAATAATGAAATGGAGAAGAATTAAGAAACTGAAGTTTAGAACGACTGCAGCGAAAGGAAGAGGGTGAAACTGGCAAGGATAAGAGAGGGTGATCTGATGCGCTCTCTGGACATGGCGTATGGGGGAATCGAAGGAACGTAAGGAACGACATGAGAAGGAGGTAAATTGGGGGGGGGGGAGGTCTAGCGGACATGGTTGAGGACACCGTGTAGATTCAGTGTTGCCAGCTTGACGTGCTCACACTTAGGGGTGTCCCTTGCCTTGTCTTTCTTATAAGTATGATATATTTCTATTTATATTTCTGTCTCTATCCGTGCG
>NC_051400.1:37665341-37665570 GCF_015228065.2 Penaeus monodon
GGTGGACCTTAAGGACTTGCCGTGGAAACTGCGGTGCCTCGGAAGGTGGGCGGTCCGAAGGGGGCGGGGCTGTGGTCATCCGGATAGGGGAGGGGCGGTGGGGGGATATGGGAGGGAGGTTGATGAAAGGGTAGAAGGGGGAAGTAGAAGGAGTAGAGTCGGGGATTAAAGGGGGGAATATAGCGAGGATGGAAGAAGAGGGAAAGAGAAGGGAGGGGGAGGGGGAATA
>NC_051400.1:37665677-37665789 GCF_015228065.2 Penaeus monodon
TTGCGAGTAAGAGAAGGGAGAGAAAGGAGACTGATGATGCAGTTAAAGCAAAGTTTCATAAAATTTACTAGAATTTATGTCGGAACAGATGGCTGCGAGTATATGAAGGGGG
>NC_051400.1:37665857-37665989 GCF_015228065.2 Penaeus monodon
ACATATAATTGAGTAAACATTTAAAGCAGAGTTAGTGAAAAGGAAAATGAGAAAATATATCCCCACGCTTCTTTGTAGCAATTATAACATTGCAAATACGAAAAGACGAATACACTTAATAAAAAAACGACG
>NC_051400.1:37666067-37666227 GCF_015228065.2 Penaeus monodon
CTCAGTTAACGATGGATATTGACTGTGTGAATGCGACGATGCTAAGAATAACCGGAGGAGTGTGGAGCGACCAAGCTACACGTGACCGCCGGAGACTCAAAGAAATTCCGACGGAGGGTTAGCGCAGACTTGGGAGGCATATGGAAGGACGTGTGTATGC
>NC_051400.1:37666440-37666916 GCF_015228065.2 Penaeus monodon
TTCGAGTTAAGGAAGGGAAAAGGAAGGAGTTCGAGGGAAGGAGAGATTAGACAGTCAAACAGTGGGAGACAGACAGACAGGGGATAACAAAGAGAGAGAAAAACGGAGACAGAGAAAGTGAAAGTATGTTTACTTTTAGGAAGAAAGCATCAAGTTAGAAAGGACACCGAATTTCACGTAACTTGCCCGATCAGGGGTTCATCCTCACTCACCATAGATCGAGAGGACCAGAGATATGCATGAGTCTTTGACCATCTCCCGTCTGATCATATGATTATTAGACCTCGTTGTGGTGTCTGTTACTTCGGGGTCCTGTCTAGTGTTTCCAAAATCACCCGTTTACAGGCTTTCGTTTCCAGTCATTCCAGTTTCCCAGTTTTCAAGTTCACAGTCCTTAAGTTAGAAAGCCATAGTTCACATCCTCTTGTGTTCAAGGTGGATACTTTCTTGCCGAGTCGAGGGTGTCAAAAGATGTA
>NC_051400.1:37667005-37667182 GCF_015228065.2 Penaeus monodon
GCCAAGTTTCGGTTGATGTTCCCCCTAAGTCGGAACATCAAGTAGGGGTAACATCGACCGAAAACCTGTTGCTGCGGTGGAGTTCTTCAGAATGAATGGAGTGCATTCACGAGGATCCCTCTTATGTCACGCTGAGTTACGGCTATTAACGAACTATATGGGAGTCTTCCATGCAAG
>NC_051400.1:37667475-37667996 GCF_015228065.2 Penaeus monodon
GAGTGTTTCTCCTTTTTACCGGTGGTAAAACACGAATCTATATTAGTATGGGGCGGGTTACAAGGACCACCCGGGAGTCTGTCGGCCATCCCACGCAACGGCACAAGCACAAGCAAGAAGCAGCGAGAGAGACAGTGAAAGCTCCGTGGCCATCACGCCACTCTCCCTGACGCCGGAACACCTATCAGCTGTCGGGGGAGACACGTGGGAATGAGCGAGATGATCGAGGGGGCTGTAGTGCGGTAGTTCTCGTAAAGTCTTGTGGTAATGATGTATTGCCTTTCAGAGAGAACTGTAGTGCGGTACTTCTGTGTTAGTTTTGTGCCGTTGTGTTGTTGTGTTTTGCATGTTTAATCAAAAAAGAAGCAAGAAATAGATAGCAAACTTTATCTCCGTCTTTCTTCCTGCTCTTCTCTCATTCTTCTCGTCTCCTCGTCTCTCTTGCTCTCGTTCTTACCTTCTGTCTCTCTCAATCTCAATCTCCAGCTATTCTCTTTCATCTTCTCTTCTCTTTTTTCTCT
>NC_051400.1:37668553-37668661 GCF_015228065.2 Penaeus monodon
TGAGGTAGCGTATTTTGAGTCAGATGACGACTTCAAAACTGAAAAATGTTGCACCACGCTTACAATGAATGCCATTTTATTCGAAAGTATAGGTATTCATATTACCAT
>NC_051400.1:37668905-37669710 GCF_015228065.2 Penaeus monodon
ATTCCCTCTCGCCTCGGGCATGTATGGTCATATATTAAAGCCAGGTTTAGTGCATGTGGGAGAGAGAGACAGCGCTTGGCTAGCATCTCCGGCTTGCGCTCTGCTACATTAGGCTACACGCAAGACAAATGAGGAGGAGGCGCTTCCCTGGCAGTGGCCTAAACACGGCTAGTATTCTCTTGCTCAAAACACCTCCCTCATGCACGTGTCCTCATGGTCGGGGATTCCCATTCCCCCTACCTCCCTCTTTTGCCATTTTTCTCCTTTTTTCCTCCTCTCTTTTTCCCCTCTCCCCCTTCCGTCTTCCTCCAGTTTCTTCCCAGTTCCTCGCTCACTCCCTCTCCTTTCCTCAAACCCTTTCTACCCTTTCCTCCTGCCCCTTTAATTGTCCTCCATCCTTTTTCTTCCCTTCTCTTCCACTTTTCATCATCCTTCCTCCATTTCCTCGTTCCTTTCTTCCCTTCTTCTCTCTCAGTCCCCCTTTATCTCGTCCCCACTGTCTCACCCTTCCTCCTCCTTCCTCTTGTTCTCCCACCTTCCCTCTCCCCTTTCCTCCTCCGTCCTTCTCCTATCCCACCTTCCTCCTCCCATTCCTTCCTCCTTCCTTCTCCTCCCCTTTCCTCCTCACTCCTCTCTCTCTCCCACCTCCCTCTTCCCTTGCCTTCGAGTGTACCCACATTTACAATACACTGATCCTCTCTCTTTTACCTACGTCATGCTCTGGTCTATTTTCTGTCACTGTAGGCAGTTCTCTCTTTTTATCACAAATTTTTGTTCTTACAGTTCTTGAGCTTTGTCTACTGCA
>NC_051400.1:37669990-37670508 GCF_015228065.2 Penaeus monodon
AGGTACCAATGCCACATTCCTCCTCCCGGCTCCTACGATGCCAAGGGTAATTCCCCTCCTCTTGCAGCAACGGCCTACGCTGTTTTATGTGAGTAGTAGCATGAACACTAGGAAAAACTTCTAAATCTGTCGATGATAAAGAGGAGGCAAGAAGGGCCGAAGAGGAGGTCTAATTACTGAACCGTTGACGCACGGAAAGCAGGAAGTCGAAAAGTTGGTAGAGAGGAAGTAGAAAACGAAGTGGTTGAGATGAAGTAAGAGAATAAAGAGAAAAATATAAGAGTGAGATGATAAAGAGAAGAAGAAGGCGAGAAGAAGATGAGAAAAAAGTGATGAAACGAAAAGGGGGAAGTGAGAGGAAAAAGAGGAATGATAAGTAAAAGGAGAAAATAAAGGAGAAACAAATGGGTGAGAAGACTGATAAGGTAGAAGGAGGTGAGAAAGATAAGAAACGGAATATCAGAAACAGGTAAACGTTTACAAGACCAAGAAATAATTATTAGTTAACAGAAAATGAA
>NC_051400.1:37670557-37670720 GCF_015228065.2 Penaeus monodon
CGTAATGACACAAGGCCCGAAGTACGCATTCATTGGCAACTCTTCGGTTATCCTTTGTTAGAAAAACTGCTCTTGTGACTCCCTCCGTTGCAGCCACGTTGAAAGTCCGTGCATGTCTAAGAATGCGTGACTACCATTACAGATTTTTTTTCTTTCTTTCTTC
>NC_051400.1:37670850-37671098 GCF_015228065.2 Penaeus monodon
ATTAAAAATGGTTCTTTGTCTACGTTTTGAAAAAATAGATATATGTATTCTCTTTTGCATTTTGGCTGTTGAGGTTGAAATTGCTGTTGGTAGTTTGTTTATTTACTTTTTTTTATCGTTCTTCTTCTTCCAGGTACGAGTCTCATCGCCTGGTCCGGACGGAGGTCGCTGGAGGTAAATAGGGAACTGTTTTCGTTTTCTGTGTATGTTGTGCTTTGGTCATGCGCTCGAAGGGAAGGAGAAGAAGG
>NC_051400.1:37671537-37671647 GCF_015228065.2 Penaeus monodon
GCCAAAACTTGGGTCAACCCCCTCAAGTGACCCAGCTTGGCGTCATGAACGAGATCGTTAGTGACTGCGTTCCAGAATTGTTGCATGATTTCTTGGCATTTGTTCCTTAT
>NC_051400.1:37671943-37672153 GCF_015228065.2 Penaeus monodon
TTACCTCCCCGGCCATGAGGAAGTAGCTGTCCAACAATAACATTGCTTTTCGCATCCCTGGAGATTTTTTGTTTTTGTTTTCCCTCATTCTGTCTCTCGCTGTGAGGCCAAGGAGGCTAGTTCGAAGGTTTGTGTGCGCGGAGATGTGGTTTTTTTTATGTTGGTCAGTTTTTTTTCCTCTTTAATATTCGTCAGATATTTTGTGGGAGG
>NC_051400.1:37672480-37672594 GCF_015228065.2 Penaeus monodon
AATAAACAGGTGTACGGGAAGACAGATTGAGAGGCCTTAAGGCTGGAAATCTAGAGCCAGGCAGGTAACCATGTAGGAAGGTAGACAGGTATGAAAGAAAAAAAAAAGACTTAA
>NC_051400.1:37672941-37673013 GCF_015228065.2 Penaeus monodon
TTCGCTCACATAGAGCACAGCATACACTTACACACACATTCACAGAGGGTGTCACTGACCCTGGCACAGCGG
>NC_051400.1:37673470-37673712 GCF_015228065.2 Penaeus monodon
GCTTAAGTTGATATATTGCCCGAGAAAAAAAAAGATAAATAATAATAAAAAAAAATTATAGGAAATGTCAAAAAAGGAAATGAAAAGAGGAAGAATAGAAGAAAAAAAATCGCAAAACTACGCAAACATTTAAATAAAAATGTTTATTGTTTTCCTCTCGTTAAGAAGAAAAAAACTGAGATATTTTTTAACAATCTATATAATTTTCCTTTTAGTAACGAAGGAAAAGGAGAAAGAAAGAA
>NC_051400.1:37673783-37673939 GCF_015228065.2 Penaeus monodon
CATACATACAAGTTACTCCCGAGATCATTGTGCAATTGTGTTAAGAAAGTTTGGATAGAAGAAAGAAGGCGAATAGAAAATACTTGATAAAGAGTGCGTGGAGTGGGGACAGACACACAGTAGGGTATGGGGGTGTGTGGAAAGGGGGTAGAATGT
>NC_051400.1:37673993-37674173 GCF_015228065.2 Penaeus monodon
AAGAACATGCGGTTGGAGGAGGGAGGGGAGGGGACGAACACACGGTTAGGGAGAGGGGAGGGGGGGAGGTTGCGAAATCTAGCAGGCTAAAGGAGAACCGCTAGAAACGCGCCGACGTCTAGCACGCTTCTGGAACATTCCTCTTGCTTGTACTTCGCTGATTAATAAGAAATAGCCTTA
>NC_051400.1:37674285-37674834 GCF_015228065.2 Penaeus monodon
TTCTGCCTTTCGTTCTTCGTCCTATTTTCTCTTTTCGTCCTATCTTTACGTCTTAAAGGAAAATGAACGTAAAGGAGATCGATTTTAGTGAAATCCGTTCACGAGCATGCGAACGCTTTTGCTCTGTTAAAAATGATTTCCATGTTCTTTCATAAAGAACTTTCGTGTTCTGTTCCAGAGAATGTTCATTTTCTGTTAAAGAGAATTTTTATGTTCTTTTAAAGAGAATGCTCTTGTTCTGTCAAAGAGTGTCTGTTCTGCTCATGATCTGTTCATGAGAATATTCATACTTCATTCCCAAAAGCGTTCACTTTCAGATCACGAAAACATTCGCACTTTGTCAAAGAGAATATCCAAGCACTGTTCACGGGAGGATGCTCATGTGTATCATCGCGAAAGGATTGCTATGAATGAACTATTACGGCATGTCAATAAGTCAGTCCCCGGCCGTCATGCATAGAACACAACTCATCACAGAGCAAGTGACTGATCTTACGACTCTGTTTAGGGCAATTAATCTATAATGCTCAAGTCGATTAAGTGACGCTG
>NC_051400.1:37675113-37675265 GCF_015228065.2 Penaeus monodon
ATCATACTACGGATAGTTGCGGAACAACCATGGCAAATCCAGAAAGGATGATGCGGTAGCTACAGCACAGGTGAAAGAGTTATGAATCATACGCTATCATTTGTAGATCTTTATCAGAAAGTCGTACATGAATACACACACATATGTGACAT
>NC_051400.1:37676130-37676270 GCF_015228065.2 Penaeus monodon
TTTCACTTTCGTTCACTCACACGTGGAAATAGACTATGTAGTCTCAACCTCTTGTTATCAAAGATACCATTTTCGGGTACTGGTTACTTTCACTACTCGTGTCACGCTATCGCCTGTGTCAGTGACCTGAGAATGGAGGT
>NC_051400.1:37676430-37676742 GCF_015228065.2 Penaeus monodon
AAAGGATGCATGTGTGTATGTGAGTTTTATGAACGTGTGTGTGTCTCGTACACATTTTCCCAGTTTTTGTTGATGTGTAAGATATGACCTTGTACGGGATCAAGCAATCGCAAGCACGGGAGAAAAGGGCAAAAGGTCAGGAATCGATCTGAATCTCCTATTTCAAATTCCGCACCTCTGTCCCGGCATGAGTCACTGACCTTGCCGCAAAACGCAGGCGACCTTCCAGGGGACCGTGCGAATGACCTTGCTGATGGCACGTATTGATTTTGTTGGACAAACGCTGGATCAGTGGCGTTGTTCAGCTTGTTC
>NC_051400.1:37676849-37676991 GCF_015228065.2 Penaeus monodon
GAGAGCGCATGAACACTGCTGGTATCTCCTCTTTTTGACCTTGTTAGACCACCGTGTCACCGACCTTTCCCGGGACGAGTGTCACTGGTCTTGCATCATTGATCTGGATGAGGGAAGGTCAGTGACCTTGCAGGAGAGCGTT
>NC_051400.1:37677524-37677742 GCF_015228065.2 Penaeus monodon
CCCCCTTTGAGGAGAGTGGAAACAACAAAATAAAAGCGACAGTAATGATACGGAACATAGCGTGAGCCAAAGATGACGCACAAAGACAAATTCTCCGATACGCAGGTGTAGTTGACAGTCCCGTCACACACACACAAATTAACGAGATGATTGTTCTTACTAGGTACATGTAAGGGATTCGTGACGTGTTAACCTGGAGAATTACCTGGGTATTGTTG
>NC_051400.1:37677771-37678189 GCF_015228065.2 Penaeus monodon
TACGTGAATGGTCAAGGGAGAGAAAGAAATTAGGCGAGGACGTGGTTAACGAAGGTGTACTACCTGACAGAGCTGGTTTTTGCGCAAGTCGGCGAGGCGAAGAATCCTTAAGACTTGAATGGTATGACATCACAGCGGTCACGTGACGGAGGAGTATCGACTGACCGAGTCGTTGACCTTGTGAGTCGGGGGGCGGGGGTGGAAGAGGAGGGGGAGGATGTTAGGGGGAAGGTAGGGAATAAGAAAAGGGGAAAGGATTAGGTGGGGGGGGTGACAGGCGGTGATGAGGAGTGGAAGAGGAGGATAAGGAATAAGAGAAGTGGGAAGAGGAACTGGAGTAGGAAGACGAGGAACAGGAAGAAGGAAAAGAAAGTCCTAACATTTTGTGATAAATGATCATGACAGGGGCATGCATAAT
>NC_051400.1:37678733-37678910 GCF_015228065.2 Penaeus monodon
TTATCGTGTAAGCAGGAAGAAAAAGTATAGGAATGTATGACGTGAAGCGACGTGACGGATGAGCCCAATGACAGACAGGTTGGCACGTGAGTTTGCTTAAAGGCGCAGGCTCCTTGCCTCCCGCCGCGCTCGCTCTCCTCTCCTTATTACGCCTCCGGGGGCTTGCTGGTGCTGGCC
>NC_051400.1:37679246-37679368 GCF_015228065.2 Penaeus monodon
CTCCCTCTTCTCTTCATCTTATTTCTCTTCCTCTTCATCACCTTTTGTTCTTCCTCTATTTTTTGTTCGTACTTTTGTCGAATATTTCCCCTCTTCCCTCAATCACATCAGTCACATCGGAA
>NC_051400.1:37680578-37681693 GCF_015228065.2 Penaeus monodon
GCAACACACGTGTTGACAGTAAATAACTTTTATTACATTTTAATATGAGTGTGTATATAAACAACGATATATTTGTGATTTTAGTTTAAATCTATTAATTGTTGTCACCTAGAGTTAATGATATGATATATGCAGCAAAAGTTTTTTACGATATTATACTAGTGAGGAAATTAATTCACTAAAGAGAACAGAGATTGTGCATTGCTCGCTGCCATATGCGCAGCAACACAAGCGCAGCACCAGAGTCATGATATATATCATCCTTTACAATCTGTATTATCATGTGATAGCGTGTTATCATAGCTGTCATGGGCTCGTGTTGACGTCACACGCTCATGATTGTTCTTCTGCGTTGCCATGGGTCGTCGTACGGTAATGGTAGTTCCTTCGAGTCGTCTTTCAAAGGAGTCAGCAGTAAGGAAGTAAGGAGTCGTCTTGGTAGGAAGCAAATAGAGGTTAACCTGGAATGGAAAGTCAACACAGTAAAGGCGCTCCAAGCAAAGTTTCGGAAGGGGCACGGAGAGGCGTGCCCCTGGCGAAATCGTTCAAGTGGGGCAGTTTAGGGATCTCAGATGGGCGGCGTGTGACCTTGCTCGGCTGGCCCCCATACCTCACTAAGTCAAGGTCACTCTAGCCTCTATACCTTTCTCCGCCCTTCGCGAAGTCCTTTTCGTTTATTATTCTTTTCCTCCTCCATTTCCCTCTTCCGTTGTTTCGGGGTCGTAGGGGGCTCGTGCATGGTCGTTCGGGTAAGCTCACTCTACAGCGTTTGGAAATATATCTTGAAGTCTATTTCACGAAAAGGGGAAAGAAACAAATAACCACGGTACATGTGATGTGTAGAGAAAACGGAGAATTGGCGTACTTAAGGCGTGAAGTGGACGAACGAAAAAAAATGAGAAAAATAGATATTTAAGGTAATTTAGGATGATTTCCTCTCGTTCTCTCTCCAGACACCCTGATTCGACGATCGCCCCTTTAAAAGAATTATAATTAGCTGTGTCTCAAGCCCAAGGGTCACATCAGGTCGCCCTCGCCGCCGCGCTCGCCCCCCTTAGTGAAAGTTCTCAGAGACGTTATTACCCCCTGGAGGCGGGGCAAGTCTTGTCTTGTTT
>NC_051400.1:37681951-37682053 GCF_015228065.2 Penaeus monodon
GGGTTCCACTATTAATGCTTGCTCGCCACTCCCTCTCTTTCGCTCGTGGCCTGCCTCTCTTTCTCCGTTCCGTCTTCGTATTTATCTGTCTAGACGGATGAG
>NC_051400.1:37682514-37682860 GCF_015228065.2 Penaeus monodon
AAAAAGGAACAGTACATTCCTAAAGTAAAGTGATATACTGACAAAATATAGATGTAGTAGTCAAGATATAGTACTTGCAAGTTTCAGAATATCAGGGTATAATAATGCAAGTTTTAGAAAGTCAAGATATATTGCAAGTAATTGCATCGCGATAGATAAAGAGTCCAGGTATGTCAGAGGCAAATTAGCTCCCCCCCCCCCCTCCACGAAAAAAATCTGTCAGGAACCATCTGTGCATTCGTCAGCCTCAAATACCACATGGTCGAGGGGTAGGCCGTGTTTGCTTTTGTGGGCAGATATGCTATAACTGGAGCATTGGGTTGGGTGGTTGTGTCTGGGAGGGTAA
>NC_051400.1:37682884-37683271 GCF_015228065.2 Penaeus monodon
TTAGGGACCGGGGCGGGAAGTTTTCGGGGATAAAGGTATGAGAGGAGGGACAGAAGGGGGGGGGGAGGTGGATGAGAGGAAAGCAAAAGGGGGTTAGGGAAAGGGGAGTACCTGGGAAGGAGAGAAGAGCCACGGGGAGGAAGGAGAGAAGGGTGAGGAGGTGGGAAGGAGGGAAAGAGGGAGTGACGAAGTGTGGTTCAGTGGGTGGAAGAGGGAGGGGGAGGAGATATGGGGGTAGGGTTAAGGGGAGGGGGAGGGTTGGGCATGTTGGTATGTATAGGATGGGTAACGTGGGAAATGAGATATGGCGAGGGAAGTGAGTGGGTGTGCTGGGAAAGGCTCGGATGGGAGGAGGGAGGGAGGGAGGGGGTGAGGTTGCTATTACAC
>NC_051400.1:37683351-37683750 GCF_015228065.2 Penaeus monodon
GGGGGGGTGAATGAATAAATCAATCAATCAAAGAAAGATCGAGAGCGAAAAACAAGAACACTGGGAAACGAAACGAAACTGGAGATAAAGATGGTGAGAAAGGAAAGTGAAGCAAGAAAGAAAGGATAATGGAAACCGTGACGAATCTGCAAGAGAAAGAGAGAAAGAAGAACGAAAAGAAAGCGTTAATCTATGGAAAACCAATGAAAGTAAAGACAACGAAATGAATACAGAGGGAAAACAAGAAAGAGCACAAATCAAAATAAAGAGCGAAAGAGAAAAAAGAAGATGAAAGAAGATTTAATTGGACATGGCGACGGTTAAGAAGAAAAGGCTTTTCGGACAAGCGAAAGGGTAGAGAAGGATTTATGGGTTATGGTGAATGAACTGGGGAATAAG
>NC_051400.1:37684102-37684354 GCF_015228065.2 Penaeus monodon
AGACAGGAAGAGGCAGGGAGAGAACAGGAGAAGAAGATGAAGGAAGGGGTGGGGAGGGGGGGGGTTAGGGGGAACGATCTCTGGAGGAGGTGCAGGTGTTGCCTTCGGGGGTGAACAGCATCTCCATTACCCTCTCGCTCGCGTCGAGGGACGCCACCCACTTCGCTCCTCGCCCTCAGCGCCGCCCACGCCCTCACACGGCGCCTTTTCTTCCGATTATTTCGAAGGCCGTCTATTTCCCGTCTTTCTTTT
>NC_051400.1:37684938-37686260 GCF_015228065.2 Penaeus monodon
TCCTGCATTTGCAAAAGGGGGGGAGAGATGATGATGATAAACAAACACATCTACGCCAAAAATTTAATTAATAGATATACCTAGTATATAATTTTTTTCAAGGCTCTATGAAACTAAGTAACGACGGCCTTGTTTCATTAAAATTCATCAGATGGTCGTGAGTACACCTGAGCAGCCATTTCATTTATATGAATCCAGGTGCAAATGAGATTACATTCTATCGGGTGAGATTTAAAACTGCGTTGGAATTAGAAAAAAAAAAGTTTAGATGATTAATGTAATGTTCGGTTTCTTCCTTATTGTTAATATCGTTCCGGTGAAATGAAGAGATTTTATGATTCAATATTGTTAATAATTAAGGCCATAAAGTATATTGAGAATGAGAGGGGCGATGTACAGAAGCTCATATTCGGTTGCGGATTATATGCAGAACGAGTGGAAATAACCTTTGGAAATCCGATATCAAGAGGAGGCAGATAATTATGCCTGGCAGGAACTTCAGGAATAGACTAAGGCTAGGGACTTACCAGGTCATCCATAACGCAAGCTCTCAGGTCACTGCGCGGCCACTCCTAGAGTCAGGTCACTCTAGGCCGTGGCCCTCAGATTCTGCTGCGTGAAGTGACTGACAGCTGTTACTTGACCCCTGCTTGGGTCAAGGGGTCGAAAAGTCATTTGCATTTCTTTTTATAAAGTAAGGTTGTGCGATAGAGGTAAGATAATGACTCCGAATAATTATGTTTCTATAAAACTACATTTTAAAGGTAAATGTCACGTTCAAAATAAGCTAAAGAATATCTTCTAAGTATCACGATTTTAGACAATGACTGGAAATGGTGGACGTGTACAGCCCCAGGTAGCAAATCAGGTCAAGCTGGGTCGCACTGAGTTCTCATTAATGAGGGTAAATATGTTTACTGACGGGCGATAAAAATGGAATCTAAGTGGGTTTAATTAACTGCTAGTCTAATTTAAAGCTCAGGGACGTCGAAGATATTTTGTTTTCTTTTGTGCTGCATCGTGTTGTTTTTCTTTTATTGTTATTAATTCATTCCATTACTCTATTTAATCTCGTTTCATTTTTATGTGCAATTTGCGTCGCTCTTGTTCACGTACGTTTTTTTTCTCTCTCAATTAACCGTGATAATATTGATCTCTCTCTCATCCAACGTCATTTAAGCCCACAGGAAAATAAAATACAGTGATTAATCGTGACGTATTTGCTTACGCGAGATTCCAAAATTTGCACACGAGATTCCATTATGGCGTTACCTCACCATGTCCGAAGGAAATCCTGACAATAGATTATTTATTTCTCCATG
>NC_051400.1:37686348-37686723 GCF_015228065.2 Penaeus monodon
TAACTAGTACAGAGGGTAGTCCAGAAATATCGATATAACAAACAAACAGAAGCACAACAACAAGAACAGTGTTATACGCTATAAAGCCAGGCCTTTTTCCCGCATCGCCGCGGCCGTGGTCCATGTCATGTAACTGTTACCCTTGGTGTTATCTGGGGCGTGGTGGAGGTGCAGTTTTATGGTTAAATGCACAGCTGCGATGATTTTTGAAATCTGCATTTGGCATGGATTATTTCCATATTATTTTACTGAGTGAAGGGGGGGGGGAGGGGGTGTAATTAGTTTTGATCGCTAATCTGTATACGTGATGTAGACTTGCGATCGTTAGTGTTAAGCATCGTATTTTGAAGGAAGGCTGATTTGAAAAAGGACATG
>NC_051400.1:37686893-37687306 GCF_015228065.2 Penaeus monodon
TTAATTATCGCAGAATCTCAGAAGAAAGAGGATTAAGTCAAAACAAATTAAAGGCGAGGAAGCTTGAGGTTGAAGTAAAGGGAAAGGAGGAAGGAGATGGAGAATAAAGGGGATAAAGGGGTGGGGGAGATGGAGAGAGAAGGGAGAGGGGTAGGAGAAAGGGGTAGAAGAGGGGAGGAGAGGGGTTAGAGGAAAAGGGAAGGGAGGTGTTGGGGTAGGGGAGGTAAAGGAGGGGGGGCGAGGGTAAGACGAAGGTCCGGGCCAAGTTGTGTCTCCCCCCACCCACGCTGCCCAACCGCTTCGTGATGCCCAGTGCCAAGCAGCTGCTGTCCCCTCCCCCTCCTCCTCCCTATTCCCACCGCTCATGTACCTCTATTGCTGAAATTTTGCAGTAGCTTCATGCTGTGATAGTT